>NC_052146.1:90723678-91023678 GCF_902713615.1 Scyliorhinus canicula
CTCCTTGTCAGGGTAAAGCTATTGCATGTTGTCATATTTTAGAATAACTTTTTTTAAAAGCCTCTTGAACAAGCTTTTGGTCGTGTGCCGTGAATTTTATTCTCCTGTGTCACAGTCTCAAAAATGGCTGTATTGATTTTGTTCTTACCTTGGGAGATTTCACTGTTCAATGCACTGCATAGTTTTCATTGTCATCCCATTACAGGGCAGTACAGGCCCTTCGGCCCTAAGTTGTTTTACCTGAATCATAGAGCAGGGATGAGCAGAGTGTTCCAAATGAACAGAATTCTTCCTCCAGCTTCCTACGAGTTACTGAACATACACCAGTGATCAGATCTGGAACTTCCTTGGGCTGTGGACACAACCTGGTTTAAAGCTATTTTTGTCATCAATTTAGGAATTGCAATAGCTTCAGAAAGATAATTGGATACATGAAGAGCATGCTTCTCTGGCAAGAAACTGTTGTGTGTGCAAAGGTTTTAATAGAGAAGAAAAAGTGCACCACCTGTTGATTGATGTGAACTTGGACCATGTTTCCAACCTTATTCATAGCTACTATAAATGAGGAAATTACCTGACTGATGACTGTTGGCAGAAATCTTCTTTGGAAATTAGAAGAGTTGCTATTTGCAGTCCAATCTGTTCCTGTTCCACATTTTATATAACCAGATCAGATTTCTGATGTGATCTTGATTCTTTAACCTGCCTTTCCCCTCTGCTCTGTTCCATAGCTGGCTCTGTTCAGTACAATGCGAGCAATATAACACGAAAACTTGCATCAATAGCAGATTTAACTGTTGAAGCTGTTTTGCTCGATTTTATTTTTAAAAGCAATTGTATATTTTCTATTGGGTGATAAAGCTGCTGAGAGACTGATGAAAGAAATTAGGGAAAATCCTTTATTGTAAATTAGGGCGTTGGAGAGAGTGATGTCAGCAAGTGGATATCAATGTCAGCTGTGGTTCAGTGGGCAGCACTTTTTCCTTTGAGTCAGAAGGTTATACAGTCCACTTCAGGACCTCGGAGAAAAAAAAATCAAAGCTGGCATTCCCAATGCAGCACTGAGAATGTGCAGCGCTGTCAAAGAACAGGTGCAATGTTAAACCGAGTCCCTGTCTGCTCCCTCAGATGGATGTAAATATCCATGGTGCTGCTATTTCAAAGAATTAAGGAGTTATCCATATTCAATATTTATTCTTCATTCAACATTGCAAAATCAAATGATCTGGTCTTTGAGCTTGTTATAGCCATGAAAGATGCTGGATAAATGCATGTCTTTCTGCATTGAAGGCTCTCGCTTGTTTATTCAAATATATTAGTAACTTAAGTCCCAGGTGAATAACGTGTAAATCACTTTTGAGGGTAGAATTTTGGAGGGCAAAATAATTTCCTGCACTGTGATTTGTGGTCTTGAATCATAATCCCAAATAGCAGTGAGTGTACCTACATATCCAGAACTGCAGTTATTCACAAGGCAGCTCACCACCTTTTCATGGACAATTGGGGATGGGCAACAAATGCTGGCCGAGACAGCGAAGCCCACATCCCTAGAAATTAATTTTAAAAAACCATTGCAGTAGCAGAGGAGCCTGTTTAACATATCCAGCACAGAACCTATATTCATACAGCATTCCCTTGGTCCTGCGCACAGTCTGTTGGCCTAGATTATGTGTTACAATCCTGCATTGGAGTCTGAACCGATCTCCTGACTCACAGGCAAGATTTTGAACCAAGCCATGCTTCGTTGAAATGTGACAGAAATAAAAATGACACCAGTTTCAAAGTCTACGTTTTCAATTGATATATGTTGACACTGGCAGTGAGAGTACAACTCCACTGTGGTTTCAGCGCTACTGAGACCAGCTGGCTGTGACTGACTGCTTTAAGCTCAACACAGGTTTCAGTATAACTCCTGTCTGATGTAGGGCCCCTGTTTGGATGGATCATTAGAGACTCTGCCATCCAAGAGCTTGTGCTGTTAAAGGAGGGAGTACAGTTTTCAGTACTGCGTACATGTAAATAGGAAAATTGGGCATTAGATATTGATCACATTTGATTTTCAGGAAGTGGAGGGAGTGAAAGTAGGAGGCAAAATGGAATTAAATATTTGTATCTGAATAGGCTTAACGAGGAGAGATGTGTTGCTAATAAAAGTCACTTATACAAAAATTTAAATAAACTGAAGTGAAGTGGACAACAGTTTGGAGGTTTATAATACCAAGGCCTGAATCCCCCCCCCCCCTCCCTCCCCCCCCCCCCCCCCCTCCACTGGCAGGATTGGGGGGGTTGGAGAGATATAGAGGGGGAGAGCCTGCTCATCACCTAATTAAGGCCACTGGGGCTCCTGCCACTTACCAGGTCTCCAATGCTCAACACCTAATCCCAGGCATGGTGCTGCAGTGCCTTGAGGGACTGGAGAGCTACTGACCAATCCGATTGGCTGGCAGTATTCTCAAGGTGGGACTTCGTCCAAGTGGGGACAGAGGTTCCTGCCCGCTACCAATCGACGCTCGTTGGAGTTGGTGGGGATGTGTTCCCCCACGGACTCTTGATGGTGAGGTCTCAGCCCGTGCTATCTCAATTCGGGGCCAAGTCTAAATGTTTTAAAGATAAACATTTTCAAAATGTTGAACCCCCACTCGTGCTAAAGCAGTCATTCAGTAGATTGTTTTAAGATATATGAACATACTAAATGGGTAGTGCAGGGGTTTCAGATATAGTTTTGCAAACAACATTTTTGTTTCAGGGAGCATAAAACTGTCTCTGGCTTTAGTGTTTGCGAATGCAGCTTGTGCTGTATGAGAAGTGAACTTTCCTAGTATTAACTATGTCTTCTACTTTGACCTGTTTGTTTCTGTGTAAGATTACTTGCTTGATAACAGTGCCTGCAGTGTAATGTTTCCTGAGACACCGCATTAATCCTGAATTTTCCTCCTGTAAGCATAGGCTCCATTAACAGACCTGTCGATACAGAACATTTTGAACTAATGTCCCTGTTGTCATATTGCTACCTCTTTTGAAAAATGTGTACGGCAAGGTCCCTGATGCTGTTCCAAACCTGAGGCAGCAGACTTCTACTTGTAGAGGTTATAATGATTTAACAACCACAACTTTAACTTCAATTTGCATTTTCGTACCCATTTCACAGATCAGATATTTTCTGTGGTTTGACTCAACAGCCCTTGCCATGTCTCAAATATGTTGATTTGAGAGTTAAATGTTGGCCTGAACGCCAGGGCCTTGGTTTAATGGTTCATCTGAAAGATGGAACTGGTGACAATGGTACTGCGCAGGAATATTGCTGGCCTTGATTTTTGTGTATGCCCAGTGGGACTTCAACCTACAATCTTCAGACTCATGAGAGTGCTACCTGCTACCACTGAGAATGACAAAAAGCAAAATAGGCCTCGATGGCAGAGTTCAATTCTTGCTTGGTACCAAAGTGGCTGTTCTCAGCAATTGTGGCTTTATATTTATTCTTTTCCCTTAGAGTGAAGGCTGGGGAGGGAATCGTCCACCCGGGGACAGCTGTCACAGGATTGATCACACCTAGAAAAACATTTCCTCTAGAGTGAATTGTAAAGTTCGTGCACTTGGGTGAGCTAATAGAAAATGGTCAGGAAAATAGTCATAGTCTGCAAGGAAACCATAGCTTTCTGTTAGGGAGGGATTTCATTTGGGGAATAATACTCCACATTAAGCATTGGGGGAAAAAAAAGAGGCCGGTCTCTGTGAACTACCACATTCGGTGCAGGGAATGAACCCTCTTCTTGGCATCTTTCTGTATCACACTCTAGCCAGCTGAACTGGCTGACCCCCATTCCGATGGGTGACCAGTGTCTGGGAACTGCAATCCAGTGGAAGTCACTGATCCTGAGAATGTGGCAGGGGAGAGGGAGGTCGTTTCAGTGGCACCTTTTTCAATGTAATAAAATGCCTCCCAGGTATGTCACAGCAATGTTAGTGAGCAACATGACACCTCCATGAAGTGATATTGGGACAAAAAAAGCTTGGTCGAAGAGATGGGTCACAAGGAGCGGAGCACCTTTTAGAGGAGGACAGAACTGGTGAGGTCCAGGAAGGAAATTCCACAGCTTGGGATCTGAGCAGCTGAAGGCATGGTCACCAGTGATGGAAACAATTTTAAAATTGGGGATTCTCAAGAGACTAGAAATGGAAGAGTGACTGTTCGAATTGAGCATTGTGTACATTCCCCCTGCAATTCAGTGGGTAGCACTGTTGCTTCACAGTGCTACGGTCCCAGGTTCGATTCCTGGCTTGGGTCGCTGTCTGTGCAGTGTCCGCCCGTTCTCCCTGTGTCTGAGTGGGTTTCCTCCAGGTTCTCCGGTTTCCTCCCACAAGTCCCAAAAGACGTACTATTAGGTAATTTGGACAGAATGTGGTGACTAGGGGCTTTTCACAGTAACTTCATTGCAATGTAAGCCTACTTGTGACAATAAAGATTATTATTATAAGATAAACCTGTAGGTGTCAGCATGAGCAGCCAAGATAGCAGAATTTGTCTCGCTGCAAGTTTACTGAGAAATTTTAACGAGTAACATAGTAATACATGTTGGTGTATGGAAAAGGATGCTAACTAATCCAGAATAAGAGTAAGAAACTGGGTGCAAGCCAACTTCAATGGGCAAGAGTGTATCTAGCCCAGATAGATTGGAATCAAAAATTCTACTGGCAAGCAAAACTGTAACTTGGCAATGGCTCCATGTTACAGAAGAGATTGAATACAATCCAGGTATATTCCCACTAAGAGGAAGGGCAGGACAAACCAGAGTTCCCAGGATGACCCAGTATATAGAGATTAAAATGAAGCAGAAGTGTGCTTATGACAGATGCCAGGTGGACATTGCATTTGGGAATCAAGCGGACTATAGAAAGTTCAGATGGGTATTGAAAAAGTAAATAAGAGAAACGCAAAAAGAGAGTATGGGAAGAGACGGGCAGTTAATGTAAAAAGGAATCCCAAAGTCGCCTCTAGACACCTAGTTTTATTTAAAAACAAAACAAGGTGGCAAGAGGAGGAGTGGGGCTAATTGGACCAAAAAAGGGGCATTTACATGTGGCTGAAAGACTAAACTGACACTTTGCATCTTTATATCCTTATCAAGGAAGAATATGATGCTGCCCAAAACACTCATTCCAAGTTAAACAGAGTTTCACTTGCATCTCTTCCAATTTGGTCTACTGCATTCGCTGCTCCCAATGTGGTCTCTTCTATCGGAGAGACCAAACACAGACTGGGTGATCGCTTTGCTGAGCATCTTCGGTCTACGCATTCAGGACCCTGACCTTCCCATTGCTTGCCATTTTAACCAAACACCCTGCTCCCATGTCCACATGTCTGTCCATGGCCTGCTGCAATGTTCCAGTGAAGCTCCACGCAAACTGGAGGAACAGCATCTCATTTCCCGGTTAAGAATGCTACAGTCTTCCGGCCTGAACATCGAATTCAACAACTTCAGATGATCAGCTCTACCCCACCTCAACCCATTTGTTTTCATCCCATTTCATTTTAACTGTTTAACCATTTATTTCTTTCTTAATATATATTTAATTTCCCCCCTCCCCCACAATCCTATCCACCTATCCTTCACCTTTCTCCTCTTTGCTTCCCCCTTCCCCTCCCCCCACATCTACAGTTCATCCTCTGATGTTAGTTTCCCTGCTGTTTGACCTTTCACACCTTTTGTTCTCTCTGGGGACTGCCATTAGCATCTTTCCCCTTGGTTTCTGTGGCCATTAGCACCCGGTTTCTCTGGGTTTCTGTGGCTATGACTCATCTTTTATTCTCACTCCACAGTATAAATATTTCCCACTTTCTCTGTCTGTTAGCTTTGACAAAGAGTCATCGGACTCGAAACGTTAGTTCTTTTGTCTCCCTACAGATGCTGCCAGACCTGCTGAGATTTTCTAGCATTTTCTCTTTCATAATATGATGCTGTTGCCTGGGTCGTGGTGAATCAATTGTGAAAAGGTTTAAAATCAATAAGTAGGAAGTATTGAATAGGCTGTCTGCACTTAAAAGTTAATAAGGGAGCAAGCCACTGTTTTAAAAAAAGGAGGGAAGGGCAGCACGGTGGCGCAGTGGTAACACTGCAGTCTCACGGCGCCGAGGTCCTAGGTTCGATCCCGGCTCTGGGTCACTGTCCGTGTGGAATTTGCACATTCTCCCCGTGTTTGCGTGGGTTTCGCATCCACAACCCAAAGGTGTGCAAGGTAGGTGGATTGAACACGCTAAATTTCCCCTTAATTCCTGAGGGGCTGGTTTAGCTCACTGGGCTAAATCACTGGCTTTTAAAGCAGGCCAGCAGCACGGTTCGATTCCTGTACCAGCCTCCCCAGACAGGCGCCGGAATGTGGCGACGAGGGGCTTTTCACAGTAACTTCATTGAAGCCTATTCGTGACAATAAGTGATTTTCATTTTTCATTTTCATTTCATTTTTTCAGTTGGAAAAAATGAATTGGGCACTCTAAATTTTTTTTTTTTAAAAGGAGGTAGACAAAGGTTGGTAACTATAGGCCTGTTAGCTTAACTTCTGCAGTGGGTAAAAGGCTTTTTAATCAAGGAAGAAATAACAAAACATCTGGATAGAAATTGTCCCATTGGACACAACATGGGTTCATGAAAGGCAGGTCATGCTTAACGAATTTATTGGAATTCTTTAGTGGGCATTGAGTGCGGGGGACAACTGGGAACTGGCGATTGTGGTGCATCTGGATTTCAGAAGGCATTCAACAAAGTGCCGATAAAAGGCTGTTGCATGAGATACCGGTGCACGGCATTACGGATAATGTATCAGCATGGATAGAGGATTGGTTAACTAACAGAAAGCAAAGAATGGAGATAAATGGGTGTTTTTCTGGTTGGCAATCACAGGCTGGGGTGTGCCTCAGGAATCAGTTTTGGGACTGCAATTATTTACAATTGACATAGATGATTTTGGGGTTGGGGACCAAGTGTAATGTGTCAAAGTTCGCAGGTGATACTAAGATAAGTGGTAGAGTAAAGTGTGCAGAGGGATGTAGCAAAGGTCTGGCAGATGGGAGTACAATGTTGGTAAATGTGAGGTCATCCATTTTGGTAGGAATAACCGCAAAATGAACTATTATTTAAATAATACAAAATTGCAGCTGTGCAGAAGGACCCGAGTGTCCTTGTGAATGAATCGCAAAAATTTGGTTTGCTGGTGCAGCAGGTAATTAATTTCATTGCTAGAGGGATGGAGTCTTAAATCAGGGAAGTTATGTTGCAGCTGTATAGGGTGCTGGTGAGGCCACACCTGGAGTACTGTGCAGTTTTGGTCTTACTTGAGAAAGGGTGTACTGGCACAGGAGGGGGTGCTGAGGAAATTCACAAGGTTGATTCCGGAGTTGAGAGGATTGGCTTATGAGGAGAGACTGAGTAGACTCTGACTGTACTCATTGGAATTTAGAAGAATAATGGGGGGATCTTATAGAAACATATAAAGTTATAAAGGGACTAGTTAAGATAAAAGCAGGGAGGTTGTTTCCACTGGCGACTGAAACTGGAATAGGGGGCAAAGCCTCAAAATAAGGCAGAGCAGATTTAGGGCTGAGTTGAGGAGGAAATTCTTCACCCAAAGGGTTGTGAGTCTGTGGAATTCCCTGCCCAGTGAAGCAGTAGAGGCTACCTCGTTGGATGTTTTTAAGGCAAAGATATAGATTTGTGAACAGTAAAGGATTAAGGGTTATAGTGAGCGGGCGGGTCATTGGAGATGATCAGTTATGATCTTATTGAATGGTGGATCAGGCTCGAGGGGCCAGAGGGCCTACTCCTCCTAGTTCAGATGTTCTTGAACATATGTAATAGGCTGAATGGCCTCCTTCAGTGTTGTAACTATTCTGTAAATACAGTCACCTTTCATTTGCTTTATGGTTTTCAAGCTGTTTTGTTTCACATGCTTGGCACTGGAGCAGTAACATTGGTTTGTTTGGTTTCTCCATGCTGATATTATTGAATGCCGCACCTGTACTACCAAGACCAATAGTGCAAGGCTATGGGGAAGAGTGGAGGTATGGAAGTAGGCTAAACTGACTTGACCTGCCAAATGGCCTCTTTCTGATTGAGGTGTAATATGTTGATAGTGTACTGAAGCCCAGTCAGATGGTGCGCCCCCTAGTCACCTGCGTGCCTATAGTGTAAAAAACCCTTTAAAAGACTGTTTTACATGGGTCCTTGTGTACTAAGCAAATATTCTTTGGCACATTCAAAACCACGGCTGGAATATTCCGGCTGTTCTCACCGGCAGAAGCTTTCAGTCTCACCGACAGCGAGCTGCCGCTGCAGGTTTCCTGTCGGTGGGTTACATAGAACGGGAAACATCATTGATAGTGGCAGGATCAGAAGATCCTTCCTCTGGCCAATGGTGAGTCACCTCAGCTGCCGCAAAATTCACTGTGGGGGAGGGGGGCTTTGAAAACACTGCCCATGTCAATTCATTCTCTCGGTCAGTTTTCATTTCAGCCTGATCTTCAGTTGATACCCCGATAACTCCTTTTTTGAGTCTCTGAGCACAGGGCATCCCAATTTCTATGACTCTGAACCTATTATTGTTAACATGTTGTTTCAATAGTCCCCAACAAAAATGATTGCCTCCAATTGCCCCTGAGGGGGCAGTTAAAGTCAAACCGCATTGCTGTGAGTCTGGAGTCAAATGTAGGCCAGACCAGGTAAGGTTGGCAGATTTCCCTCTGAAGGACATTATTGAACCACATGGGTTTTTACGACAATCGACAATTATTTCATGATCGTCATTGGATTTGTTTTCTTTTATTCCGAATTTTTATTGAATTCAAATTTCGCCATCTGCAGTGGCGGAATTTGAACCTGGGTCCCCAGAGCATTACTCTGGGTCTCTCTGGGCACTAGTCCAGTGACAATACCACTGCGCCACCACCTACCCACAATATTCTGTAACTAACTTGCAGGAACTGTTGGGCGGGATTCTCGACCCCCACCTCCCCGGGTCGGAGAATCACGGGGGGGGGGGGGGTGTCCCGTAAATCCCGGCTGCCGAATTCTCTGACGCTGGGGATTTGGCGGGGACGGGAATCGCGGCGGCCGCTAGCACCGGACCCCCCCCCCCACCCCAGCAATTCTCTGACCTGCGATGGGCCGAGTGGCCCTTGTTTTCGGGCAGTCCCGCTTTCGTATGTTACAGCAGGTATTTGCCGGCAGGACCTGGGGTCCATGGGGGGGTGCGGGGGGATCTGGCCCCGAGGTTGGGGGGGGTGCCCCCACGGTGTCCTGGCCCACATTTGGGTACCACCGATCCGCGGGCAGGCCTGTTCCGTGGGGGCACTTTATTGTTCCGCGTTGGCTGCTGTGGTCCTCCGCGAGGGCCGATGCGGAGATGAACCCCCCCCCCCCCCCCCCCCCCCCCCCCCCCCCCCTCCCTCCCCCGGTCATGCGCTGGGATGACGCTAGCACACGCTGGCGCTCCCGCACATGCGGCAACTCGCGGAGGCCCTTCGGTGCCGGTTGGCATGGCGCCAAGCCCCTTCCCTGCCGGCCAGCGTGGCGCAAACCACTCCGGGGCCAGCCTAGCCCCTGAAGGTGCGGGCGGCCCAAAGCCGGAGTGGTTCACGCCACTCCTTGGCGCCGGGACCCCCCGCCCCGCTGGGTAGAGGAGAATCCCACCCAATGTCTTTCCTTCCTTCCAAAAATTTGCTTCTCATTACAGATGACGCTGTCGTCTTACACGCATTCAGTAAAGGAAGGTGGCGGCAGAGCCTGTCTTGGTTTCTCTGTACAGTTATTGAGCTTTATATTCCAATATCCCCTGTGCTCTTCTATCGTTGATCCTCCAGCATGTGCTGCTTTAGTAAATATATTTGTGCAGCTTCAGTGTTGTTGATGCACAAGGTTTGTACATAGTGGAATTTTTTAAAACCGAAAGCAGCTGCTACATTTGCTTGCTCATAACTGAAGATCATCGTTAAGTAGGATGAATGATGTGCAAACTGTCTAACGCCAAATTAAAAAGCGGGCATGAGGTTGTGCTCATCAGTTCCATGCCTCTCTTAGCTGTAAACTGTCAGGTAAATGTTGATCGAGTGTAAAACCTCATTCCCTAATCCCAAAACAAACATTTAATCTCAATATTCCAAATGAATAGGTTTAAAGTTCAACGGTCGCATTGATTTTAGCGCAGTTCTTTCGTTTGGGATGGGGGATAGACTGACTGGTGGAGGGGGAAACTCCTTCTTGAGTCTGAGCTCATTCGTGGTACAGCTGTCCTTGGGCCTCTTAATGGTGATGATGGTGTCGTCTTTGTGAAAAGGTTTCCTCAATTTTTCACATTGCGTTTCCTTCTCGTCGCTATTTACCCTTGTCTCTACTTTCTCAGACCCAATTACTTTTCCAATGCTGATGGTTAATTCTTTTTTTTCATATATTTTAATATAAAAGTGTTGTTGTTCTGGATTATCCTGTTTATTTGTTTAGTTATGCTTTTGAGATACTGTCAGGAATACTTGTGCAGTGTGTAAGTTGATGAGAGCTCTTGCCTTGGATCTAGACTCATTAATCTTTCTAGTGGGCTCCATATTGTCTTGCAGTTAGTTACCTCTTGCTCACTTTGAAGAGTTACATAAGCACCAGGTTGATGGGACTTCAGCCTCCTGGCAAAGCTGCAAATATGGCTGTGTTTTATAGGATGGTGGGACTAATGACCCTGATCGAGATGGTTTCTGCACTCTGTGTGTCCTCGCTGGGGTATGGTTCTGTTGGCATGGACTGGCATTCTAACCCAGTGCAATGAGGATATTAACTTGCCTGACCTCATCCTGCAGTTATGACCCCTGATCTTCACAGTTCAGTATTGTATATTCCCAGTTCAGTGTTGAATATTCTATTCCCTTCCCTTAAATGAGTAATTGGGAGGATATGTTGAAGCTAAAAATTTACTGTCCGAGCAAATACCAGAAATGTGTTTGAATCGCCTAAACACTGAAAACTTAACAATTAAAAATCTCTCTCTGGAATGGAATGCGTAACGGATGGATCCTGTGTTAGAACGCAGGGACATGTTATAATTGTTTTTTTCAAAAACGTAGCATGGGTGAGACAGCAGCAAGGCATCCAGAATGAATCATAAACAGGAAGACTGATGGCATATCGATAGAATAGAGGGTGTGAGCTGCTGATCGTGAGAGTTTTTGAAGGAGAATACGATCTGATGGAATATTGTTCGTCCCAGAATCTATCCCTTTTCTATTCTTTCTTTTCTGAAGCGTGACTGGTACTTGCTGACGATGGTGAGTTTAGTGTGTGTGTATAGCAGTACATAAATGTTTATAATGTAATAACAGTACAGGACAAGCAGAGACCAGTTGCTCCAGCGAGTCTGGGCTGTAATATCTTGTTCTCACCTTCTGTTGAAAGCGTACAGTTCGAACCCAAGCTTGTGGTAAAATTGGATCAGTTTAAAGAATTGAATTGTAGAGGTTTGTTTATTTAATTTGAGTGAATGAATGGCAAGCTCTAATTGTACATTTTCTTCTGCATTTTCTTTAGGATCGAAGAGTCAAAATACCTCGCCCATTAGGACAGGGTCCAAGTTCCTTCATTCCAGTCAAAGAGGCATGTGAAATTCTTAAGCTTCTCTTTATCTGAGACCTGTGATTTTCATTGTAAAGATAATGTTGTGTGCACTGCAGCAATGTTCCGTTTCTGTATTTTTGTTTAGATTTGTAACACTATTTGTGTCTATTTTTTAAAAAATCCAGTTAATTTTTGTTAATTTGTGTTTTTATAAACCATGGTAATTGCTGCAGAACAGTGAGGAACATTTAATTCCATATTGAACTGATTTCTCCTTGATTCAGAGTTACTCAAGACTATCTCAATATTGTATGGAAGTTGCATCATGGAAATAATTGGTGCAACCAGTTTGTGCTGCTGTTTAACCTCCCCTGAGCTCGGCCTCTGCCTTTTTTCACTTCATACATTTGTTGATTTCTCCTTTCCCACGGACACTTTGATTCTTAAATGGTGACCTGACCTTTGTTTCAATCATTAACTCGGGTAATGCACTCTGCAACCTTTAACCCTGATCTGTGTGCTCCCATCAAAACCGTACCAGCCTGAATTATTTACAACTCTTTAGATTTTACTGTATGTACAACAGCCCTGCCATCAAAGGCAGTGAATGGCAGCCATTTCCATCAGCAGGTTTGTTAGATTTGTGTTTTTTGTACTCCATTGGGAAAGGCAGAGCAATTGGAATAGCGTATAGTCCAAAGACCACCATTGTTAAACCTTCCCGACTCTGTCTGGAAACCAAGAAATATCCTGATCAAATCTAGCAGTACAAAACTGCACACTTCAGATTTATAAAGCAAGGAAGGCTCTCCTTGTTCCCAATAAATGATTATATTTGGCATGGCGAAAAGAGCCACCTCATTGAATAAACCGCTTTTACTTGATGGTCCTTGTGTTGTGGACAAAGCAAAGGGAATTGCTTAGACTGAAAATGGCAGAAATAGAAGGAATGTGGGTTTGGATTTGAAAGAAGGTTCATTGTCAGCTGTGAAGATATCAACAGGGGAGTCAAGCATTCGATTGATGAAGCACTCTGGGTCAAGTTCAGAAAGTCCTTTGGACCATTTCTTTTGGACCGTGGGCAGCACGGTAGCATTGTGGATAGCACAATCGCTTCACAGCTCCAGGGTCCCAGGTTCGATTACGGCTTGGGTCACAGTCTGTGCGGAGTCTGCACATCCTCCCCGTGTGTGCGTGAGTTTCCTCCGGGTGCTCCGGTTTCCTCCCACAGTCCAAAGATGTGCAGGTTAGGTGGATTGGCCACGCTAAATTGCCCTTAGTGTTGGGTGGGGTTACTGGGTTATGGGGATGGGGTGGAGGTGTTGACCTTGGGTAGGGTGTTCTTTCCAAGAGCCGGTGCAAACTCGATGGGCTGAATGGCCTCCTTCTGCACTGTAAATTCTATGTAATTTCCCAAAATCTATTCAAACTTCCTTATTTAATCATTTAGGGGCTAGCTTTGCATATTTAGAGAGCTTAGTTGGAGGAGGGTAAGAAACTGAACTGGAAGCCATATAAATACAGTGGCTATAAGAGCAGGTCAGAAACTTGGAATCCTGTGGCGAGTAACTCGCCTCCTGACACCCCAAAGCCGATCCACCATCCCAGAGGCACAAGTCAGGGGTGTGATGGAATACACTCCACTTGCCTAGATGAGTGCAACTCCAACAATACTCAAGAAGCTGAACACCACCCAGGACAAAGCAGCCCGCTTGATTGCTCCCCCTTACACAACATTCAAACCCTCTATCTCCGATGAACATTAGCAACGCCATGGTAACCATCTATAAGAGGCACTACAGTAACTCGCCATGGCTCCTCAGACAACACCTTCCAAACCCACCACTATCTAGAAGGACACCGGGCAGCAGAAACCTGGGAACACCATCACCCGGAGGTTCCTCTCCAAGTCACTCGCCATTCTGACTTGGAACTATATCGCAGTTCCTTCACTGTCGCTGGGGCAAAATCCTGGAACTCCTTCCCTAACAGCACAGTGAGTGTACCTGTGGCAGCACGGTAGCACAAGTGGCTAGCACTGTGACTTCTCAGCGCCAGGGTCCCAAGTTCGATTCCCCACTGGGTCCCAGTCTGTGAGGAGTCTGCACGTTCTCCCCTTGTCAACGTGAGTTTCCTCCAGGTGCTCCGGTTTCCCCTCTCAGTCCAAAGATATGCAGGTTAGGCAGATTGGCCATGCTAACTTGCCCTTAGTGTCCAAAAAGGTCCGGAGGGGTTATTGGGTTACGGGGATAGGGTGGAAGTGAGGGCTTAGGTGGGTCGGTGCAGACTCGATGGGCTGAACGACCTCCTTCTGCACTGTATGTTTTCTATGTTTATACCTCAGACACTGCAGCGGTTCAAGGAGCCAGCTCCCCACCACCTTCAGAAGGGCAACTCTGGGTGGGCAATAAATGCTGGCCTGACCAGCGACACCCACATTCCATAAAGTGAATTTAAAACAAGAGGGTTCGATGGGGAACTGAAAGTGTGGGGACTAATCGGTCAGAGAAACTGTTGTGTTGTCAGAAATGGATATTGTAAGCTGCTGGTTTTGGTTTAACGTATCAAATGTGGAAGATCCTTGATTGTGTGTCAACATTGCAAAGGGCGAGCACAGCTCAAACAAGTTGAAGTTTCATCTAAATGTTTTCAGTGAAACTTTGAAGCCAGTTTCTTGCTGTTCTCTCAGCACATTCAGTAACACAAGGATTTTCTATTCCCTTTTTGAGAATTCTTAACTCTGCAAATTGATCAGAAACTTCTTTAGCCAACACATGTAATATAGCAGTGCAATGAGAGCAAACAAGTGATCTCATCATAGCCTCGAATTGCATCAGCTGAGAAGTTGTTTACTTGAAACTGTTCCTTGTTTGCATATCATTGGACACACCCTACATGGAGTTAAGTCATGCATTGGTTATTAAGTCTTAAGAAAAATAAATTAGAAATATCGACTCCAGTTCCTTTGTTATCTATTCTGATTTCTAGTCTCCTGCCTGCCCTTCCTTTGATTTCTAGTCTCCTGCCTGCCCTTGTTCTGTTCCCACCAGCTGCGTGAACTCTAAGCAGGAGGAAATCCACAATTGTCACTGCTTTTCCTCAGTGGTGTCCGCACCCATTCTATGGTATAACTTTGAAGTGAATTATTGGGGATGTAGACAGCAAAACTCTCCCTTTTTAAGCCCTGTGGGCACGAGAAGAGCTGAAAGAATGCACCGAGGCAATGAAGATATGTTTGAGATTCATCGTGCTGAAAGTCATAGAATCATACAGTACAGAAGGAGGCCATCCAGCCCATCGAGCCTGCACTGACCCAGAGTACCCTACCTATCCTTTTGGACACTTAAGGGGCAATTTTAGAATGGCCAATCCACCTAACCTGCACATCTTTGGACTGTGGGAGGTAACCAGAGCACCTGGAGGAAACCCACGCAGACACTGGGAGGATGCAAATTCCACACAGACAGCGATCCGAGGCCGGAATTGAATCCGGGACCCTGGTGCTGTGAGGCAGCAGTGCTAACCAATGTGCCACCGTGCTGCCCAAGTCCTGGAGCTGTTGCTGTTTTTTTTTTTTGCTAAGGCATGATGGTGCTTCTCTACTGTCATTTCATCTCATTTTTTTATTTCTGCAATGTTTCTTTTCTTCCGTCTCCAACTCTTGCTCTGAAGGGTGTTCCACCCGAGATGCCAGTTTTGAGCTGAGGCAGTAAGAGAATAAGAAACAGGAGCAGGAATAGGCTATTCAGCCCCTCGAACCTACAGTAAACCCTACTCGACCCTTCGATTAAAAACCATGGCTGATCTGGTCTTGGCCTCAACTCGACACGCCTGCCTGTTCCCCATAACTCTGGACTCCCTTTTAGATCAAGAATCGTCTATCCAGGCTGTGAATATATTAATGATTCCGTTTCCACAAACTCTCTGGGGTAAAGAATTTTAAATAATAAAAAATATTGTTAGCTGGCTATTCAAGCATGAGGGCTATCACAGCTGAGCCTGTTGCTGTTCTGATTTTCATATTCAAGGACGCAGCATGGTCAGCCGGCTGCTCAAGAATCAGGTCAACTGTAGTGCCCTAATTTTGTATATGTGTTGTGGAGTGGGGATATTTTCTGATTTTTTTTTTTAATTCCGTTTTTGTTTCAGACTGTCAAGTCTATGTTGTTATTAATGTGGATTTTGCTCACTTGTACTGCTCAGTGAGAATTGAGCTTTACTGTGGCAGGTTTAATATTACAGTACCTTGGAAACCTATAATTTAACCTCAAGACTCTAAATGCACAACTGCGCAGTTTAAAATATTCAAGAAAAAATTATTTACAGTATTGGAGAACAAAGGTAATGGAGACTCAATTATGCAGCAGCAACTTGTATTTGTACAGCAACTTAATGAAATAAAACGGCTGCAGGTGCTTCCTAGCCTGCTATAAAGCAAAATTTGATACTGAACCACATACGGTGATACTAGTGCAAATGATTTGTCAGAGGTAGGTTTTAAGGAATGTTCTAAAGGATTAGTGAGAATTCCAGAGCTTGGACCCAGGCACCGTCACCAGTGATGGAGGATTTGAAATTGGGGAGACTCGAGGGGCAAATAATGCAGAGATTCAATGCTTTGCAGTGCAGTAAGTCATTCGAGACAGGGAAAGCATGAGGCAGTGGAGGGGTTTGAAAACCTGAATGAGAATTGTTAAATGGAGGCGTTGCTTAATTGGAAGCCATTATAGATCAGTGGGCACCGATGTTGAGCGAATGGGACAGCGTGCAAGTTAGGACACTGGTAGTGGAGTTTTTGGTAACCAAGTTTATGGAATTTATGCAGTTGTAAGTTTTACAGTTGGCTGGTACTTAGTCTAGTTAATCTGTAATGCTAATCTGCATGATCTGTTCAAATATTCCACTTTTTAAAAAAAAAGTATTATGTATAAGAGACATACAGAATTTGAACGATACCGGAAATTGTAAATGTCTGTCTTGCCAGCAATAACCTTGAGTGATTTGTTTTAAATGTAAGTTTTTCAAATATCCAATTACTGACGGTGTTGAAACCGTACTACTTCCAAACCAGGGTCACTGGGTTTAGCTTCTCAAAAGTCGAGGCATGTCTGATGTAACAAAATCCTGACTGCTGTAAAACCAGGACAATGTCTACCAATATTTAACTTGCAAAGAATAGAATGTGTTTGAGCTTTGCAATTGGCTATGGTTTACTTGTCTATCAGATGACCCGGAAATATTTAAAATAGATCTCTTGCTCCAGAGCCATTCCATTAATCTGAAATCACTTTTTTTTTAAAAACTTGATTATTCAAGATCTGGCAAAAACAACGCAAGTAATTTAGTTCTTTGTCACTCTGTCTGATCCACACTGAGCTTCTCAACCGTTTAACTGAAAGACAATTTAAAGCTTGAGGTAACTAATCTTCGGGGCCTATTGAAAGGGATAGTTACGATTGACGAGCGATTTCATTGGCGGGGTTGCTAATATATATTTTGGTTACAGATTCTACACCAAGGTCTAGAAGATTCTGAAAGACAGCTCTTTATTGAAGCCTTTGTTTCTACTGGCCGTGTGGACAATGTAACTACTGTGATGGGCTTGCACCCACAGTATCTTGAAAGCTTTTGGAAAACGCAGTACTATCTTTTACAGATGGATGGTCCTTTACCATATCATTATAGACATTACATTGCTGTGATGGTGAGTGAACTCTTGTAGTGCTTTGGTGTCTTGTGATGCATTCCCTTTAAAAGGAACTTGACTAAACAGCAAAATGAACATGCTTGTGAATGTCAGCGGTCTCGAAAGATAAAATTAATTAGATTCTTGAGGTTTTTGTAAAATAAACAATATTTATTTTCTTCCTCTATCTGCTCTAATAGTGTTGTGGCTGACTGCTCATAGTGTGAACCATGAGTTGGCTTGTCAAAAGTAGTATGAAGAAAATAGATTTGAGCTTCATATACAGCAAGGTTTGCTTCTTTCAAGTTCTCTGATTCCTTGTGTTCATGAGTACATAGATGGCAAGTCATCAACATAAGAACATAAGAACTAGGAGTAGGCCATCTGGCCCCTCGAGCCTGTTCCGCCATTCAATTAGATCATGGCTGATCTTTTGTGGACTCCGCTCCACTTTCCGGCCCGAACACCATAACCCTTAATCCCTTTATTCTTCAAAAAACTATCTATCTTTACCTGAAAACATGTAATGAAGGAGCCTCAACTGCTTCACTGGGCAAGGAATTCCATAGATTCACAACCCTTTGGGTGAAGAAGTTCCTCCTAAACTCAGTCCTAAATCTATCTTCCCCTTATTTTGAGGCTATGTCCCCTAGTTCTGCTGTCACCCGCCAGTGGAAACAACCTGCCCGCATCTATCCTATCTATTCCCTTCATAATTTTAAATGTTTCTATAAGATCCCCCCCCCCTCATCCTTCTAAATTCCAACGAGTACAGTCCCAGTCTACTCAACCTCTCCTCATAATCCAACCCCTTCAGCTCTGGGATTAACCTAGTGAATCTCCTCTGCACACCCTCCAGCGCCAGTACGTCCTTTCTCAAGTAAGGAGACCAAAACTGAACACAATACTCCAGGTGTGGCCGCACTAACACCTTATACAATTGCAACATAACCTCCCTGGTCTTAAACTCCATCCCTCTACATTTTGGGATATATCTTTTAAGGATGTTCTGACGCTTTCAGTCTTTTTTTTGTGGTCTGTTTGGAGGTAATAGTTTGGGAATCACTTGCCAATTGTTGTAACATGTTGCCATTGTTTCCACTGGTGATTAGAGTACATTCTATGATGGTTTCTGATGGCATATCTGTCTTTCAGGCTGCTGCACGACATCAGTGTTTATACCTCGTCAGCCTCCATGTTAATGAATTTCTTCAGGTTGGTGGCAATGCTGAGTGGCTAAATGGCCTGAACTTTGTACCTCAGAAAATGAGGAATCTCAATGAAATCAACAAAATCCTAGCGCATAGACCATGGCTCATCACAAAAGAACACATTGAGGTAAATTGGAAGAGCATTATTGGTGGTTAATTTGAAATGATATCCAGTAAAGAAAATTGATTTGGGTTGCGGGCCTATTTAAATTGTCAGAAGTTAGTAATTACCATGTACAGTCTTTTTCCGAGCCTTTTTACCAGGTGCAGATTTTGAGACCCAATTGTTTTTCGCAGCTTGTAAGCGAGCATACGTTTGTCAAACTACCTTGCTTTGCATTGACATTTCGGAAATTACACCTGACCATCCACTGACCAGTATGCGTGCTTCATTTTATACTTCATTACACCAGGAAAAATCTTTTTGAATCAATATTCCATGTTGGTAGCATTGTGGATAGCGCAATCGCTTCACAGCTCCAGGGTCCCAGGTCTGATTCCGGCTTGTGTCACTGTCTGCGGAGTCTGCACATCCTCCTCGTGTGTGCGCGGGTTTCCTCCGGGTTCTCCGGTTTCCTCAGTGTCCAAAATTGCCCTTAGTGTTGGGTGGGGTTACTGGGTTATGGGGATAGGGTGGAGGTGTTAACCTTGGGCAGGGTGCTCTTTCCAGGAGAGACTCGATGGGCCGAATGGCCTCCTTCTGCACTGTAAATTCTATGTTGATTCTCGCTGTACGTTTATGAAACAAAATGTGCTGTTATTGTGACGAGCACCTAGACTTGATAATTCCAGGACATTTGATTTGCTTATATTATGTATTTTTGTTTCTTGAAGAATCTGCTGAAGACTGGTGAAAATAGCTGGTCACTGGCTGAACTTATTCATGCTGTCGTTCTCCTCACCCATTACCATTCACTGGCATCCTTTGTTTTGGGCTGCAGCATTAGGCCTGAACTTGATCAGGATGGTGGATTCACCTTCAGACCTCCCTCACCGCAAAGTTGTGACTCTGATAGTGCGAGCAACAGTGGGTCAGAGGAGACTGTTAATGGCAGTACAGTAAGTACACCTGTTTCTTTTGCACTTAACATGTCTTAAAATCCCCTTAAATATTTCAGTAATGAGCAATGTATCAATAAGATTTTGGATGGCAGGGATTAAGTGCACACCTGAGTGATTTCTCAATGATGGGCTTTTCCAGATTTTGTGGTCTTCTACGCCACATGTAGCAGAACATTCTGTAACAAATTTAGACAAAGCATTTTTCACTCCTCTCCCAATATATGTCGACACAGACATTTGGCACGTTAGCTGTTACTTGTGGGAAAAGTGAAGGAATTCTGCTTCCACGTTGCATTTTTTCACCATAAAGAATCTGATTTCTTTTGAAAATTTGCAACAAAACATGCCTGAGCTAACATAGTCTTGTCCTGTGCTTTTATCCAACTTCTGAATGTCTTTCAGAGTAGAGATGATTTACGTGAACTAGAGATCCTAATGGAGAAAATGAAGTTGCTCCAGGAAGGCAGACAGGAGATGGAAGCGAGCCAGGAGGAGATGGCTACACGGTTTGAAAGGGAGAAGAGGGAAAGTTTGCTGGTTGCACCTGCAGGTAAAACGTTCAGGTGGCTTCAGTGATTCAAGCAAGTGGGGAGGGTTTTCCTTTTAACTGAACAAATTTCTCCTTTTCCGGCAGATCGTGAATCAGTCTCGCCGACCAATTTATCGTGCTTTGTTGAAGATGCAGATTTTGGGTACAAGGATTTCAGCAGGCGTGGGGAGCAGACTCCACCAACATTCCGGGCCCAGGTAGGTTATAAAGTTTAGTCAGAAACCATGGATTCTGATGCAGTCCAGAACAGTGAATATCAAAGGTGGTAAATGTTTGCATGATAGTTCACAACATGTTTTTAAATTGATAAAGAAAGCATAATAAAGCCATGCAGAGATGATAATTCCAGAGTTTCATTACTAATTTGTGCTAGAATTAGATTCCAGTTTTGACGCTAATGGGGCAAGAACAGGCCAGAGGCAGAGAGTAATATACCCGGACTCCCCAACTCCTGTGAGCATCTAAAAGGTGCAAGTCAGGAGTGCAATGAAATATTCTCCACTTGCCTGGTTAAGTGCGGCTTCAGCAACACTCTAACTGTATGCTATCCAGGACAATGCCGTTTGCTTCCTAGTCCCTCGATTGACGCCTTTAAGCATTCACTGCTTCCAAAACTGACACATAGTGGCAGCATTGTGTACCGTCTACAAGATGCACTACAGAAACTCAGCAAGACTCCTTGGGTAGCACCTTCCAAACCCAATACTTTTACCACCTGGAACAGTGTTTTGCAAACTTTTTCCCCTCAAGATCCACTGGCCGACCCTCGCGACACATGCTGTTTGCTTACTTTTTAATGCGAAAGGGGAGCCTGCTTTGTCCTGTCATGCGAGAGTACCTTTAAGAAATGGGTGTTTACTACTGCAGTGATGTCAGAGTGGGTGGAGATAGGCTGTCTGTCAGCTTTTTACTTTCATTTTTGAGCAGGCTGCAGGGTGTGTTTTAGTTTCGTTTTCAGAGCTGGATAGCTGCAGTCACAGCCAGAAGTTGTATGAATCTCTCTGTAATCTAAAGACTGTAAATCGATCCTGGTGATTTAAAACTAATAACAGTCGTGACTTTAACCTGACGTGCTTCTGGTAAAGGGTATGGATGTTAAAAGGAAAGCTTAAACGTTTACTTAGTGCTGTAGTCTTTGGGGGTTGTATTTGAATTAATGGTGCTAAGATGTTTACTATGTTTTAAAAAGATTAACTGAGTTCATAGAATAAACATTGTTTTGCTTTAAAAAATACTTTTCCATTTCTGCTGTACCCCACCTATAGAGTGGGCCGGGTGCTCCCCATACCACAATCTAGTAAAAGTTGTGGTTCAGGTGAACTCCATGATACACTTTGGGGTTCTCTAAACCCTGGCCCATAACAGTCCTCCATAATCTCACTTGAATCCGGTTCAAAGGAGCAGAGGGCAATGCGCATATCAGGTGCAGAACTCAGCCAGTTCTTTGTGCCGTGTTCATTTTAATGAAAATAGAAAAATCCAATCTACTCTATCCTGCCCGAGACTCTCCTAAGAAGCGCTCTCCAGATTCTGTTGTGATATCCGATCCAATAGGTAAACTGCCTATTTGAGTCTCTAGCCATTCCTAACTTGGAGAACCATTGACCTTCGTAGTTCACTTACCTTGCTTGCCAGCAGCTGCAAAACTGAAACAATTCTGCTCCCTGCTTTGTCACTTCATGTCAATTATATGTGCAGAATGCGATACCTCTCTGCTGACACTTCTGGCTATAAGACTGAACACAGCCTAATGTATCTCCATTTTAAAAGGCGGCAGCAGCAGCCGCAATTCTCAATGTAAAAGCTGGTGGCAGCTGTTGGGCGCAGTGTGCCCTGCGCACCACATACCAGTGGGTCATGAACCTGACTTTGAAAAGCACTGGCCTAAAATGATAAGGGTAGCAGGTACGTCTGATCACCACACCACCTGGAAGTACCTCTCCAAACCTGTCAGCTGTTCCTTCACTGTCGCCGGGTCAAAATCCTGGAACTCCCTCCCTAATAGCACAACATGGACTGCAGCGGTTTGAGAAGGCAGCTCATGACCACCTTCTCGGCTAATTTGGGATAGGCAATGAATACTGGCCCAGCCAGTAATGCTCACATCCTGTGAAATTATCTCCTCCGGGCTCAGGTTGGCCAGGTTTCGAGTTGCCGATCACCAGGGATGTACTCACTTTAATGTTGCTGGAATTGTGTTCCACTGTGGTTTCTCTCCCTTCACCTGCACCCTAAGGCAGTTTTATCTCCTGGCACTAACTGGAATACACATTTCATATTTGTGTGAAATACTGGAGTGAAAGGGGGGGGGGGGGGGGGGGGGCAGGGAAGCTGAAGAGTAGGACATAAACTATTGTGGGGTTACTCTTGGTAACATTGAGTTTTATTTTATTTGAATGCAATCAAACACTGTGCCTTTACTCTTAGGATTACTCCTGGGAGGATCATGGCTACTCCCTGATTAATCGACTGTATCCTGAAGTTGGACAGCTTTTGGATGAGAAATTTCAGGTTGTGTACAATTTAACATATAACACCATGGCCATGCACTGTGGCGTCGATACCTCCATGTTAAGAAGAGCTATTTGGAATTACATTCATTGTGTATTTGGCATAAGGTATGTTGCTGTACAATTTGAGATCGTTTTCTGAGAGGGAATTTTCACATTGAAACATATTTTAAATATATTCTGTTTCATACATCTGTGATATTTTTGATCAGGTATGACGATTATGACTACGGAGAAGTGAATCAACTTCTGGAGCGGAGCTTAAAAATCTACATAAAAACTGTTGCCTGCTATCCTGAGAAAACAACTAAGCGAATGTATATAAGCTTCTGGAGACAGTTTCGACATTCAGAGAAGGTTTGTTTTTCTTGGGAAAACTTTATTTTGTAATTTTGGCTAACACCGGCTTTTGAGCTTAGATGCTATGCAAAGTAATTGTCACTTAAAGCTGCTCAATTACTCACATATTCAAGAATTTTGATAAACACGTTGGGTCAACTGTCCACTGGACTTGGCTTCTATTGCACTTCAAGATTATAACATCGAATGCAAAAAAAAAAACCTGATGAAATGTCACAAAGGTGCCAACATACTTGACATGGACCTAGGTAGCATGGTGGCGCAGTGGGTTAGCCCTGCAGCCTCACGGCGCCGAGGTCCCAGGTTCGATCCTGGCTCTGGGATCTGTGTGGAGTTTGCACATTCTCCCCATGTTTACGTGGGTTTCGCCCCCACAACCCAAAGATGTGCAAGGTAGGTGGATTGGCCACGCTAAATTGCCCCTTAATTAGGAAAAAATGAATTGGGTACTCTAAATTTATATTTGAAAAAAATACTTGACATGGACCTTGAATCTATTATGGTGCCCTAGTTTTTAGTGAGGGCTGGGAATACACCTAGTCCCTGCCCCAGCTACTGGATTTTCTTTAACTCCAGGATCCTTCGTGTATTTTAATGTTCTTCATTTTCCTCTTTTTATTTTTATTTCCATTTACCATCCACACTCTGCCCCATCTTGGTCTCTTCCCTTGCTGCCACCCAGGGCAGAACATCCTCTAATGCATTTTCATTGCAAGAATCTTATGATTCATAATCCTGTTTTGGGCAAAGAGGATTTGAATCATGCATAATAAATCTGGAATATTTCACCAGTACTTTTATTCTCCTTCTAAAAATCAGTATAAACATTGCAATATAAATGTTTGTTAACTATGTTTATTTTCCTCCTTTTTAGGTGCATTTAAACCTGCTCCTTCTGGAAGCCAGAATGCAAGCTGCACTACTCTATGCATTGAGGGCAATTACTCGCTACATGACATGATTCTGTCAAACTATTGAGAACAAAGTGGCCCGACTTGGAGTGCATATTCTACTGACTTGCTTCACTGAAGTGAGCAGCCATGTGCAATTGTGCAAATTCCTAATATTTGACATTCGTATTTTTTTTTTTAAAAGAGTAAAATTTCAGATATGTATTTTTGGGGGACAACTTCAGTATTCTTTTTACTGTGTTCAGTACATGGTGAATCATAGAAAAGGTTTGAAACTTTTAAATTTCAAACCTGATGCATATAAACTTTCTCTTTACACCTAGTGGGTGTCCATCTGGAGAAGTGAAAGCTTGAATGTATTGTATTGAGTTTAAGCTGTGAACCTGGCTGGGCCATTGAAGCAACGGCCATTTTGTGTGTTGACACTTCTCTTGTATTTATTTATGTTGTCACAATTTGATTCTTTTTCCCCAAGGTTTATTTTTTGAATTGTATCCTCTGGCATACACTGGTCTTGTGGCACATTACCAAAGCTGACTTTCGAGTAGAATGTTTAGTTGTAAACCTATCTCTCTTGGAATTGCCATCACAAATGAGCAGTTTCTTTTTTTTTGTACCAAGATCCCAAGTTTGAAATTCTTGCAAGAAATATCAGCCCAGTTTTAAATCTTTTCCCCCGAAACACTTCAAATGGGCAGTCCCTTTTTGATTTGATTATTGGCACCAAACTGTTGTATAGTTCACAAATGCATTAAACAAGAACAACTCAGCACTATTTGAAGGTTACTAAGTATTTGAGTTATTGTAGAAGATCTGTGCACTGAGACCTTTGCATTTTCCCATTATTGCACCGCTAGAGGAGTGATGCTTTTAAAAGCAGAGATGGGAGTGGACAATGTGATGATGTGGAACTTGCACTCTCACTGCCATTAATATTGTATGCCTTTAGATAATTGCAGGTTCATTTGTGATTTACCTGAACATCGAAGTACAGTCTATTGAGTTGGGTACTGTTTTTTAAAAATCAATAATTGTTATTGCTCCAGAAAGGTCAATACCAAAATGCTAACATTGAGAAATGCAGATCCTTGTATGGAATTTGTTGATGCCTTGATTTGCACATGCCATCCTTTGTGAAACTATATTTGTATTTCTAATTTTTGCACATAGCATTTTCTAAGCACCTGGATGCATATCGTTACTGCACTAAATAGTTTTTCTGCTCTTAATAGTTTGTACATGATAAATTACCATGGATTATTTTTTAAATGGGTCAAATTTATCCCTTGCTAGCCAACACCAACATAAGATTCCCCACCACCCCCCTCCAAGTTGTTGCCTCCATTGGGTATTGGCCTCCTTAATGCCTTACCGTCAGATCTGGGAGTGTTCTAAATTTCTCCTGTGTTTGCTCACTGTATTCCATTTGATTTTCCAAATTAATCCATTTTGAGAGCAGCCAGCAGTTTATGCTGTCATTTGTAAACGCAAATGCCCCTTAAATTAGGAAAGGCATTGTTCCAAATTCAGTAAAAACCAGCCAGAACATTCTGGCACATAATCTAATGGTCAGTGACCTATGCAAACATCTCAAGTGCAAAGTGGAGTTAACACCTGATATTCTTGAATGTGGGGTCACCTCGTTTACATAGAAATATTCAGCATTAACACTTGAGTTGGTTTTTATATTGTGGGATGATATTTAAATAGTGGGAAAATCATGGGCATCAAACTGGATTGTTTGAAAAGTTAGGCTGTGTATTGAATATATTTTGATTATTTATGCACCAGTAATTTAACACTAAAGGTTATTCGCCTAGTAGCCCATTGCAGTCATGTGAATTTGTTCAAAAGTTTCCTGGTAAACACTGGTTAGTCTCAGCATCTCCTTGGGTAGGGGCAGGCAGAATGAATAAAGATGGTCAGTTTGGTATATTTTTAAGTGTAGCAAATATGCCAAACAATTTGCCTTCAAATTCAGGGAAGGATTGATCATGGACTGATTTTCTTAGCTGAAGGGTTGTGTGAAGAGATTACAGCTGAGCAAAAAGGAGAAAGGTGGAGGCTTGCTGATGTTCAGTGTAAAAGTTGCTGATGTTCGGTGTAAAAGTATCTTCAGTGCAATTTCTATGAACCTTTTACAGTCTTGAGGTCAAATGAACATGAACCTACCGACATGTACCTATTTCCTCCCCTCCCAGGTTTTCTGTTAAGAAATGCACAGCACTACCACTGGCACTCTGAATGAAAGCAGTAAGTTTGAATCTTGGGAGCTTAGTTTGTTTGAGGGCAAATCTTTGGCCTTTTGGGTAGAGGAGGTTAAGAATGTGAAGGTGCTCGTGTCATACTGTACCTCACTTAGTCATGCAATAAACAATTCAGCTTGAGCTGCAAATTCTAGAATGAGGAAATGCCTGTACAACTTTTACTTAGTTTGTAGAAAGTCATATTGTTGCTTTCGCCTTTAAAGTCAAATATACAAATATTATCTGTGACGCATCATGTAATGTGTCTTTTGTAAAAATTCTTTCTGAGAATGCACTGAGCTTAATACACTCCCTTATTCCTGAGATATTAAAACTGCTTCAAAGTAAGGTGTAGGTAAAATCACTTTTTGGAAGTGCTTGCAATGAGACGTAGCTTGGCACTGATGCACTGAACTGTTTTACTTTCTAATCTACAGCAAAATTGATGTAGTAGCTGATTTTCTTCACCTTACTCGCTTGAAAACTGGACAACGTATTTAATTCTTTCCCCCCCACCCCAAATTTCATGCTGGCTTTGACCTCGATGGCACTTAAATTTGTGAGCAATGGATCACTTTATAAAAAAAAAAAGTTTGTTACATTTTGAATTGTCCAACAAATTAACCAGTTCCTCTTTGGTGTCTTGTCAAAAGGTTTTAGTGAGCATGTTACATTTGTGAAAGCTAAACATAGCCTGACACTGTACATGGTAGACTGCTGTGGGATATGTTTTTCTGCTGGATTCATAATACTTTTCTCCTAAGACCTGCATGTAACTAAGACTTCGGAAACTTGCATTGAACTTAATAACCTGTTTGTTGACTTAATTTCATTTTTTTTGTGGGAGCTTTCGAAGTTGTAAAAAAATGTTTGACTGTTGATTTTCTTAAAATAAAGCTACTTTTTTTCAATGTGTTGGTCTTTTCTGCAGTTGCTCGGTGACCTGTACATTATTGATTATAGAAATAAGTTGTTTTTGTGTATCCTGAGAATGTGCCTGTTGTTTTGTAGCCAACCTTTTGCAGTGATATCACTTTTATTTTACATCGGCAAACACAGCAGCCAATTTTCCCAGAACCAAGCACCACCACCACCAATGAGTGTACAAAATTGAGGGTCACAATGTAGACGGGAAGAAACTTGCCCTCTTAGATGGGTCAATAAACAGATGGCATAGATTTAAGGTAAGGGGCATGTAGAGGGGGTTTGAGGAAAAGCTTTTTTTCCCCAGAGGGTGATGGGAATCTGGAACTCTGCCTGAAAGGATGGTAGAGGTGGGAACCCTCACAACATTTAAGAAGCATTTTGATGAGTACCTGAAACGCCAAAGCATACAAGTTTATGAGCCATGTACTGGAAAATGGGATCAGAATAGATATGTGGTTGATAACTGGTGCAGACACAGTAGGCTGAAGAGCCTCCTTCCATGCCTTGAGGTGTACCTGCTGCCTTCTGTCAATGACAAAACGTGAAAGTTCCATCCACATATACTGTCTTTGAATCAAATCTATTTTTAAATTTTATAAACAGTTTGGGACAGCAATTTTCATTTATACAGCACCTTTTGTCTTTTACAAATTTAGAGTACCCAATTCATTTTTTCCAATTAGTGGCAATTTAGCGTGGCAAATACACCTAGCCTGTGCATCTTTGGGTTGTAGTGGCGAAACCCACACAAACACGGAGAATGTGCAATCGCCACAGGAACAGTGACCCAGAGCCAGGATCGAACCTGAGGCATTAGTGCTGTGATGCAGTAGTGCTAACCGCTGTGCCACCATGTTGCCCTTGTATAGCACATTTACTGCAGTAAAACTCCCCAAGGCGTCTCTCAAGAGTGTAATATGACACAACCATGTAAGGCGTGATCGGAGGCTTGATCAGCGGTAGGCTTTAAGGATTGCCTTAAAAGAAGGGAGGGGTTTAGTGAGCGCGAGAGAACTCCAAGGCTTGGGTCCTGGCAGCTGATGGCCTGACCACTAACCAAGAAGCTATTGGAATGTGTGAGAGGCTTCATGAGATTGTCTCAGTCAAGTCATGGAGGGATTTGAAATCAAGGATGAAAATTTTTGAAAGGAGGCTTGTACTAATGAGCTGTGAAATTGAATGTAAACAATGCAATTCAAGCTTTTTGGCTTCTCAACATGTCCAGAGGCTTGAAAAAGTTAAGGGGAATGAAACACATCAAACATCAATTCACCTTGATCTGATAAAACATTGAATTTGCCGTGCTGGGAGACACATTAAAGGGTTCCAACATTAAATTCACCATCTGGACCTGCTTCTCTGAGGTCAGCGTGCCCTATTGGGGTGCTGCAATCTCCTAATAGAGCAGCACCTCCTTCCAAAGTGCTGGTTGGTTAAACCCCCCCCCTCCCCTCTCCCCTCCCCTTCTCCTTGCTGGTGAGCATATTAATGTCACATGTTGCTGATTTGTATCCTGAACTCGAAGTTTATTTCAGAGGAAATGGACCAAAAATCAATGCACATTCCAGTGAATCTCAGCTGCACATATTGCAATGGAGAGTTGTGGCTTTGAATGAAGAATAAAGGGATTAAGGGTTATGGTGTTTGGGCCGGAAAGTGGAGCTGAGTCCACAAAAGATCAGCCATGATCTCATTGAATGGCGGAGCAGGCTCGAGGGTCCAGATGGCCTACTCCCGCTCCTTGTTCTTATAGAACATAGAACGATACAGCGCAGTACAGGCCCTTCGGCCCTCGATGTTGCACCGACATGAAAAAATCTAAAGGCCATCTAACCTACACTATGCCCTTATCATCCATATGCTTATCCAATAAATTTTTTAATGCCCTCAATGTTGGCGTGTTCACTACTGTTGCAGGTAGGGCATTCCACGGCCTCACCACTCTTTGCGTAAAAAACCCACCTCTGACCTCTGTCCTATATCTATTACCCCTCAATTTAAGGCTATGTCCCCTCGTGCTAGCCACCTCCATCCGCGGGAGAAGGCTCTCGCTGTCCACCCTATCTAACCCTCTGATCATTTTGTATGCCTCTATTAAGTCACCTCTTAACCTTCTCTCTAACGAAAACAACCTCAAGTCCATCAGTCTTTCCTCATAAGATTTTCCCTCCATACCAGGCAACATCCTGGTAAATCTCTACTGCACCCGTTCCAAAGCTTCCACGTCCTTCCTATAATGAGGCGACCAGAACTGTACGCAATACTCCAAATGCGGCCGTACTAGAGTTTTGTACGTGAGTTATGTTCTTATGAATGCTCGTGATCAAAGTTACAATATGATAGTTCATGTTTGTTTATATTTAGAAGCAACTGATGCTGTCAGACAAGAATTGAAGTGCATAAGTTGGGAACATAGGCTGCCAGGGAAGGACAGAAGTGAAATGTGGAACTTGTTCAAGGAACAGATACTACGTGTCCTTGATATGTATGTCCCTGTCAGGCAGGGAAGAGATGGTCGAGTGAGGGAACCATGGTTGACAAGAGAGGTTGAATGTCTTCTTAAGAGGAAGAAGGAGACTTATGTAAGGCTTAGGAAACAAGGTTCAGACAGGGAGCTGGAGGGATACAAGATAGCCAGGAGGGAACTGAAGAAAGGGATTAGGAGAGCTAAGAGAGGGCATGAAAAATCTTTGGCGGGTAGGATCAAGGAAAACCCCAAGGCCTTTTACACATATGTGAGAAATATGAGAATGACTCGAGCGAGTTTGGGTCCGATCAAGGACAGAAGCGGGAGATTGTGTATTGAGTCAGAAGAGATAGGAGAGGTCTTGAACGAGTACTTTTCTTCAGTATTTACAAATGAGAGGGGCCATATTGTTGGAGAGGACAGTGTGCAACAGACTGGTAAGCTCGAGGAGATACTTGTTAGGAAGGAAGATTTGTTGGTCATTTTGAAAAACTTGAGGATAGACAAGTCCCCCGGGCCTGACGGGATATATCCAAGGATTCTATGGGAAGCAAGAGATGAAATTGCAGAGCCGTTGGCAATGATCTTTTCGTCCTCACTGTCAACAGGGGAGGTACCAGGGGATTGGAGAGTGGCGAATGTCGTGCTCCTGTTCAAAAAAGGGAATAGGGATAACCCTGGGAATTACAGGCCAGTTAGTCTTAGTTTGGTGGCCGGCAAAGTAATGGAAAGGGTACTGAGGGATAGGATTTCTGAGCATCTCGAAAGACACTGCTTGATTAGGGATAGTCAGCACGGATTTGTGAGGGGTAGGTCTTGCCTTACAAGTCTTATTGACTTCTTTGAGGAGGTGACCAAGCATGTGGATGAAGGTAAAGCAGTGGTTGTAGTGTACATGGATTTTTGTAAGGCATTTGATAAGGTTCCCCATGGTAGGCTTATGTAGAAAGTAAGGAGGCATGGGATAGTGGAAAATTTGGCCACTTGGATAACGAACTGGCTAACCCACAGAAGTCCGAGAATGGTGGTGGATGGCAAATATTCAGCCTGGAGCCCAGTTACCAGTGGCATACTGCAGGGATCAGTTCTGGGTCCTCTGCTGTTTGTGATTTTCATTAATGACTTGGATGAAGGAGTTGAAGGATGGGTCAGTAAATTTGCAGACAATATGAATATTGGTGGAGTTGTGGATAGTGAGGAGGGCTGTTGTCGGCTGCAACGAGACCTAGAGGATGCAGAGCTGGGCTGAGAAGTGGCAGATGGAGTTTAACCCTGAAAAGTGTGAGGTTGTCCATTTTGGAAGGAGAAATATGAATGCGGAATACAGGGTTAACGGTATGGTTCTTGACAATGTAGAGGAGCAGAGAGATCTTGGGGTCTATGCTCATAGATCTTTGAAAGTTGCCACTCAAGTGGATAGAGCTGTGAAGAAGGCCTATGTTGTGCTAGCGTTCATTAGCAGAGGGATTGAATTTAAGAGCCGCGAGGTGATGATGCAGCTGTACAAAACCTTGGTAAGGCCACATTTGGAGTACTGTGTGCAGTTCTGGTCGCCTCATTTTAGGAAGGATGTGGAAGCTTTAGAAAAGGTGCAAAGGAGATTTACCAGGATGTTGCCTGGAAAGGAGAGTAGGTCTTACGAGGAAAGGTTGAGGGTGCTAGGCCTTTTCTCATTAGAACGGAGAAGGATGAGGGGGCGACTTGATAGACGTTTATAAGATGATCAGGGGAATAGATAGAGTAGACAGAGACTTTTTCCCCGGGTGGAACAAACCATTACAAGGGGACATAAATTTAAGGTGAATGGTGGAAGATATAGGGGGGATGTCAGAGGTAGGTTCTTTACCCAGAAAGTAGTGGGGGCATGGATCGCACTGCCTGTGGAAGTAGTTGAGTTGGAAACATTTGGGACCTTCAAGCGGCTATTGGATAGGTACATGGATTACGGTAGAATGGGTCTAGGACAACTCATCGCCGCCGACTAATCGCCAGCCCAACTCATCGCCAGCCCAATAAAAACAGTACAGTCAACAGACTTCTTAACAGCGCTCTGGAGTGAATGGAATCTATTTAAACCAACAGACTTCTTAACAGCGCTCTGGAGTGAATGGAATCTATTTAAACCAACAGACTTCTTAACAGCGCTCTGGAGTGAATGGAATCTATTTAAACAATTTAAAACTATAGAAAACAAAGGACATTTTAACATATTTTTCAGTAAATTGACTCTATTTAAAAAGTGCCCAATATAAAAACGATTGTATTTAACCAGAGACGGACGGAAAAATGCATCTAAACTGCATTTTACCACTGGTCGGCTGAGACAGACACTCTAATACAAATCAGATACAATGAGAAATTTCTGGTTTGAGAGGTAGAATTTAATAAAGATTTCTGTCTAACTGCAAGGTTTGGCGAAATACTCACGGTGCTTTGTAGAAAAAAGCTTGTCCTTACTTATGTCCATTACACAACATAATTATATGTATATTCGCATCTGCCACATATAATTTTGTGCTTTTCGTCTGAATAGCTGAAATTGACAAACACCACGGTTATGGAACATGCGAGCGACAAATGTGAAATTGATTAGGTTCAGATTTGGTCAGTTGACTGTTTACTGTAGGGCTCTATTGAAATAGACGCTGTTAATTGTAAGTTACTGTTTTTTGTTTTGTGTTTTCCGTCCGTCTCTGGTTAAATACAATCGTTTTTATATTGGGCACTTTTTAAATAGAGTCAATTTACTGAAAAATATACAGTAAACAGTCAACTGACCAAATCTGAACCTAATCAATTTCACATTTGTCGCTCGCATGTTCCATAACCTTGGTGTTTGTCAATTTCAGCTATTCAGACGAAAAGCACAAAATTATATGTGGCAGGTGCGAATATACATTGAGCAACTTTGTGAGTTGCAAAGTGCACTCTGGTAAAAGTCAGCTGATATATGCCACTGGTTTCATGCTAATAAGTTTCTTTGAGATGCCACGATTGATAACCCTATGCAGGTGTGTGTGTGTGGATGCGTTTGCGTGGATAGATGTGGGAGGATTATCATGTTAATAAATATATATGCAATATATATATAGAGTCAATTTACTGAAAAATATGTTAAAATGTCCTTTGTTTTCTATAGGTTTAAATTGTTTAAATAGATTCCATTCACTCCAGAGCGCTGTTAAGAAGTCTGTTGGTTTCAATAGATTCCATTCACTCCAGAGCGCTGTTAAGAAGTCTGTTGACTGTACTGTTTTTATTGGGCTGGCGATGAGTTGGGCTGGCGATGAGTTGGGCTGGCGATGAGTTGGGCTGGCGATGAGTTGGGCTGGCGATGAGTCGGCGGCGATGAGTCGGCGGCGATGAGTCGGCGGCGATGAGTTGTCCCATTCCCCGGTAGAATGATGGAGTGTAGATTAATTGGTTCTTTAGGGCAGCACGGTAGCATTGTGGATAGCACAATTTCTTCACGGCTCCAGGGTCGATTTCCGGCTTGGGTCACTGTCTGTGCGGAGTCTGCACATCCTCCCCGTGTGTGCGTAGGTTTATGTTTCCTCCAGGTGCTCCGGTTTCCTCCCACAGTCCAAAGATGTGCAGGTTAGGTGGATTGGCCATGATAAATTGCCCTTAGTGTCCAAAATCGCCCTTAGTGTTGGGTGGGATTATGGGGGTAGGGTGGAGGTGTTGACCTTGGGTAGGGTGCTCTTTCCAGGAGCCGGTGCAGACTCGATGGGCCGAATGGCCTCCTGCACTGTAAATTCTATGATAATCTATGATTAATCTAGGACAAAGGTTCGGCACAACATCGTGGGCCAAAGGGCCTGTTCTGTGTTGTATTTTCCTATGTTCTATGTTCTATGTAACCAGTGAATGGTGACAAAATAATTTGGAGAATGGTAAATGTAATTTCCCTCACCCATGAAAGAGGAACGGGATGCGTCAATAATAATAATAGCTTATTGTCACAAGTAGGCTTCAATGAAGTTACTGTGAAAAGCCCCAGTTGCCACATTCTGAATTACACTTGGCTTGGTTATGTGCAAACGCCTAAAATTCATAATACAGAATTGGTGTGCACTTGGAAAGGCATAGACTAATCCGGCATGGGTTTATATAGGGCAGGTTGGAACATCGGAACAGGAGGCCAAATAGTCACTCAAGTCTGTTCTCTGCCATTCATTGAGATGATGGCTGATCAGCAACTGAAATCCATTTACCCACTTTTGCCCCTATCACTGAATAACTCTAGTTAACAAAATCATATCCCTGAATAACTCTAGTTAACAAAACAAAACCTATCAATCTCACGTGCAACAATTGTTCTGGCATCCATAACTATTTGAGATTTTACCAGTTTTTTAATTTCACCCCTGAAGGGTCTATTTCCAATTTTTAGACTTTGTTCCTTAACCTATTTCTCAACCAGCAGAGAAAACTCTCTACCCTATCTCTTCCCCTTAATATCTCAAAACCTATGATCAGTTCACCCCTTCATCTTCTAAATTCCAGGGCTACCACCTAGTTTGTGTAATCCCTTCTTGCAATTGAACCTCTGGAGTCTCGGGATCAGTCTAGTAACTTTGTCCTACACTCCCTCTAAAAGCAGTATATCCTTTCTAAAGGGTGAAGCTTGGAACTGCTCACAATCCATGTCTAACTAAGGCTTGTACACCTAAAGCACAACTTCTACCCACTTGTATTCTCAACCTCTAGATATAAAGCATTTATTTTAATTTCTGTATCTATTCATTACGTTTTAATGATCAATGTATCCAGGCCCCCACTGGCTGCACATGGCAGTAATTCCTTTGGAGAAAATCTAGCTAAAGTTAGTGGGGTTGTTCTATAAATGCATTTGATGACACGTCACATGAGCAATTAGGAAAACTAAGCCATGCACACGAAAAAGAATGAAGCTATACGGTAGAGTGACATCTGCAAACTAGAAGCAGAAAAGTGCATGTATTCCTGATTGGATATGGGTTGTGCTACATCCTGTGCAGTTTCTCTAGTACCTCTTCTGTGTCTGATTAGGTAAACAATAGTTACAAGACCTTTTACGTAAGGGAGTGATTAACAATGGTGCATTGCTGGAGAAAGATCGGTTAGTAGATGCGATACATTTTGGCCAAATGGGAATGTGAGTAGTGGTACAGATATGGACCAGAATTTCTACTGGAGTTCTTTTTAAACTGTTTTATAACAGACGGAGATTCCTGGATAATCTATTTGCATTGTTTCATTAGGGCTTCCATGAATCTTCTGCGGAAGTTATGGTGGAAAATTGGAGAATCTCTGTGGAAATTCTGTCCTGCACTATCTACTTTGTACATTCTGCCTGCCATTTGAAAGACTCCCGCGATTTTCTGGCCCTTTTTGCCGATGGGTTCCTCCGGATCCACTGAAGGCAACCCCTGTGGCCAGTTCCCTGGTGTGGTGTGCGAGCCATGCAAAACGTTGTTGACATTGGCAGAACCGGAAGATCCCACCGGCGGCCAAGGGCAAGCCGCCTCCTCTCCCGGAAAACGCTGCGGGGAGGTCAGAAATTTTCAAAAAATATGGGGAGAATGGAAGATTCAGCAGAAACATTTTAATGGAGAATATAATCAAGGATCCACCTTACAGACCAAAAGCACAAATGTGGCAATTAATGTAACCGTTGAGTCATGGTGAAGAATTAAAAATAGAATGAAGCTAGCATGTTTCTTTCAGAACAAAGTAATTGTATGACGAGTGTCTTCAGTGATAATTCTATTAACCTGGGAATATCACTATTTCTTACTCTACAATGTCAAGGTAGTCTATCTAGTAATCCATAGTTCCTGAGAATTCCCCTTCACGGGCAGCACGGTAGCATGGTGGTTAGCATAAATGCTTCACAGCTCCAGGGTCCCAGGTTCGGTTCCCGGCTGGGTCACTGTCTGTGCGGAGTCTGCACGTCCTCCCCGTGTCTGCGCGGGTTTCCTCCGGGTGCTCCGGTTTCCTCCCACAGTCCAAAGATGTGCGGGTTAGGTGGATTGGCCATGATAAATTGCCCGTAGTGTCCTAAAAAGTAAGGTTTGGGTGGGGGGGTTGTTGGGTTACGGGTATAGGGTGGATACGTGGGTTTGAGTAGGGTGATCATGGCTCGGCACAGCATCGAGGGCCGAAGGGCCTGTTCTGTGCTGTACTGTTCTATGTTCTATGTTCTAAATATTTCCTTCAATATGTTAAACTTGAATTCAATTCAAAACTTAGTAAGAGGTAAATAGCCATATTTCAAGATAGTTCATATGTATGAAATACGAAAAACATATTTCACATGTTTTTATTTAAACTTTGGGCCTTAAAATGTTGGAATAAAAATAAGACTGGAGGCTAGTTAGACCTTTCCATAGATCTTATCCAACATCTTCCATTTAAATAACATTAATTTGGAAAAACATTCCAAGGCACTTCACATGGTTGTTAGGGGAAAGAAATGGACAGAGAGCCAAAAGAAATCTAATAGGAATAACCACAAACTTGTTCAAAGCGTTGGGTTTTAAGGAGAATCTCAATGGAAGACCTAGAATGTTAAAGCCATAAAATGTGAGGAAAGAGCAGGATGGGTGAAACTGGTTAACTCCCAACATTACTGGGACAGAACTGATGCCTATCCTACCAGGCAGTGTGGTCAGAGCAGGTCCATTGGTTATTAAAAGTAATTTCACACAGCCCACAGAAGATTTGAGAATAATAATGCAAGTGTTAATCACAACCTTTTCGCGGGGCAGAGTAAAATCTTTATTTATTGAGGAGAAGCGATATGAAAAGCATATAATGTTTATCATGATATAGATGGTTGGGATGTCAAGGCCTTGGAGAGTGTACAAAAAAAAGATTTGCTAGAATGGAGCTGGGGATGAGGAACTTCAATTCTGTAGAAAGACTAGAGAACCTTGAGTTGCTTTTAGAACAGAGAAAGCTGAGAAAAATGTAGTGCCTTATATAGCCTCAGAAGTACATCCCTAATCTTGTATTCTAGCCCTCTCGACATGAATGCTAACATTGCATTTGCCTACCTAACTGCCGACTGAACCTGCATGTTAACCTTAAGAGAATTGTGAACAAGGACTCCCAAGTCCCTTTGTGCTTCTGATTTCCTAAGCATTTCCTCATTTAGAAAATAGTCTATGCCTCCATTCCTCCTTCCAAAGTGCATAACCTCACACTTTCCCACATTATGTTCTTCTTTGCCCACTCTCCTAACCTGTCCAAATCCTTCTGCAGCCTCCTTCCTCAATACGACCTGCCCCTCTATAGATCTTTGTATCATCTGCAAACTTAGCAACAGTGCCTTCAGTTCCTTCTTCCAGATCATTAATGTATATTGTGAAAAGTTGTGGTCCCAGCACTGACCCATGAGGCACACCACTAGTCACCGGCTGCCATCCTGAAAAAGACTCCATTATCCCCACTCTCTGCCTTCTGCCAGTCAACCAATCCTCTATCCATGCCAAGATCTTACCCGTAACACCATGGACTCTTAACTTATTTAACAGTCTCCTCTGCGGCACCTTGTCAAAGGCCTTCTGAAAATCTAAATAAATCACGTCCACTGGTTCTCCTTTGCCTAACTTCATTGTTACTTCCTCAAAGAACTCTACCAGATTTGTCAGACATGACCTCCCCTTGATGAAGCCGTGCTGACTCAGTCCTATTTTATGCACTTCATAGTACTCCGCGATCTCATCTTTAATAATGGACTCTAAAATCTTACCAATGACCGAAGTCAGGCTAACCGGCCTATAATTTCCTGTCTTCTGCTTCCCTCCCTTCTTAAACAGCAGTGTTACATTAGCCACTTTCCAGTCCTCTGGGACTCTTCCTGCCTCCAGTGACTCCTGAAAGATCACCACCAATGCCTCCACAATCTTCTCAGCTATCACTTTTAGAACCCTAGGGTGTAGTCCATCCAGTCCAGGTGATTGATCCACCTCCAGACCTTTCAGTTTCCCCAGACCCTTGTCCTCAGTGATGGTCACTGCATTCACCTCTGCCCCCTGAAGAGAAAGATAGCTTCTGTGTGTGTCTTTTCAAATCATTTTGTTTCAAATGTGTTCCTTTACATCAAAATTGCATCTTTCTCTTTGTGTGTAACAATTGCTTTTGTTGCAGAAACTGTTCTTTGGCAAGGCTGTGATTCACTGCGATATCTGAGTAAATTCATTTTCCGTGCAGTCCATGCTGATAATTGCAAATTGTCTTTCATTTTCAATGCTTTTAAATATAGAGGATACATAGACCTGCATATCAAATCAAACGAGGATTTATCATTTCAGTACAGTGTTGTATTGCTAACATTCCGAAGTTGCTTCAATATGCTGCTATATTTAAGAAATTAGCATGTTGAAGGCAATTGAAAATATGGGGCCATTATGGGGTTTAGATAATACTTTTTTTTTAACCTATCGTTCAGATCCGAAGAATAATCTTTAATATGAGAAGAACATGGGCAGCACGGTGGCTCAGTGGGTTAGCCCTGTAGCCTCACGGCGCTGAGGTCCCAGGTTCGATCCCGGCTCTGGGTCACTGTCCGTGTGGAGTTTGCACATTCTCCCCGTGTTTGCGTGGGTTTCGCCCCCACAACCCAAAAGATGTGCAGGGTAGGTGGATTGGCCATGCTAAATTACCCCTTAATTGGAAAAAATGAATTGGGTACTCTAAATTTATAAACAAAAAAAAAAGAAGAAAAGAAAAAAAAAAGAAAAAATATGAGAAGAACATTAAAAAAATCACTGTTTAGCCTTCAGCTGTGGTATTGTATCGAATTCTGGGCACCACAATTTAGGACGGATGTGAGGGCCTTTGAGGGGGTACAGTGGTGATTTACTAGAATGGTACCAGGGATGAATGACTTGGAGACTGGATAAGCTGGAATTGTTCTCCTTTAGAGCAGAGCAAGCAAAGAGAAGATTTAAAAGGCTTTCAAAATGATTAAGTGAGGAGGTATAGAAGGCAACAGCAAAGCACTGCATTATTTTGCCAAGCATAACCATGGACCAGCTCGATGGAACTTCATAGCCATCAATACCATCTCAGGGCCTGGCACCTGAAGGAGGAGGAGATTAGGAGAATCTGTTTCCAATGACTGTGTGATCGGTAACACAGGGCCACAGGTTTAAGGTCATTGGCATCAGAACCAGAGGGAGGGTAAGGAGGAATCTTTTGATGCAGCAAGTTACGAGCTGGAATTCGCTGGCTGAAAGGGTGGACAGTTTATTATTCAACAATAACTTTCAAAAAAAGGAATTGCACAATTACTTAAAAGGGGACAATTTGGAGAAAGAACAGGTATGTAGGACTAATTAGATAACTCCTAAATTTTCTTTTTTTTAAATTTAGAGTACCCAATTCTTCTTTTTCCAATTAAGGGGCAATTTAGCGTGGCCAATCCACCTATGCTGCACATCTTTAGGTTGTGGGGTGAGACCCACGCAGAAGCGGAAGAATGTGTAAACTTCACGGGGAGAATGTGCAAACACCACAAGGACAGAGACCGGGGCCGGGATTGAGACCGGGGCCGGGATCGAACGCAGGTCCTCGGTGCCGTGAGGCAGCAGTGCTAACCACTGTGCCACCATGCTGTCCCAGGTAACTCTTCCATGATGGGCTGAATGGCTTCCTTTGGTGCTATATGATTCTATTAACATTAATACCTTTCCAGACAGAAACCTGGATCACCAACACCACCCATTATAGTGGAATGTCTTATTTTGGACATTGGGTTGTTAAGTGGTTAATTGCAATTGTACATCATCACAAGTAACGATGAAAAATCACATGATTTGTTCTTGAGCAGTCTTGTGGAAGATGTAAGCTTGAGCAGGAAGATGTAGTCACATGAAACTCCTGTTTCATACACTCCTGCAGAGTCATTAGGTATTTTGATTATTTGATTTGATTGATTTGATTTGTTGTCACGCGTACTGAGGTACAGTGAAAAGTATTGGTCTGCTCACAGTCCCGGCAGATCCTTGCATATATGAAAAACATAGGACATAAGATAAATACACAATGTAAATGCATAGACATCAGGTGAAGCATACGGAGTGTAGTGCTACTCAGTAGAAAAGGTGCATGGAGAGATCAGTTCAGTCCATAAGAAAGTCATTCAGGAGTCTGGTAACAATGGGGAAGAAGCTGTTTTTGAATCTGTTGGTGTGTGTTCTCAGCCGTTGGAGAAGAAAATAACCCGGGTGGGAGGAATCTTTAATTATGCTGCCCGCTTTTCCAAGGCAGCGGGAGTTGTAAACAGAGTATTTGGATGGGAGGTGGATTCGTGTGATGGACTGGGCTGTGTCCACGACTCTCTGTAGTTTCTTACGGTCTTGGGACGAGCAGTTGCCATCTCAAGCTGTGATGCAGCCAGATAGGATTTGTACCAATCTAACAACACCAAGAATATTCTATCCATCCAGCCAAATAAAGGGGTATAAATGGAAGGAGTGAGGATTTTTCCACTGTTTCCTGAGGCATTACAGTTCTTTATATCTGCTCAGAATCATTTAACAGAATTAATGATATGCAAGTATATGTTTGTAGCTTTAGGTAAATATTTGTTTCAGTGAATATACCAAAAATGACAGGCAGGAAAACACCCTACTGGCCCACCTGATCTGCTCTGCATGACTGTAGTAGCTTGTGCAACACAATGTACACATTCCACAATCCACCTGAAACCTATCACCTCAGAGAGGCAAAGAATCAGATAGAAACTCAGGTCAGAAAAAGGCCTTTGATAAGGTACCCAGAGTAGACTAATTAATGCGATCAAAACATGTGGAGACAGGATACGTCACAAATAAGACAGCAAGTAGAGAGTAGGGTAACAGATGGTGATTTAGAATGGTGAGAAGTGAAGTTACACAAAGGTCAATGCTGAGACCATTGTTCACGATGATCATATAATGACTTAGAGGTTGGAATCAAAAGTACAGCTTTTAAATTTGGAATGATACCAATTTGGGCAGAATGGTCAATGCCGAGTAAGATCGAAACAAATTACAAGAAACTGTTAATAAACTTGTAGAATGGGCGTGTAATTGGCAAATTAACTTCAAATAGATAAGCATGTGCTATTGACCCAGAACCTCTTTTCTTGTTATGCTCTTGGCGTAACATAAGCTGCTTCCTTAATGTTCACTCTGACAAAGGCAGGTTCAAACGTGGAGATATCTTCAACACGTTTATTAAACTATTTACAATTCTCCTACTCGGATTCGCCTCTACTGTTAATCCTTTTATAGCTTCTCAGACTGACGAACCAGTCTGCTACAATCCACGTGGTGGGTTGTGATATTGAATCAACCCTGTGTCTGTACTCACTGAGTGTCTCCACTGGAAAGAGGAAGATCATGTGTGCTGTGTCCTTTATATATGGGGTTGTGTAACCCCCCCCCCATGGTAGTGTCACCTCTGTGTGTATCGTGAATGCCCATTGGTCGTGTCCTATCTTACTGACCTATTGGTTGAGTGTCTCTGGTGCTCCCTCTAGTGTCTAGCTAGTCTATGTGTACTTACATTAACCCCTTATGTATCTATAGTGATGCATATCACCACACCTCTGATCTCCCAGGGGGTACCACAGATGAGGAGGTGCTGAGATCAAATTTCCAATGGCCAATTACCCTTCTACTGTGCCATTAATTCCGTAAAAAGGGGGTTTCACTTCACTTGCCCTGATCCTACTGTCCTGCAGTGGAGTGCACCAAGAACTGATACCGTGCAATTTTTTTCACCAAGCCCGAGTCGAACTTCTGGGAGGGAAATGTACAGCTCCGGATGAGGGTAAATAAAAAGGTGCGGCATCGCAATCTGACTGAAGTTCTGGCCAGTTATATTTTGACAATGAATGATAAGGAAGTCACATACTCTTTGGAATCTAACAGGGATAGAGCAGAAATCTGGGAGTACAAACACACAAATCATTAAATGTTGTGATTCAGGTTAATAAAACTATAACAAAAGCAAAGAAAATATTAGGTTGTTTTTCTGAGATGAAAAGTGAAGATGTCATGCTAAGTTTGCATCGAATCGTGGTGAGACCACATTTGGATACGGTTTGCAGTTCTGGTCACCATATTATGAAAATAATTTAAAGAAGGGACTTTGAACATTTGGCATTAGGGGCCAAAGTTCAATTCTTTTCTCTCTCATCAGGTAGTGGGCAAATTTCAGAAAGATATGACACTAGGGCGGCACGGTGGCACAGTGGTTAGCATTGCTGCCTACGGCGCTGAGGACCCGGGTTCGAATGCCGGCCCTGGGTCACTGTCTGTGAGGAGTTTGCACATTCTCCTCGTGTCTGCGTGGGTTTCACCCCCACAACCCAAAGATGTGCAGGTTAGGTGGATTGGCCACATTAAATTGCCCCTTAATTGGAAAAAATGAATTGGATATTCTAAATTTATTAAAAAAAAGATACGACACTAAAAATTTATCTTGCCATTATCGAAACAACAAAAGTGTGTATTTTTATGAACTAGCTTCAAATGAAATTATTAATTTACCAGCTAACTTTCTGGTCAATATATTGAACACTGATTTAGTGAGATGTCTGGCATTGTAGCTGCTGCACAATGATGATGTGATTCCTAAATCACCCTAAATTGCTAAAACAATTGCTCATCACCTCTCACCATATCTATGCATGCACAACCCAGATTTATTTTGCAAAGATATACTTTATTCATAAAATATCTAAAAGAGCATTACAAAATATTTCAAAATGGTCATTACAGAAAGTGCAATGCTATTCAAATTGTCTGCATAGGTCATATTGAATCCTGAAGAGCGTAACTGCCCTCTGACATGGCTGAGCAAGGCACAGTCGCGATTAGGGATGGGTAACAAATGTTAACCTTGTCAATGACACCCACATCCCATGAAAGAATCATTTTTTTAAAGATGACATAATTTTTAAAAATGTAAACCAACATCAATAAAACTTTACCTTGACTTTAATCATGTTGTCATATTTTGTGCAATAAAGCAGACTCATGAATTACGCCATGCGATGGATATGTTCCCAAGACTACAGAAAAACTTACTAAAAGGCACAAAGCTAAAGGTACTGCAATATTCTCAGCCACCCCACATAGACCATGGTAGCATAATGATTAGCACAGTTGCTTCGCAGCTCCAGGGTCCCAGGTTTGATTCCCGGCTTGGGTCACTGTCTGTGTGGAGTCTGCACATTCTCCCCGTGTGTGTGTGGGTTTCCTCCGGGTGCTCCGGTTTTCTCCCACAGTCCAACGATGTGCAGGTTAGGTGGATTGTCCATTCTAAATTGCCCTTAGTGTCCAAAAACAAGTTTGGTGGGTTCCAGGGATAGGGTGGAGGCATAGGGCTTAAGTAGGGTTGATTTTTCCAAAGGCCGGTGCAGACTCAATGGGCTGAATGGCCTCCTTCTGCACTGTAAATTCTATGATCTATGATCTATGACCAGGATAATTTCCTATTCAAATGCTGCCTTATAGACCTTGGACGTGTTGGAAGCAAGTGTGCTACAATCAGCCGTGGTACTCCTCACTTAGTGAAGCAATAGAATAAATCATTCTACTTTTGATTTCTGTTCAATGGCCCTTGCTGGAAAATGCATAGTAGCGCTTAAGATAGGAATTGGCTGTATGAATTCTGAAGGCTGGATACCATGCCACCATTCATTATCTATACACTAAAGCATGCCAACTTCCTATCACAAGCAAGCAGCCTCTCCTTTGCCACAGCTACTTCAGTCCTCACACCTCAGGGCGATTGTCACCTTCCCACTGCTCGTTGCTCCTCCAATCGCCAAATGTTTGTCTCCTGTATTTGCTGTGAGTAGGTTCTCAGCCCATCAGCAGCAAATGCAGGAGAGAAACACTCTGAGATTGAAGGACTATCTCCTTGCGGAATCTGTCACTTGTTGATCTGAGACTTATAGACCTTCCACTCATATATATTTTGAACTCTGGTCCTTGGGCTGGATGGAAACATTTTGGTGGGTTGGGCTCTGGCCCATGGACAGTATATTGGGCAACCCTGATTTAGAGGAAGTGGAGAGGATGCAAAAAGAGATTTACAAGAACAGTGCCAGAAATATGTGGATATATATGTCAAGAAAAGATGAACAGATTCTCAAAGAAAAGAGGCTAAAGGTGACCAAATTGAGGTATTTAAAATTATGGAAGATTTAGATAGAGTGGGTACAGAGAGTTGGAATCTCAGCCCATCTCCCCCGCCCTGTGGTGTATTTTACGGGGGTGGCGGGATACTTCGGTCAGCTGCTGTCAATGGTGTTTCCCCATTGTCCACACCCTCCACTGCTGGGGAACTGTGACAGAGGGTAGCTGTCGGCGGGACCAGAAGATCCCTTTGGTGAGAACTGCCGTAAAACCCCACCGAGTGTTTCCACTTATGGAGAAGAGTAAAACTAGCTAGAGGCCATGTATATAAAAAAGACACCAAGAAATTCAATGGGGAACTCAGAAGAAAGATTTTTACCCAGAAAATGTTTAGAATGTGGAACTCACTACCAGATGAAAGTGGTTGCAATGAATAGTATAGATGCATTTAAGGAAAAGCTGCAAAAGATATGCAGGATAAGCGAATAGAGTTTTTAAAGAAAGAGTTAAGTGAGGAAAGATGGGAAGAGGCTCAAGTGGAACATAAGCATGGGTATGTCTTGGTTGGGCTGAATGGCTTGTTTTTATATAATCCTATATAATCCGCTGTAATTAGGGAGAAAAAAGTCTGGAAAATTCCTTTCCAATCCCCTTAGACGATAGAAACAAAATCACCATGTAGCTGTTCATGAACATGTCGTTCATGCAGCTGCCTATAAAACATTGTGCTAAAACTAATATTTTTGTACTTTATTCTGGTGCCTGTGTGTCTGGTTAAATAGGCCGACATTATAAACTTTAAAGCAGCTACTAGACATTGACTGAGAATCAGCAGATTCACTGCAATTTCAATCTATCTAATTTGCTTAGGTCAGTTGAATGTTACAGTTTTAACAAAGAGCTATTGGAGCATGTGTTCTGTAATGACTATAAATGTGCCAAAGTTTGGCTGATGCATTGCGTTGGGCGAAGATCCAGGAGGAAAACATTTGGACTGATAGAGCAAGGACACAGACACTGTGACTGCACTCTCCACTGGGCATTCAAAGATAAATTTTATCAAAATGACGTAGCAGTGAAAGAAATGAGAATTTATATCCAACATTCCTCCAGGAAAATATAATTACCACGTCTGATTGTGTAATGCACCCCTAACAATTAAACTATCTCTGTCACGTTAGTTTGAGCATGAGTAATCAGCAAGAGGATTAACAAGAAGAAAAGTTTCAAGAAAGATCAAGCACAAATATCACTCACTTTCTCATCTGCAAAACTGCTTGTTGCAGAAAATCAAAATAGTACTAACAAGTGAAAAGATGCTGACATGAGCTGGAATTCAATGATTTTTAAGACTAAGAATAAAATTATTTTCGAAAGTAAAGAAATTGTGATATCTCTGAAGAAGAAACAATTATCTTTCTTTTTATTTTTATATAAAACAATGATGAAAGTCAACATACACAGAAACTATATATATCAGTTACAATTCACATTTTTTTTTACAAGTGCCCAGTTTTGACTTGGCCTCCGACCCCCAACTCCCATTCTCTCTCATGTCCCCCTCCCCTCCTTACTATCTGTTGTGCCTTCTTTCTTCGTTGGTTCATCAAACCCGAATCTATTACGATAGCATAGTGTTATGTATGTTGTTTTGTGTTAAGTTGCTCTTAATCGGTTGTTCCTGTTCATAAGCGTTTGGTCCAGAGGGGGTGACCAGATCAGGAGGTGTGGGGTATGTTTGGGTTCTCTGCCTCTTTGGTCCCTCCCTCCTTCTCTCACCCATCCGCACCCCCCCCTCCCCTCCCTTTTTCCGATTGTGTGTGTGTGGTTCTTCTGTGGATCACCCCCTCCCCCTGGTTTATTGGCTGCTGGCTACAAACGGATCTTGGTGAATGGCCTCCACAGCTTGTGGAAGCCCTCTTCCGACCACTGGATGGTGAATTTTATTTTCTCCATTTGGAGAAATTCCGACAGGTTGAACAGCTAGTCCGCAGCTTTGGGTGGTGCTGCCGATTGCCATCTGAGCAGGATTCTTCGGCGGGCATTTTTTCATTTCATTTAGGGAAGCAAAGGCTAGGGCATCGGCCTTCTTCACCATAAAGAGCTCGGGCTCTTCTGATATGCTGAAGACTGCCACCTTCGGGTATGGCTCCACCCTCATCTCCACAACTTTGGACATCGCTTCGAAGAGGGCTGTCCAAAAACTGACAAGTCTAAGGCATGCCCAGAACATGTGGGTGTGGTTGGCCGGGCTTCCTTGGCACCGTTCACATTTGCCCTCCAATTCTGGGAAGAATATCCTCATTCAGGTTCTGGTTAAGTGGCATTTGTGTACCACTTTCAACTGCATTAGGCTCAATGTCAGTGTAACCCCGTCCTGTCTCCACCTTTTGAAGGTAGCGTCCATTTTGGTTGGTGTGAACCTGTGGTTGTTGCAGATGGGGACTTGATGGACATTTTCGTTCGATCGAAGAGCTATCTTAGCTGGTTCCATGACCGGTGTGTGGCTATTACCATTGGGCTCATTGAATGATTAGCCGGTGGGGATGGAAGAGCTGCCATGGCCAGAGCCCAGAGGGATGTCCCCATGCAGGTATTATCCTCCATTTGTACCCATTCAGCTTCTGGTTCCTTTATCCATCCCTTTACTCTTTCCGCTGTTGCTGCCCAGTGATAATAGTGTAGGTTTGGGAGTGCCAGTGCTTCTTGTTTTGTACAGGGCTTTTCTGGGGATCCTTGGGTTCTTTCCCCACCCCACAGACACACACAAACACCATGATAATTTTTTCTACTGAGTTCAAAAGGCCCTGGGGATATAGATCGGTATGGACCTGAATAGGAAGAGGAACCTGGGCAGTAGGTTCATCTTCATCGTCTGCATTCTCCCTGCTAGGGCGAGTGGTAGTGCGTCCCACCTATGCAGGTCCTTTTTAACTTCCCCCACCAGGCTGACCAGGTTCCATTTGTGGATCTGGGGCTAGTTGTGGGCGATTTGGATCCCCAGGTAGTGGAATTTATTTTGGGCCTGTTTAAATGGCAGTCCCTACAGCTCTGCCCCTCTCCTTGTGTCTGCACCGGGAAGAATTTATTTTAGCTCATGTTGCGTTTCTAGCTGGAGAAGGCTTCAAACTCTCTCAAGATGGCCATGATTCCCTCCATGCTGCTTTGTGGGTCCAGGACGTAGAGGAGCAGGTCATCTGCATAGGGCGAGACTCTGAGCTCCCTGTCTCCTCTGCGGATCCCCTTCCAATTCTTTGCCCTCTGAACGTGATTGCTAGTGGCTTGATCGCTGGGGTGAACAGCAGAAGGGACAATGGGCATCCTGCCTTGTGCCACTGTGCAGCTTGAAGTACTTAGAGCTGGTGGTGTTCATCTGCACGCTCACCATAGGAGTGCTTATAGGAGTTTCATAGAATTTACAGTGCAGAAGGAGGCCATTTGGCCCATCGAGTCTGCACTGGCCCTTGGAAAGCGCACACCTACTCCACCCCATTCCCTTAACCCAGAAACCCCAATTAACCTTTTTGGACACAAAGGGAAATTTAGCATGGCCAATCCACCTAACCAGCACATTTTTGGACTGTGGGAGGAAACCGGAGCACCGGAGGAAACCCAGGCACACACGGGGAGAACGTGCAGACTCCACACAGACAGTGACCTAAGCCGGGAATCGAACCTGGAGTCATAATATACATCCATGTATATGATGGTGTGCAGACAGGCAGTGATTGACACACATGATTACCATTGAGCACACAGAACACAGCAGCCAATCGCCAGACAGGGCACGACCACTAGAAAGCCAGAGGGCACCAGTTTTCCCACTCTCTTGGGATCCAGCCTCTGAGACAGTCAGAGCTTGTGAGCAGCAGCTAGTACAAACACCATGTGGTAGTCAGTTATATATTCGTCCAAGGCATCTATGGTGATATTTTCTCGCAGAAAGCCTTGTCGGCTAGGAGGGCCATGTCCAATCTCACATCTATGTAGTGTGGAGCGTGGCCAAAGATTATTATTGCAGAGCATTCCACTCTTACTATCTTTGAAGCACCGATTTCCCGACTACAAATAAGTCAATCCAGGTGTATACGTTGTGTGCCTGAGAAAAGAAGGAGAACTCTTCCCGTGGATGAGTGAACCACCAAGGGTCCATTGCCCCCATCTGCTCCATGAATGTGCTGAGTTCCTTTGCCATGTTAGAAGTCCTCTCTGTTTTGGGATTCGAACCTGTCCCTCCTTGGGCCCTGTACAGAATTAAAGTCCCATCCCCCCCCCCCCCCCCCCCCCCCCCCCCATGATAAGTCGGTGTATGTCAATTTCAGGGATTTCTGCCATGGTCCTCTTTATAAATTCCGTGTCATCCCAGTTGGGTGCGTACATGTTGACCAGGACCACTGGTGTCCCGTCAAGGACACCGTTGACCATGATGTACCGTCCCCTGGGTCCGTAACTGTCCTCGTCACAGTAAACATTGTCCTCTTCTTTAACAGTATGGCTGCCCCCCTAGCTCTCATCCCAAGGCAGGAATAGTATGTCTGTCCCACCCAACCCTTCCTTACCCGCAGTCGGTCCTTCTCTCTCAGGTGTGTCTCTTGGAGGAAGACTATGTCGGCTTCCATATCGTTCAGGCGGGCGAAGACTCTGGATCTTTTCATTGGGTCATTAAGTTCCCTGATGTTCCAGGTGACTTTTCTGATGGAGTTTTTTTTTGTTCCCTCCCTCCTGTGGGATCATCCATACTTACCTTCGGGATGCACCCCTGTACTCCAGGGTTTCCTTTTGTTAGGGGTCCATCCAAAATGTCCACGGTCGCCGTATTATTGTCCCCCTTCCCTACTCTCTGTTGTGTTCTAGTACTGTGACAATGATTGAATTGGCAGACCAAAGAACATCTAGACTAGTTGAATTTATTATTTGTATCACAAACTGTGGGTTGGAAACTAATACTAACAAACTGGAACAATCACAAACACAACTAACCACAACGACTTTTCCTATAGACTCCCACTAGCTTAGTGTCACATGGAATAACTTGCCTGCCACCTAGTCGTCAGAGGTCAAGCATATTTACATGTCCAATTGCTTATGCATATCACTATACTCCCCCCCCCCCCCATTGGGGTTGTGTACCCCCCACCACATTACCTCTCCTCTGTGGGAGATGCACGGCGTTCCCCCTTGCTCGTACCGCCTGGCGCCAGCTTTCCCCCGAGTGTGGTTGTCCCCCTCCTGGGGTTGGTTATGTGCTTAACCTTCACTCGCTATCTGGTATCCCCTCTAGCTATCCTCCTCACCCTCTCTGCTGTCCTCGTCCCTTCCTTCTTACAATTTGACTCCCGTATTGAGAGTGAGGCCCTGCAGTCGCACGCAAAGTGTCTCTCAGGTTAATTCAGTCCCTTTGGGTGATGTTCTCACTGCTGTCTTTGCTGCTGTTTTCCCAGCCCGTTTTCCTGGACAAATTTGACCATGTCTGCAGGGCTCGTGGTTTCAGTTTGTGGTTTATTTCCAGGCCTCTGCCTTTTCTGGAGAGAGAGTTGGTTGGTTTTCATCAGCTTTTTCTGCAGATCGTTGGTCTATTCTCCCCTGCTTTACAGCCTGTAATGGTTCCCCAGTATATAGATTCATACAGGCTCCCTGCCAGTTCAGAAACACAGCCTTTCTGGAGAAAACAGAGAGAGGAGGGAAGGGGAGAGGACAGCAGTCCTTCTGCTGAGCAGCAAGCAAAACTGAAACCAAAACTCAACCCTTGAAGCACTGAAACATTCGAGTGGGATCAGATGCAATCACCACCCGTTACCAGACAGAGCTCAGCCTTTTGGGCCAAATCATTGGCCACCAGCCAAATCGATCAAGGATAGTGTCTCGGCCCATGATGTCAGCCAGTCTGAAACAGCACAGCCTTCTGAATCCTGCTGTTTGAATTAAAGGCACAGGCTGCCTTAAAGGCACATATATGGATCAAAAATGTAATGGCAAAAATAAAAGGGGAAATAAGGGACTGAATAGGGAATGAACAGGAACAAACAGGAAGGATCCTTACAGCATTCCCATGTATCTGCTGCACTTGTCCTCTTAGATAATAGAGGTTGCGGGTTTGAAAAGTGCTGTTGAAGGAGCCTTGGTGAGTTGCTGAAGTGTATGTTGTAGATGGTACACACTACTGCCAATGTGGATTGGTAGTGGAGGAAGCGGATGTTGATGGTGGTGGATGAGGTGCCAATCAAGTGGGCTGCTGTGTCTCTGATGGTGTCTCTGATGGTGTCAAGCTTATTGTGTGTTGTTGGAACTGTACTTATCCAGGTAAGATATATCATCACATTTCTGACTTGTGTCTTGTCAATAGTGGACAGGTTTTGGGGAATCCAGAGGTGAATTATCCTCCGTAGAATTTCCAACCTCTACTCTGCATTTGTAGCCACAGTATTTATATGCTGATCTAGTTCAGTTTCTAGTCAATAGTAACCTCCATATCCCCATCCTCAATGATGAAGGAGCCCAGCACATCAGTGCAAAAGACCAACCTGAAGCATTCGCAATAATCTTCAGCCAGAAGCGCCAAATGGATGATCCATCTCCGTCTCCTCCGAAGGTTCCCAGCATCGTTGATACCAGTCTTCACCCAATTCGATTCAGCCCACGTGATATGAAGAAACAGAAGATGGCACTCAATACTGCAAAGGGTATGGGCCCTGGCAACATTCCGGCAATAGTAGTGTAGTCTTTTGCTCCAGGACTTGGCATTCCCCAAGCCAAGCTGTTCCAGTACAGCTACCATAAGACCATAAGACATAGCTACAACACTGGCACCCACTGGCCTCCTCCTCCAATGAGTTGTTTAATTGTCCACCAATATTCACAACTGAGTATGGCAGGACTGCAGAGCTTAGATCTGATCTGTTGGTTGTGGGATGGCTTAGCTCTGTCTATTAACTTGCTGCTTTTCCTGTTTGACATGCATGTAGTCCTGTGTTGTAGATTCACTAAGTTGATACCCCATTTTTAGGTATGCATGGTTCTGCTCCTGGTATGCCTTCCTGCATTCTTTATTGAAATAGAGGTGTGTAGTGCTCAGTTTTATCATTGACAGTTGCATCTAAGGCAGGCAGGTTGGTGAGGTGAGGTCTAGTAGGCTTTTCCCTCTTGTTAGTTACCTCACCACTTGCCACAGACCCAGTTTAGCAGTTATATCCTGTAGGTCTCAGTCTGCCTGGTCAGTAGTTGGGCTCCTCTCACCCAGAGTACATTCTGTGTCCTTGCCACCCTCAGTGCTTCCTCCAAATGGTGTTCAGCGTGGAGGAGTACTGATTCATCAGCTGAGTGGGGAATGGGGGTGGGGTTGGATGGGGGGTGGTAACCAGCAGGGGGTTTCCTTGCCCTTGTTTGACCTAATGCCAGGAGACTTCATGGAGTCCAGAGTCGATGTTCAGAGCTTCCAGGGCAACCCCCTCCTAATCACTTTGTCACCACCTCTGGTGGGCCTGTCCTGTCGGTGGGAGAGGAGATACCCAGGGATGATGATAGTGGTGTCTGGAACACTGTAAGGTTTAATTCCATGAGAATGGCCAAGTCAGGCTGTAGTTTGACAGTTCTCCCAATTCTGGCAAACTAGTCTGTATAAAAAAGAGGAGCAGTAGTTTTCTGTGTGTATCATAATAAACCAGTTGTTTATTTCTACCCTACTGGGGCATGGGAACCTGGATTATAGTTTTGGTGTACGGGAGATTGAGAGTATAGAGGTCAAGAGCACAGATTTGACTTCGCAGGAGGGTGTCAGTGTTCAGGTAGGTGGTTTGAAGTGTGTCTACTTCAATGCCAGGAGTATACGAAATAAGGTAGGGGAACTGGCAGCATGGGTTGGTACCTGGGACTTCGATGTTGTGGCCATTTCAGAGACATGGATAGAGCAGGGACAGGAATGGTTGTTGCAGGTTCCGGGGTTTAGGTGTTTTAGTAAGCTCAGAGAAGGGGGCAAAAGAGGGGGAGGTGTGGCGCTGCTAGTCAAGGACAGTATTACGGTGGCGGAAAGGATGCTAGATGGGGACTCTTCTTCCGAGGTAGTATGGGCTGAGGTTAGAAACAGGAAAGGAGAGGTCACCCTGTTGGGAGTTTTCTATAGGCCACCTAATAGTTCTAGGGATGTAGAGGAAAGGATGGCGAAGATGATTCTGGAAAAGAGCGAAAGTAACAGGGTAGTTGTTATGGGAGACTTTAACTTTCCAAATATTGACTAGAAAAGATATAGTTCGAGTACATTAGATGGGTCGTTCTTTGTACAATGTGTGCAGGAGGGTTTCCTGACACAATATGTTGACAGGCCAACAAGAGGCGAGGCCACATTGGATTTGGTTTTGGGTAATGAACCAGGCCAGGTGTTAGATCTGGAGGTAGGTGAGCACTTTGGAAACAGTGACCATAATTCGGTGACCTTTACATTAGTGATGGAAAGGGATAAGTGTACCCTGCAGGGCAAGAGTTATAGCTGGGGGAAGGGCAATTATGATGCCATTAGACATGACTTAGGATGTGTAGGTTGGAGAAGTAGGCTGCAAGGGTTGGGCACACTGGATATGTGGAGCTTGTTCAAGGAACAGCTATTGCGTGTTCTTGATAAGTACGTACCAGTCAGGCAGGGAGGAATGGGTAGAGCGAGGGAACCGTGGTTTACCAAAGAAGTGGAATCTCTTGTTAAGAGGAAGAAGGAGGCCTATGTGAAGATGAGGCGTGAAGTTTCAGTTGGGGCGCTTGATAGTTACAAGGAAGCGAGGAAGGATCTAAAGAGAGAGCTAAGACGAGCAAGGAGGGGACATGAGAAGTTTTTGGCAGGTAGGATCAAGGAAAACCCAAAAGCATTCTATAGGTATGTCAGGAATAAAAGAATGACTAGGGTAAGAGTAGGGCCAGTCAAGGACAGTAGTGGGAAGTTGTGTGTGGAGGCTGAGGAGATAAGCGAGATACTAAATGAATACTTTTCGTCAGTATTCACTCAGGAAAAAGATAATGTTGTGGAGGAGAATGCTGAGACCCAGGCTATTAGAATAGATGGCATTGAGGTGCATAGGGAAGAAGTGTTGGCAATTCTGGACAAGGTGAAAATAGATAAGTCCCCGGGATTTATCTGATGGGATTTATCCTAGGATTCTCTGGGAAGCCAGGGAAGAGATTGCTGAGCCTTTGGCTTTGATTTTTATGTCATCATTGGCTACAGGAATAGTGCCAGAGGATTGGAGGGTAGCAAATGTGGTCCCTTTGTTCAAGAAGGGGAGTAGAGATAACCCCGGTAACTATAGGCCGGTGAGCCTCACGTCTGTTGTGGGTAAAGTCTTGTAGAGGATTATAAAAGATACGATTTATAATCATCTAGATAGGAATAATATGATTAGGGATAGTCAGCATGGTTTTGTGAAGGGTAGGTCATGCCTCACAAACCTTATCGAGTTCTTTGAGAAGGTGACTGAACAGGTAGACGAGGGTAGAGCAGTTGATGTGGTGTATATGGATTTCAGAAAAGCGTTTGATAAGGTTCCCCATGGTCGGCTATTGCAGAAAATACGGAGGCTGGGGATTGAGGGTGATTTAGAGATGTGGATCAGAAATTGGCTAGTTGAAAGAAGACAGAGGGTGGTGGTTGATGGCAAATGTTCAGAATGGAGTTCAGTTACGAGTGGCGTACCACAAGGATCTGTTCTGGGGCCGTTGCTGTTTGTCATTTTTATAAATGACCTAGAGGAGGGCACAGAAGGTTGGGTGAGTAAATTTGCAGACGACACTAAAGTCGGTGGAGTTGTAGACAGTGTGGAAGGATGTTGCAGGTTACAGAGGGACAGAGATAAGCTGCAGAGCTGGGCTGAGAGGTGGCAAATGGAGTTTAATGTAGAGAAGTGTGAGGTGATTCACTTTGGAAAGAAAAACAGGAATGTGGAATATTTGGCTAATGGTAAAATTCTTGGCAGTGTGGATGAGCAGAGGGATCTCGGTGTCCATGTACATAGATCCCTGAAAGTTGCCACCCAGGTTGATAGGGTTGTGAAGAAGGCCTATGGTGTGTTGGCCTTTATTGGTAGAGGGATTGAGTTCCGGAGCCATGAGGTCATGTTGCAGCTGTACAAAACTCTGGTACGGCCGCATTTGGAGTATTGCGTACAGTTCTGGTCGCCTCATTATAGGAAGGACGTGGAAGCTTTGGAACGGGTGCAGAGGAGATTTACCAGGATGTTGCCTGGTATGCAGGGAAAATCTTATGAGGAAAGGCTGATGGACTTGAGGTTGTTCTCGTTAGAGAGAAGAAGGTTAAGAGGTGACTTAATAGAGGCATACAAAATGATCAGAGGGTTAGATAGGGTTGGACAGCGAGAGCCTTCTCCCGCGGATGGAGGTGGCTAGCACGAGGGGACATAGCCTTAAATTGAGGGGTAATAGATATAGGACAGACGTCAGAGGTAGGTTTTTTACGCAAAGAGTGGTGAGGCCGTGGAATGCCCTACCTGCAACAGTAGTGACCTCGCCAACATTGAGGGCATTTAAAAGTTTATTGGATAAGCATATGGATGATAATGGCATAGTGTAGGTTAGATGGCCTTTAGTTTTTGACTTCCCATGTCGGTGCAACATCGTGGGCCGAAGGGCCTGTACTGCGCTGTATCGTTCTATGTTCTATGTTCTATGTACTGTACGCTCCTGTTGTCTCTCCCGTTTGGGTTCTGCACTAGCGACGAGGATGAAGTGGCACTTCCGCAGCCGCCGTGCATTATATCATTGACTTAACCAAATTACGATGACTGGTCCCAATACATAGAATGGATGCAATATTTTTTTGTCAAACGGAATGGTTGGTGATGAACGACAGATTGTTCTCCTGCTGGCGGCGGTCAGGGATCTACCTACACGCTTGTCAAGAACCTCACACACCCGGACATACCAGACTCCAAGCCTTTCGCCACACTGGTGGCCATGTGAGGCACATCTTCACCTGCAGCCCCGATGAGGGACTGACAGTTCAGTTTTCATGTGGCCTCACAGGCCCATGGAGAATCAAATGGGGACTTCTTGATGCTTGAGGACTGTCCGCATTCTCCTATTTTTTAAAATTTAGAGTACCCAATTCATTTTTTCCAATTAAGGGGCAATTTAGCGTGGCCAATCTACCGAGCCTGCACATCTTTGGGTTGTGGGGGCGAAACCCACAACACGGGGAGAATGTGCAAACTCCACACGGACAGTGACCCAGAGCCGGGATCGAACCTGGGACCACTGCTCCACCATGCTGCCCTGTACTGTCCGAATCCTTACAGGACTGTTTTGTCTGTGTGTTCCAAGTCGCCGATACCCAAAGTAGACTCCTTACAGAGGCTGACTGAATCCACTAAAGGGTGTTTGTCAGTGCCATTTCCCGGGAGAGCACAGAAGACGGGGTCCACGAGTTGCAGGGGTTGGCAGTCCTGAGCCTCGGTCGCTGGAGCGATGGCCGACCGACTGCTCCTGGACCCGAACAACGCGGGCTTCCGTGAAGCGGGAGTGACCGTAGGACTCAAGGCCGTCGCTATGGTGCACCCGGACGTGAATGGGAGAATTCCCCCGAATCAGAATACCAAGTTGGCGATGGCAGGCCGCCGGCTGGACGCCCCAAACAGGGTTGGGAAGGCCCCATTCCCCACCACAACCCCAGCCCCATCCATTTTGCCGATCAGGCTGTGCCAGTGGGCCTGGTGCTAAAACCTGACAGGTCCATACGTCTGTGGATTACCAGAACTGCGGGTTGGATTCTCGGCTACCTGGTGGGGCGGGCCGTACCGGCATGGAGGAGTGGCGTGAACCACTCCGGCGTCGGACCGCCTGGAATCCTTCACACCTTCAGGGGCGAGGCCGGCACCGGCGGAGTTGGCGCCGCGCTAGCCGGTTCCGAAGGGTTTAGCGCTGTGCCAAACAGCGCCGAAGGGCCTCCGCCGGATGGCGTCAGTTGGTACATGCACAGGAATGCCAGTGTATATTGGCGTCATCCCAGCGCATGCGCAGGGGGGTTCTTCTCCGCGCCTGCCATGGCGGACCTTTACACCGGCCGGAGCAGAGGCAAAGAGTGCCCCTACGGTACAGGCCTGCCCGCGGATCAGTGGGCCCCGATTGCGGGCCAGACCACCGTTGGCCCCCCCCTCCCACCCCCCCGGGGCCAGATCCCTCTGCGCCCCCTGCAGGCCGCCCGCAGAGCCAGGCCCCGACGGTGAGGTACTTGTTTGATTTACAACTGCAAGACTGTCTGTAAACGGGCGGCCACTCGGCCCATTGTGGGCCGGATAATCAGCGGGGGGCCGCTGCCGATGGCCCCCGACCGGCGCAACGCGATTCCAGCCCCCGTCGAAAAACTGGTGCCAGAGAATCCGGCAGCCATCGTCGGGGGGCCGGGAGGAATTCACGTTGCCCCCCCTTGATTCTCCGGCCCGGAGGGGTGTCGGAGAATCCTGCCCCAGGTCTCTCGCCTTGACTGTTACCCAGTCCCACCCATTGAGGACCAGTACGCAACACTCAGCGGGGAATAACATTCACGAAGCTCGACAAGAGCCACACTTACCTACAGCTGGTCCTAGATCCGGACTCTCGGAAGTATGTGACAGTAACACTCACAAAGGGTTAGATAGATAGAGAAATACAGCACAGAACAGGCCCTTCGGCCCACGATGTTGCGCCGAACTTTTGTCCTAGATTAATCATAGAATTTTGGACAATTTTTCATGGCCAATCCACCCAACCTGCACATCTTTGCACTGTGGGAGGAAAACGGAGTACCCGGAGGAAACCCACGCAGTCACGGGGAGGATGTGCAGACTCCACACAGACAGTGACCCAAGTCGAAATCGAAATTGGGACCCTGGAGCTGTGAAGCAATTGTGCTATCCACAATGCTACCGTGCTGCCCTTAAGAAGTTAACCTACACTCCATTATTCTACCCTAATCCATGTACCTATCCAATAGCCGCTTGAAGGTCCCTAACGTTTCCGACTCAACTACTTCCACAGGCAGTGCATTCCATGCCCCAACTACTCTCTGGGTAAAGAACCTACCTCTGACATCCCCTCTATATCTTCCACCATTTATCTTAAATTTATGTCCCCTTGTAATGGTGTGTTCCACCCGGGGAAAAAGTTTCTGACTGTCTACTCTATCTATTCCCCTAATCATCTTATAAACCTCCATCAAGTCGCCCCTCATCCTTCTCCGTTCTAATGAGAAAAGGCCTAGCACCCTCAACCGTTCCTCGTATGACCTACTCTCCATTCCAGGCAACATCCTGGTAAATCTCCTTTGCACCTTTTCCAAAGCTTCCACATCCTTCCTAAAATGAGGCGACCAGAACTGCACACAGTACTCCAAATGTGGGCTGACCAAGGTTTTGTACAGCTGCATCATCACCTCACGGCTCTTAAATTCAATCCCTCTGCTAATGAACGCTAGCACACCATAGGCCTTCTTCACAGCTCTATCCACTTGAGTGGCAACTTTCAAAGATCTATGAACATAGACCCCAAGATCTCTCTGCTCCTCCACATTGCCAAGAACCCTACCGTTAACCCTGTATTCCGCATTCATATTTGTCCTTCCAAAATGGACAACCTCACACTTTTCAGGGTTAAACTCTATCTGCCACTTCTCAGCCCAGCTCTGCATTCTATCTATGTCTCTTTGAAGCCGACAACAGCCCTCCTCACTATCCACAACTCCACCAATCTTCGTATCATCTGCAAATTTACTGACCCACCCTTCAACTCCCTCATCCAAGTCGTTAATGAAAATCACAAACAGCAGAGGACCCAGAACTGATCCCTGCGGTACACCACTGATAACTGGGCTCCAGGCTGAATATTTGCCATCCACCACCACTCTCTGTCTTCTATCGGTTAGCCAGTTTGTTATCCAACTGGCCAAATTTCCCACTATCCCATGCCTCCTTACTTTCTGCACAAGCCTACAATGGAAACCTTATCAAATGCCTTATTAAAATCCATGTACACAACATCCACTGCTTTACCTTCATCCACCTGCTTGGTCACCTCCTCAAAGAAGTCAATAAGACTTGTAAGGCAAGACCTACCCCTCACAAATCCGTGCTGACTATCCCTAATCAAGCAGTGCCTTTTCAGATGCTCAGAAATACTATCCCTCAGTACCCTTTCCATTACTTTGCCTACCACCGAAGTAAGACTAACTGGCCTGTAATTCCCAGGGTTATCCTTATTCCCTTTTTTGAACAGGGGCACGACATTCCCCACTCTCCAATCCTCTGGTACCACCCCTGTTGACAGCGAGGACGAAAAGATCATTGCCAACGGCTCTGCAATTTCATCTCTTGCTTCCCATAGAATCCTTGGATATATCCCGTCAGGCCCGGGGGACTTGTCTATCCTCAAGTTTTTCAAAACGCGCAACACATCTTCCTTCCTGACAAGTATCTCCTCGAGCTTACCAGTCTGTTTCACACTGTCCTCTCCAACAATATGGCCCCTCTCGTTTGTAAATACTGAAGAAAAATACTTGTTCAAGACCTCTCCTATCTCTTCAGACTCAATACACAATCTCCCGCTACTGTCCTTGATCGGACCTACCCTCGTCTAGTCATTCTCATATTTCTCACATATGTGTAAAAGGCCTTGGGGTTTTCCTTGATCCTACCTGCCAAAGATTTTTCATGCCCTCTCTTAGCTCTCCTAATCCCTTTCTTCAGTTCCCTCCTGGTTATCTTGATTCCCTCCAGCGCCCTGTCTGAACCTTGTTTCTTCAGCCTTACATAAGTCTCCTTCTTCCTCTTAACAAGACATTCAACCTCTCTTGTCAACCATGGTTCCCTCACTCAACCATCTCTTCCCTGCCTGACAGGGACATACATATCAAAGACACGCAGTACCTGTTCCTTGAACAAGTTCCACATTAACTGACGAACCAGTCTGCTACAATCCACGTGGTAGGTGTGATCTGTTTCAAATCAACCCTGTGTACTCACTGAGTGTCTCCACTGGAAAGAGGAAGATCATGTGTACTGTGTCCTTTTATATGGATTGGTATAATGCCCTCCTGTGGTAGTGTCACCTCTGTGTGTGTCGTGAATGCCCATTGGTCGTGTCCTATGTTACTGACCTATTGGTTGAATGTCTGTGTGTCATGTCTCTGGTGCTCCCTCTAGTGTCTGTCTAGTCTAAGTGTATTTACATTAACCCCTTGTGTATTTACAGCGATGCATATCACCACAACATCGATCCAGAGAAACCACGTCTTCTGATGTGCGACACTTCCTCCTACGGTGTAGGAGCCATTCACTCACACCGGTTCCCAGATGGGTCGTGCAGTGGCTGACGCTGAATGGAACTATACCCAAATTGAGAAGGAGGGCCCGGTTATGGTATTTGGTGTGAGGAAATTCCACCAGTATGTCTATGGCCACGTATTCACGGTCTATACTGACCACAAACCTTTACTTGGGCAATTCAAAGAGGATCGAGTGATTTCCCCGATCGCGTCTGCCAGGGTCCAGCGATGGGTGTTACTCCTAGCAGCATACAAGTACACGCTGGAACATCACCTGGGCACGCGGATCCCACATGCTGATGCATTGAGCTGCCTGCCCCTCTCCATAAGAACGCCAGCTTCCGCCTCGGCTGCAGAAGTAGTAGCGGCCAGCACAGAGCTTTGCCCAATGATCTGCAGGCAAAAAACCCCTGGAGCTGAGTGTAGAGGACGGCGTCCTATTGTGGGGGACACCGGTGGTTTGTCCGGAACGTAGTCGGACGTTCTTGGTACAAGGCCTCTATGATAGACGCAGGGGGGTATCCAAGATGTTGTGGTGGCCCAGGATAGACTTTGACATCGAGAAAGTGGCCCAGCGATGTGGCCCATGGCAGGACCACCCAGCATGTACGGACCACCCGGTATCACCCAGCCTTGAAAGGTTGGCCAAGAGGGCGGGCCAAACTTTCAAAAGGACAATGAAAAGGTTAACCACGCAGTCTTGGGAGATGCAACTGGCCCATTTTCTATTCAGTTACAAGGCGACCACAATTGTGGCACCAGCAGGGTTTCTGATGGGACATCGGCTCTGGACCCGCCTCAGCCTGGTCATCCTGGACATAGGTTCTTGGATCCACAAGCGACATGACTGCTCCGAGGCGGGCACAGGGTGACACATGCAGCGGTACGAGTTCAACCCGGGGGGGTGCTGTATATGTGCGTAATTTCAGCGCCACATGAGTCCCGAGCATGGTACTCCAGGCCACTGGCCCGGTTTCCCATTCGATACGGACACAGACAGCCACCTGGACCAAATCCAATGCCTCACCAGGGAGCCTCCAGAACAAACTCTGGATACGCCAGTCCAGGTCTGCCCATGGTCTCCGTTGCTGCTCAGGTCACCACACCATTCGTCGTCACCTCGGCCTGTCGAAGGCCAAGAAGCTGAGATGCCTGACACCTCATCAAAAGGCTCTGACACCGATTCGGATATGGACACATGCCCGCTCGCCATGGTCATCCAGCCGCCTTTAACACTGGCACCATTGCCGGCCACACCACCTGAGCCTTGACGCTCTGCCCGAAAACGTCGGTCACCAGTGTGTTACATGCCACCCGGACCCACCCCGTCAACACCACACCACCATCCACTACCCAAATGAGCGAGAGGGCCCCAGCCTGAGAGCATGGACGTTTCTCTGGATTTGAGGGGCGAGGGTGTTATGACCCACTTGAGGGGGGAGGCAAAGGACTGGACTCCATTCGATTTCCTCCTTACACAGCTGAGTATGAACTCCCCTGATAATTGGGTGCGGGGTATCAAGGGGAATCTAATCTGTATAAAACCCCTGACCTGGGTGTAATTCAGGGAAAGTGGCTCTTCGGGGAGAGGAGTAGTAGTTTTTGTGATTCTGTGTATACCGTAATAAGCCAGTGTGTCATTTTTACCCTACCGTATGTTTCTGTCATCTCTCCTGTTCGGATTCTACAGAAGCCATGTCCTGAGAGCATTTGCCCGGGCCTCTGAATTATTAGCTTGTTGACATTACCACTACCTCACATCCCCTAATTTTCTTCCATTGGAGGCACTGCAGCGATGATTAACTAAATTTGTCCCTCAGATATGGGGGTTGTCCTCAGGTGAGAGAATAAGTAAATTGGGCCTATACTCTCTGGAGGTTATAAGAATAAGATGCAATTTAATTGAAACATATAAGGCTGTGAAGGAACTTGATAGTGGAAATGCTGAGAGATTGTTTCCTCTGGTCGGGGAATAAAGCATGGGGCAACTGTATCAGGATAAGTGGCCAAGCATTTAGGACAGAGATGAGGTGAAATATCTTCACTCAGCGGGTTGTGAATCTTTGGAATTTTCTACCCCAGGGGATTGTGGATGCTCCACCGTTGAATATATTTAATGATGTGGACATGTCGGCATTGGACTGGGGTGAGCACAGTAAGAAGTCTTACAACACCAGGTTAAAGTCCAACAGGTTTGTTTCAAATCACTAGCTTTCGGAGCACTGCTCCTTCCTCAGGTGAATGAAGAGGTAGGTTCCAGAAACATATGCACAGACAAAGTCAATGATGCAAGTGATGGAACCATCAATTCACCAGACACGTGTTTTCCGATATGAATATAGGTTTTAATCTACTTACTACAGAGCCAGCCTGTCACCCGTTGATGAACTCTCAGTGAACTGCAGGCTGACTCTGGACAAGGGTATTTATACAGCAGCACAAGGGGGAGGAGTTGTGGGCGGAGCCAAGGGTGGAGCCCTGTACAAGCTCCTGAGCTTTCCCAGAGCTACTCCCCCTAGTGGTCGGATAACGCTACTGCGCTTACAAAGATACAGTGTGAATTACCATGTTACATTCACCACATTCACCCCCTGCAAAAAAATAAAGTCCGGCGGGGGTGGTGGTTTACAAAGTCAGTGTGTCCGGTGGTCGAACTGTCTGCTGTGATCTGCGGAGCACCGGGGTTGCAGCCTCTTGCGGTGGCTGGATGGGTGTTGTGTACTGGGGTACGATGGCAGACTCCAGGGTGGGTTGTATCCGAGCTTCATACTCTCCTGGTTCGACCGGAGACTGGGGGCGCTGGGGGCTGGCCGGCGCGGGTGCACGGAACTGGTGGAGCGAGCTCATGGGCTCGGGAGCACATGGGGGCGGCAGCATGGGGTGTAGGGTGAGGGGTCCTTCTGTGGGGGTAGACGGGGCGCTGGATCCGGCGGGTGCCAGATCCCAGAGGGATACAGTGTCCTGACGGCCGTCAGGGAACTCGACGAATGCGTACTGGGGGTTGGAGTGGAGCAGGCGCACCTTTTCAACAAGGGGGTCGGTTTTGTGTGCCCTGACGTGTTTCCTCAGAAGTACGGGGCCCGGTGTCCTCAGCCATGCCGGAAGTGAGACCCCCGTGGTAGTGCCCCTGGAAAAAATGAAGAGCCTCTCATGAAGGGTCTGATTGGTCGCTGTGCACAAAAGGGACCTAATAGCGTGGAGCGCGTCTGGGAGGACTTCCTGTCACTGGGAGACTTGGAGCTTTCTAGACCGGAGGGTCAGTAGGACGGTCTTCCAGACCGTCACGTTCTCCCTCTCCACCTGCCCGTTCCCCCTGTGGTTGCAGCTGGTAGTCCTGCTCGAGGCGATGCCCTTGTCGAGCAGGTACTGACGCAGCTTGTCGCTCATGAAGGACGAACCCCGGTCGCTGTGTACGTAGCTGGGGAAACCAAACAGGGTGAAGGTGCTATGCAGGGCCCTAATGACTGTGTGGGAGGTCATGTCGGGGCACGGGATAGCAAATGGGAAATGGGAGAACTCATCTACGACGTTTAGAAAGTAAACAATATTGTTAGTTGAGGGGAGTGGCCCTTTGAAATCAATCGCAAGGCGTTCAAAGGGCCTAGAAGCCTTGACCAGGTGGGCCCTGTCTGGTCTATAGAAGTGCGGTTTGCACTCCGCACAGATCGGGCAGTCCCTGGTGACCGCTTTTACCTCCTCGTTGGAGAAAGGCAGGTTTCGGGCTCTGATGTAGTGGGCGAGCCGGGTGACCCCCGGGTGGCAGAGGTCATTGTGGATGACTTTCAATCGGTCAATCTGCGCGCTGGCGCATGTCCCGCGGGATAGGGCATCCGGAGGCTCGTTGAGCTTCCCGGGTCGATACTTAATATCGTAATTGTAGGTGGAGAGTTCGATCCTCCACCTCAGAATTTTGTCGTTTTTAATTTTGCCCCTTTGCGAGTTGTCAAACATGAAGGCAACCGATCTTTGGTCGGTGATGAGGGCGAACCTCCTACCTGCGAGGTAGTGCCTCCAGTAACGTATAGCCTCCACAATGGCTTGTGCTTCTTTCTCGACTGAGGTGTGTCGGAGTTCTGAAGCGGAGAGGGTACGGGAGAAAAATGCGACTGGTCTCCCTGCCTGATTTAGTGTGGCTGCTAGAGCTACCTCTGAGGCATCGCTCTCAACCTGGAATGGAGTGCATTAATCAACCGCCCGCATGACCGCTTTGGCGATGTCCTCCTTGATGCCGTTGAAGGCCTGGCGTGCCTCGGCTGACAGGAGAAATCGTGTGGTCCTAAAGAGTGGGCGGGCTTTGTCCGCATATTGAGGGACCCACTGGGCGTAGTAGGAGAAGAAGCCCAAGCACCGTTTGAGGGCCTTGGGGCAATAGGGGAGGGGGAGTTCTAAGAGGGGGCGCATACGGTCCGGGTCAGGGCCCAGGACTCCGTTTTCCACAACATAGCCGAGGGTGGCTAGTCTGGTTGTGCGGAAAACGCATTTCTCCTTGTTATACGTGAGATTCAGTTTCTGTGCCGTCTGGAGAAAACGGTGGAGGTTGACGTCGTGGTCCTGCTGGTCATAGCCGCAGATGGTGACATTGTCCAAGTACGGAAACGTGGCCCGCAGCCCGTACTGGTCCACCATTCAGTCCATTGCTCGTTGGAACACCGAGACCCCATTAGTGATGCCGAGAGGGACCCGGATGAAATGGAAGAGGCACCCATCGGCCTCGAATGCCGTGTAGTGGCGGTCCTCCGGGCGGATTGGGAGCTGGTGGTATGCAGACTTCAGATCCACCGTGGAAAAGAGCCGGTACTGGGCGATCTGGTTTACCATGTCTGCAATCCTGGGGAGGGGATACGCGTCAAGGAGCGTAAATCTATTTATGGTCTGACTATAGTCGACAACCATGCGGAATTTTTCCCCAGTCTTAACGACCACCACCTGAGCTCTCCAGAGACTATTGCTGGCCTCTATAATCCCCTCACTGATAAGCCTTCGGACCTCTGTTCTGATAAATACCCTATCCTGCAGGCTATACCGCCTGCTACGAGTGGCTATGGGTTTACAGTCCTTGTGAGATTGGCGAAGAGAGGAGAGGGGATATTCGCAGCGTAGCGAGGCTGTAGTTAGTGAGTGGGGGCAGGGGCCTGCCGAAGCTGAGGGTGAGGCTCTTAAGGTTACATTGAAAGTCTAGGCCTAATAAGAGTGGTGTGCAGAGGTCGGGCAAAACGTAGAGTTTGAATTTTGAGTAGCTAGCGCCTCAGATTGTGTGTCGCGGCGGTGCGTCCCTGGACCTGGACCGAATGGGAGCCTGAAGCGAGCGAGATAGTTTGCTGCACGGGGAAAACGGGGAGCGAACAGCATCTTACCAGGTCTGGATGTGTGAAGCTCTCAGTGCTCCCGCAGTTGAAGAGGCATGGCGTTTTGTACCCGTTGATTTGGACCCCTGCCATCGAATTTTGCAGATGCTTCGGGCGTGATTGGTCCAGAGTGACTGCGCTGAGTTGTGGGTAGTCGGCGGCTCGATCAGCTGTGCTGGAGTGGCCCCATGATGACTGCCCTCTGAGTTCATAGTTGTACTCTTCCGATGAGTTGTCCGAGCGTGGAGATGCTGGTCGGGCCCGTGGATCGCACGTGGCAGGCGGCGAGGAAGATGGCGTCCAAGATGGCGGCCCCCATGAGTCGCACGTGGCCGGCCGCGTGGTGGAGGTTTGCCAAGATGGCGGCCCCCATGGATCGCACGTGGTGGGAGGGGGCGGAGTCGGAGCATAGGCTGTTGCGTTCGGGCCCCGCGGGCCTGCGGGTGTGGGGAGCGATTACTTTGTGCCACTGGGGAGTTGGAAGCTGGGGCCCTTTTAGCGAGGCACACTCTTGCGTAGTGGCCTTTCCGCCCACTGCTGCTGCAGGTCGTGTTGCGGGCCAGGCAGTGCTACCGCGGATGCTGATTCTGGCCGCAGAAATGGCAGGCTGGAGCAGTATAGTGGCTGGTTGGAGCAGCATAGTGGCTGGGCGGCCGCTGGTCGGGGGCCCATGATTGGGTCGCGGGGTCCGCGGGGAACGAGTTAAGGCTGCGGAAGGAGACCTCCATCGTGGTTGCAGCTTCCACAGTTGTTTCTAAGTCTTGAGCCCCCTTTTCGAGCAGTCGTTGGTGCACATAATTAGACCTGAAGCCCGCTACAAAAACATCGCGTACAGCAAGTTCTCTGTGTTCAGCCGCGGTAACCGCTTGATAATTACAGTCATTTGACAAATTATTGAGTTCCCTTAAAAATTCGGCGACGGATTCTGTAGGCCGCTGGCGGCGAGTCGTGAACACATGGCAAGCGGAAACTTCGTTAATGGGCCTTACATATATCTTATCGAGTACCGCTAGCGCTGTAGTATATGAACTGGCCGAGTTTAGTTGCGTAGAGATTTGGTGGCTCACCCTCGTGTGCAGTAGACTTAACTTATGTTCCTCTGTCGTTTCGGCTGTGCTCGCTTCTGCCAGGTAGGCCTTAAAGCACCGCAGCCAGTGGGAGAAGATTTCTTTTGCCTCTGCATCCTGCGGGTCGGGTTCCAGTCGTCCAGGCTTGAGGGCCGATTCCATGATCGATCTTGACTGTTCTTAAGTAGATTAAATTGATGGAACCATCAATTCACCAGGCACGTGTTTTCCGATATGAATATAGGTTTTAATCTACTTACTACAGATCTAGCCTGTTGCCCGTTGATGCACTCTCGGTGAACTGCAGGCTGACTCTGGACAACGGTATTTATACAGCAGCACAAAGGGGAGGAGTCATGGGCGGAGCCAAGGGTGGAGCCCTGTACAAGCTCCTGAGCATTCCCAGAGCTACTCCTCCTAGTGGTCGGATAACGCTACTGCGCTTACAAAGATACAGTGTGAATTACCATGTTACATTCACCACAGCAAGACAATGCTTTGAATGCGAGCATTTGCAGGTAATTAAGCCTATTTAAGGCTGGGATAGACAGAATTTGGTCTCTCAGGGAATCTGACGATGTGAGGATCGGCCAGGGAAGTGGAGTTGAAGCTCCAGGTCAGTCATGATCGTATTGAATGGCAGAGCAGCCTTGATGGGCCAGGTGGTCTATTCCTGCTCTTATTTCTTGTAATCTTTTATTCTTAGACTCTGGGGGCTGGGGAATGTTGGGACAAGGGGAGAGGGCAGGAAAATACGGTTGAGGTTGGAGATTAGCTATGATCTTGATGAATGGGTGGGGGGGGGGGGCACGGGGCAGGGGGTGGGGGACAGGCTTGAGGGGATAAATGGCCCTATTCCTATTTCTTATGTTCGCTGGCTGCTCTATTTATTTGGGAATATTTACGCTCATCCTTTACAAGAGATACCAGGGCTTACGAGCACAAAATCAGCACACCAAGTTAGAAATAGTCCCTGTGGAAGGCTGCCAGCTCATGAATGTTATTTTCTGTTAGTAGCCAGCTGGTTTGTACATTTGACAAGGTGATGTAAACCCTGAAGTGAGTTTCCCTTTGGTATCATGAATATTCAGCACAGTTTAGATATATTGTCACAGTTTGTAGGCCTCACTAATTCTTCCATTGTCCTTCCGAAGGCCAAGGCAATCAGTTTGTAATATAATCTGAATGAGGAGTGATGATATATCTTGCAACCAAGCAACATTCTGCATCATAGTGATTAATGAGAACATCATTCAGCAAAATTAACTGAGATTATCAGTAAAACAGGAGACAGCTCAAAGTTCCAAGGACACTGACTTTAAGAATTTCATAACAAAGCCTTTTAGTTTTGACCGGATCTCTCCCTGACATGTCAGCAGCAATCTATTTAATATTGGCCTGAAATTTGCAGAGTTTTTGACCAGCGACTACCACCATCATTACCATGAGCACAGATTAACACAGGAAACATTGAAGTTGGTGGTCTCTCACTCACTGCCCTCCCAGAGACTGCCAGAAGAGCCCCCCAGAGGCTGCACTGTGGCTTCCCAGAGGCTGCACTGTGGCTTCCCAGAGGCTGCACTGTGGCTTCCCAGAGGCTGCACTGTGGACCTCCAGAGGCTGCACTGTGGCTTCCCAGAGGCTGCACTGTGGCGTCCCAGAGGCTGCACTGTGGCTTCCCAGAGGCTGCACTGTGGCTTCCCAAAGGCTGCACTGTGGCTCCCCAGAGGCTGCACTGTGGCTCCCCAAAGGCTGCACTGTGGCTCCCCCAGAGGCTGCACTGTGGCTCCCCAGAGGCTGCACTGTGGCTCCCCAAAGGCTGCACTGTGGCTCCCCAGAGGCTGCACTGTGGCTCCCCCAGAGGCTGCACTGTGGACCTCCAGAGGCTGCACTGTGGACCTCCAGAGGGCTGCACTGTGGCTTCCCAGAGGCTGCACTGTGGCTTCCCAGAGGCTGCACTGTGGCTTCCCAGAGGCTGCACTGTGGCTTCCCAGAGGCTGCACTGTGGCTTCCCAGAGGCTGCACTGTGAACCCCCAGAGGCTGCACTGTGGCTTCCCAAAGGCTGCACTGTGGCTCCCCAAGGCTGCACTGTGGCTCCCCCAAAGGCTGCACTGTGGCTCCCCCAGAGGCTGCACTGGTGGCTCCCCAGACGGCTGCACTGTGGCTCCCCAAAGGCTGCACTGTGGCTCCCCAGAGGCTGCACTGTGGCTCCCCCAGAGGCTGCACTGTGGACCTCCAGAGGCGCACTGTGGACCTCCAGAGGCTGCACTGTGGCTTCCCAGAGGCTGCACTGTGGCTTCCCAGAGGCTGCACTGTGGCTTCCCAGAGGCTGCACTGTGGCTTCCCAGAGGCTGCACTGTGGCTTCCCAGAGGCTGCACTGTGAACCCCCAGAGGCTGCACTGTGGCTTCCCAAAGGCTGCACTGTGAACCCCAGAGGCTGCACTGTGGCTCCCCAAAGGCTGCACTGTGGCTCCCCAAAGGCTGCACTGTGGCTTCCCAGAGGCTGCACTATGGACCCCCAGAGGCTGCACTGTGGCTCCCCAAAGGCTGCACTGTGGCTCCCCAAAGGCTGCACTATGGACCCCCAGAGGCTGCACTGTGAACCCCCAGAGGCTGCACTGTGGCTTCCCAGAGGCTGCACTGTGGCTTCCCAGAGGCTGCACTGTGGCTTCCCAGAGGCTGCACTGTGGCTTCCCAGAGGCTGCACTGTGAACCCCCAAAGGCTGCACTGTGAACCCCCAGAGGCTGCACTGTGGCTTCCCAGAGGCTGCACTGTGGCTTCCCAGAGGCTGCACTGTGAACCCCCAGAGGCTGCACTGTGGCTCCCCAAAGGCTGCACTGTGGCTTCCCAAAGGCTGCACTGTGGCTTCCCAGATGCTGCACTGTGGCTTCCCAGAGGCTGCACTATGAACCCCCAGAGGCTGCACTATGGGCTCATGTTCCATTTCAGGTGTGATAGCTATGGAATATGCGTTTATAACGTGGCCAAACAGTTTGATTATCAGCCTGTAAATCGTCCCAATATGGTGAATGGGAGAGTTTCCTGATCAGCTATGGCAAACCACTGCAGTACCTTGTCAAGCATAATCAAGGCGATCCAATAGAAGTCCATAATTGCCAACACCCTCTGAGGCCATGGCACCTGGAGGAGGAGGAAATGCCCCAGAAAATTGTTGGGATTTGAATCATGTCCCTGTGACATTATGTAGTATGTCTTGAATATAAAGGGTTAATGTAATATCATAATGAAATGAAAAAATGAAATGAAAATCACTTATTGTCACGAGTAGGCTTCAAATGAAGTTACTGTGAAAAGCCCCTAGTCGCCACAATCCGGCGCCTGTTCGGGGAGGCTGGTACGGGAATCAAACCGTGCTGCTGGCCTGCTTTCAAAGCCAGCAATTTAGCGTTGTGCTAAACAGCCCCTAATCAACCACTAGATGGAACTAGATACAGAACGATATAAAGCACTGACTCTCAGGCTTCTGGGAGAGGGTTGGAGAGAATGCAGAGGAGATATCTCGAGAGTGCAGTTTAAAAAAAATAATTTTTATTAAAATTTTCACAAAATATCAATACCAGAAAATACTAAGAACAGAAAGAACAACCCCCCCCCCCCCCATGTATACAAAAAAGAAGAAATAAATTAACGCCTGTCATTAGCAAAGAACAAATATACATGTCCCTTCAGCCCAAAACAAAAAGATGGCCCCCCCCTCTCCCCCCCTCCCCCCCGGGTTGCTGCTGCTGCTGGCCTTTTTCTACCGTTCTGTCAGGAAATCTAGGAATGGTTGCCACTTCCTGAAGAACCCCTGCACTGATCCCCTTAGGGGAAATTTCACCCCCTCCAATTTAATAAACCCCGCCATATCGTTGATCCAGGCCTCCGCGCCTGGGGGCCGCGCATCCTTCCACTGAAGAAGAATCCTCCGCCGGGTTACTAGGGACGCAAAGGCCAGAATGCCGGCCTCTTTCGCCTCCTGCACTCCCGGCTCCTCCGCAACCCCAAATATTGCGAGCCCCCAGCCCGGTTTGACCCTGGATCCTATCACCCTTGACACCATCCTTGCTACGCCCTTCCAAAATTCCCCCAGCGCTGGGCATGCCCAGAACAAATGGGCATGGTTTGCTGGGCTCCCTGAGCACCTAATACACCTGTCCTCACTCCCAAAGAACCGGCTCATCCTTGTCCCGGTCATGTGAGCCCTCTGCAGCACCTTAAACTGTATGAGGCTAAGCCTCGCACAAGAAGAGGAGGGGTTCACCCTTCCTAGGGCATCCGCCCACGTCCACTCCTCAATCTCCTCACCTAACACCTCCCCGCATTTACCCTTCAGCTCCTCCACCGAGGCCTCGTCTACCACCTGCATCACGTGGTACGTTGCCGAGATCCTCCCCTCTCCAACCCATACCCCCGAGAGCAGCCTGTCCTGGACCCCCCGCGGCGGCAACAGAGGGAACTCCGCCACTGTGCCGCCTGACAAACGCCCTTACCTGCATGTACCTAAAGGTGTTCCCCGGGTGGAGCCCGAACTTCCCTTCCAGCTCACCCAGGCTCGCAAACTTCCCGTCTATGAACAGGTCCCTCAACCTCCTAACACCTGCCCTGTGCCAATTCAGGAACCTGCCATCAATTCTCCCCGGGATAAACCGGTGGTTCCCCCGTATCAGGGACCCCATCGAGGACCCCACCTCCCCCCTGTGCCGTCTCCATTGCCCCCAAATTTTGAGGGTAGCCGCCACCACCGGGCTCGTGGTATACCTCGTTGGAGGGAGCGGCAGAGGTGCCGTTACCAATGCCTCCAGGCTCGTGCCCACACAGGACGCCATCTCCATCCTCTTCCATGCTGCCCCTTCCCCGTCCATTACCCACTTACGCACCATCGTTGCGTTGGCAGCCCAATAATACCCACAGAGGTTGGGCAACGCCAGCCACCCCCCCCCCCCCATCCCTGCCCCGCTCCAAGAACACCCTTCTCACCCTCGGGCTCCCGTGCACCTACACAAACCCCGTAATGCTCCTGTTAACCCGCCTGAAAAAGGCCTTCGGGATAAGGATGGGAAGGCACTGGAACAGGAACAGAAAATTCGGGAGCACCGTCATCTTGACTGATTGCACCCCACACGCCAGAGACAGCGGCAACATGTCCCATCTCTTAAACCCCTGCTCCATTTGCTCCACCAGCCTTGTAAGGTTAAGCTCATGCAAGGCCCCCCAGCTCCTGGCCACCTGGACCCCCAAGTACCAGAAGCTCCTCTCCGCCCTTTTTAGTGGAAGCCTACCAATCCCCCCCTCCTGGTCCCCCAGGTGTACAACGAACAGCTCGCTCTTCCCCAAGTTGAGCTTGTACCCCGAGAAATCCCCAAATTCCCGGAGAATCCTCATCACCTCTGGCATTCCCCCCACCGGGTCCGCCACATACAACAATAGGTCATCCGCATAGAGCGACACTCAGTGCTCCTCCCCACCCCGCACCAGCCCCCTCCAGTTCCTCGACTCCCTCAGCGCCATGGCGAGAAGTTCAATTGCCAGTGCAAAAAGCAGGGGGGGACAAGGGACACCTCTGCCTCGTCCCTCGGTATAACCGAAAATACTCCGACCTCCTCCTATTCGTGACCACACTTGCCATCGGGGCCTCATATAACAGCCTCACCCACCTGACAAACCCCTAGCCCAAACCCGAACCTTTCCAGCACCTCCCACAAGTACCCCCACTCAACCCTATCAAAGGCCTTCTCCGCGTCCAACGCCACCACTATCTCCGCCTCCCCTTCTACCGCCGGCATCATTATAACATTCAAGAGCCTCCGTATGTTAGTGTTCAGCTGCCTCCCCTTCACGAACCCCGTTTGATCCTCGTGGATAACCTGCGGCACACAGTCATCTATCCTCGTGGCTAAAATCTTCGCCAACAGCTTGGCGTCTACATTTAAGAGTGAGATCGGCCTGTATGACCCACACTGCAGGGGATCCTTGTCCCGCTTAAGGATCAAGGAAATCAGCGCCCGAGACATCGTCGGAGGCAGAGCCCCCCCTTCCCTTGCCTCGTTGAAGGTCCTAACCAACAGAGGACACAGCAGGTCTGCATACATCTTATAGAATTCGACCGGGAACCCATCCGGCCCCGGCGCCTTCCCCGACTGCATGCTCCCTATCCCTTTGACCAGCTCCTCCAACTCAACTGGCGCCCCCAGTCCCTCCACCTGTCCCTCCTCCACCCTCGGGAATCTCAGCCGGTCCAAAAAGCGCCCCATTCCCCCCTACTCCGCTGGGGGTTCGGACCGATACAGTTCCTCATAAAAGTCCCAGAAGACCCCATTAATGTCTACCCCCCTGCGCACCACATTTCCTCCCCTATCCTTAACTCCACCAATCTCCCTGGCCGCATCCCGCTTACGGAGCTGGTGCGCCAGCATCCTGCTCGCCTTCTCCCCATATTCATACACCGCTCCCTGTGCCTCCCTCCACTGAGCTTCCGCCTTCCTGTGGTCAGCAAGTCGAACTCAGCCTAGAGACTTCGCTGCTCCCTCAGCAATCCCTCCTCCGGAGCCTCCACGTATCTCCTATTCACCCTCACCATCTCCCCACCAGTCTCTCCCTCTCTCTCTGCTCTCTCCTCTCCCTGTGGGCTCGAATGCAGATCAACTCCCCCCTAACCACCGCCTTCAGCGCCTCCCAGACCGTCCCCACTCGGACCTCCCCATTGTCATTGGCCTCCAGGTACCTCTCGATACATCCTCGAACCCATCCGCCCACCTCCACGTCCGTCAGCAGCCCCACCTCCAAGCGCCAAAGCGGGCACTGGTCTCTCTCCTCCCCCAGCTCGAGGTCCACCCAGTGCGGGGCATGGTCAGAAATGGCTATCGCCGAATACTCAGCATCCTCCACCCTCGCAATCAGCGCCCTACTCATAATGAAAAAATCAATCCGGGAATAGGCCTTATGCACATGGGAGAAGTATGAAAATTCCCTGGCCCTCGGCCTCGCAAACGTCCATGGATCCACCCCTCCCATCTGGTCCATAAACCCCCTCAACACCTCCTGCCCGTCCTGGATCTGGATCGATCCAGTGCCAGATCCAGCACCGTGTTGAAATCCCCCCGCCTCCAATTCTGGAATCCGGCCCAACATGCGCCGCATGAAACCCGCATCGTCCCAATTCGGGGCGTATACATTAACCAGCACCACTCGCTCCCCCTGCAGCTTACCGCTTACTATCACATACCTCCCGCCGCTGTCTGCCACCACATTCGACGCCTCAAACGACACCCTCTTCCCCACCAGGATCGCCACCCCCCGATTGTTTGCATCCAGCACCGAATGAAACAGTTAGGGGCTGGTTTAGCTCACTGGGGTAAATCGCTGGCTTTTAAAGCAGACCAAGCAGGCCAGCAGCACGGTTCGATTCCTGTACCAGCCTCCCCGGACAGGCGCCGGAATGTGGCGACTAGGGGCTTTTCAAAGTAACTTCATTGAAGCCTACTCGTGACAATAAGCGATTTTCTTTTTTTTTCTATGAAACACTTGGCCTACCCATCCCTTCCTCAATCTAACCTGATCCGCCACCTTCAGGTGCGTCTCCTGAAGCATGGCCACATCCGCCTTCAGCCCCTTCAGGTACGCAAACACGCGGACCCGTTTGACCGGCCCATTCAGTCCCCTCACATTCCAGGTTATCAGCCGGATCAGGGGGCTACCTGCCCCCCTCCCCTGTCGACTAGCCATTACCCTTCCTCATCCCGCCACGTGCCCGCGCCCCCCGCTCGGCCCGTTCCCCACGGCGTCAGACCCCCATCCCGACCCCCTCTACATGCTCCAGCTCCTTCTCGGCCATTCCAGCAGCAACCCGGTAACCCCCCCATCCCCCCCCACCAAACCTCCCCACCCCCCCCTTCCAAGCTAGGCCCCCCCCCCCCCCCCCCCCCCCCAGCTGCATAACCCCTTCCATTGTACTTCCGTAAGTCAGCCGACTCCTGCTGACCCCGGCTGCTCCCGCCACCCCAATGACCCTCCCCAGTGCAACACAACCACCGCGCGCCCCCCCCCGTGCCGGCCCCACCCACTGCTCCTCCAGCGCGGGAGAGAAGCACGCACTTCCATCCCGAGCCCCGCCCCCCCCGACCCAACACGCGGGAAAAGACAGGCACATAAACCATCAGGACCGCGAACCACTCCCAAACTCTCAACCAGTGAAAAAAAAACAGACGTGACAAAACGCCCAAGTAAACAGATAACAGTCCCAAAAAAGCGAAAAAGCAGCACAGCAAAAAGACATCATCAAATAGAACCGATAAAAGCGAAAGGATACCAAGAAGGACAAAGCCTCCGGGCTGCATACACCGTTCCCCAGCCCCCAGTCCTCAGTCCAAGTCTAGCTTCTCTGCCTGGACGGTGAGTCAAAGTAGAGCTAGCGGTCTGTAACAGGCCAAACTTGACCCCCTTCTTGTGGAGCACTGCCTGCGTCCGATTAAAACCAGCCCTTCTCTTTGCCAACTCCGCACTCCCGTCCTGGTAGATCCTGATCTCCGCATTCTCCCACTTACTACTCCTCTCCTTCTTCGCCCATCTCAGCACACACTCACGGTCGACGAAGCGGTGAAAACGGATCAGCACTGCCCGAGGCGGCTTGTTTGGCTTGGGTTTCCTCAGCAGCACCCGATGGGCACCCTCCAGCTCCAAGGGTCCCAGGAACAACCCCGCGCCCATTAGCTAGTTCAACATCATAGTCACATAGGCCCCCAAATCCGAACCTTCCAGCCCCTTTGGGAGGCCTAGAATCCGCAGGTTCTTCCGACGGGCGTGGTTCTCCATCTCCTCCATCCTCGCTGACCACTTCTTGCCGGCGCACCTCGTGCGACTCCACCTTCACTGCCAGGCCCAGGAGTTCGTCCTCGCTCTCCGAGGCCTTTTGCCGAAGCTCTCGGATCTCCGCACCCTGAGCCGTCTGGGTCGCCCTGAGCTTGTCCAGGGAGGCCTTAAGCGGTTCCAGGATCTCTGCCTTCAGCTCCCTGAAGGAGCGCTGAAGCAGCTCCTGCTGCTCCCGCGCCCACTGCTGCCACGCTGCTGATTCCCCGCCCGCCACCATCTTGCCTTTCCTGCCTCGCACCTTTCTCTGCTCCAAAGCCGATTTTTTGACCGCTCCGCTCCTGGTCCAGGCCATCCACCGGTGAAGAATCGTAGAGGAAGTGTTCCCACACGGGGAAAAGTCCAATCACTACCGCTACGGGCCCTTAAAAGAGCCCAAAAGACCGAAAATAGCGGGCTTAGCTCCGCATCACCGCAACCGGAAGTCTAGAGAGTGCAGTTATAGATAGAGTATAGAGACTAATGTTAGTACTGTAGAGTGTGGATTGCAGATTACTAGATTATTGCTTGCAATAAGAGTAAGTGGTCGAGCTTTAATAAATGTTAGCATTGTTATTGAACTTAGCCTTTGCGGTCTTTGTGAACACTACGACATCCATCCTGATAATAAACACAAAGGACGCCACAGTTCCCAAGACTTTTAGCCTGGCTCTCAGGATTTCTAGCCAAGGAACATAACTACTATTCTGCAATTCATACAGTGGCCTCTTAGTCCATCTGTTCTTTCTCCATTGACAATATTTCTGCCGCACTCTGCATGTTCTATTTGTACCTAAAAGCTATTTTAATTTTAACCCTGATCCCCAGGTTTTATCTCTCCTAACTTCTCACAAATTCCTGCAGCAGCGCTACTGCTGCACCTATCCACACAATCTTTGCTACCTTTTCATGGCTTTATTTGTTTAATATATATTGCCTGAAATGGTGTGTTCCAATGATACCTGGATTCATAGACTCTCAGTCATAGAGTCAAAGGGAGCGATTCTTCAGTCTCGTTGCGCTCTCGCTCGAGCGAAAGGAGGCTGGTGAATAGCGGGAGAGGTGGAAAATGAGAACCATGCCGGGCACCAAAATGTTTGCGATGCAACTGGCCTGCTCCCATAGGTGAAATCAGGATCCTGCTGTAGCATGGCGAGAAACCAATTATCACCACTTAAGCCCTATTTCCATGTCAATTAACAGGAGCCACCCACATTCAATGGCCTGCTTTGATTCAGCGGCCTCCTCAGCATATGGTCATTCTGGTGCCGATTAGTACTCCTTTTTTAAAACATGAACCTGGCAGATTGGCTGTTGCGCAGAGCCGAGGAAGTGAGTAGCCATCTTCATTCACAGACAGTGAGCCCAGGGGCTTTGGGCATGCTGCTCCAGTGCTTGGGGAGGGGGAGGGAGTGGGGGGGACAACCGGAGGAGTACAGTCTCAGTTAGAGGTGGGTCGCCATGTGGGGCTGCGGGCATCGAGGCTGGGGGTTACCCTGTAGGGTGGTTGGGTTGGGAGCAGACGTGCATAGGTTCACCATGCCAACCCCTGTACCGTGTGTTCCCGTACCCGGGGCAACTCTAGCCCCTGCCTGTCCGCCCCACTGATCACCCACATTTCCCACTGACTGCGGAGGCCTCTGGCCATGTGGCTGAAGACTATTGCTAATTGGGAATTGGTAATCGTAGTTAAGTGAGCACTTGACACATCCCAAGTGGACCCCCGTGGGTGGGTGGGCCATGAGCGTGTGGGGCTCAGAGCCAATCATCCCAATCACACCTTGATGCATGGACACTATGCTTGAAGACTGCGAGAGGGCAACACCACAGAAGCAGCAGCCAACCTTTGATCACCCAGGGGATGGGCCTCAGCCCTGGGCACATGTCCGTGGCCGGGTGTGCATGGGCAGGGTGTCTCGGGTGGGGAATTCGGGGAGGGCAATGTCTGGGGGGAATGGGGCATGGGGTTGGTGGTCGGCCGCATCACGGAACAAAGAGCTAGAGGTATCATGAGGTTGTGGTGAGGGTATTTTAATGTTCCTGGTACAAGTCTACACCACTGCTCCACTCTCCTGATGATGCCGCCCCACTATCCACACCCTCCCTCGCCCCTCCCAAACCCCCCACAATGCCACCTCCCCTCCCCAATGCATACTCCACTCCTTCCCCCCCCCCCCCAGCTACCCTTGCTGCCCCAGTGCCCTCGGTGATCCTCGATGTGCTTGGCCTTCGTTGCTTTAATGTGTCGCCAGGATGCACATCAGAGGTGGAGGCAGCCAGCTGCTTACCATGTTCCGTTGCCTTGGCTCCCCCTGGCGGGCATCTCTGGGGGCTCTGGAGCCAGAGGGCCCTGATGCACTTGTTAGCGGCACAAAAACAGCCGTGCCGCCCTGTTCCGTGTGCTGCCTGAGACACGCGGCCTCATCAGAGGGGTGGAACTCAGGGGAGCTGGTGGCCACTGTCACCACTCCACAGGATGGGACCAGGTTTCCACACAGTGCCCCCCCCCCCCCCCCCCCCCCCCCCAGTCGATGCCCATAGGGCTCTGGGGTTCACCTTGGGACAGAGGGGCAGCTGGATTAAGCCCCTGCTGCCCATGCATCATCTGGATCTACCAGCCCTGGCAGCTCCATAATGTCCACGCCTCTGGTGATGCTCCTCAGTAAATGGGTCATGCTCTTCAGTGACACAGCAATGCCCACCTGCGACTGGGATAAGCTCCGCAGCGCCTTGGCCATTCCCATCTGAAAGTGGGACATGTCCCACAGCACCGAATCAAGGTCAGCCTGGTCCTGGGTCACATCCCCCAGCGAGGCAGACATTCTGCCGAAGCACACAGCCTCCTCCAATCGGCTATGGACCTACTGGAGTGTCGCTGCCATCTCCCTTTAGATATCCCGGCCGCTCCCTAAGGTTTCCATCAGGTCAGGGTAAACCTGTACCAGGGGCTCAGCATCAGGCTGGAACCCAGCTGGGTCCTGGAATCCAGCAGCCCTCTGACTGCTGTCTCGCCTGAGCGTCCCAGCCTACACCTGATGTACATCAGCAGAAGTGTGATGCTCACCAGATTGTGCCCCAGAAGCCTGACCACTAACATTTCCCACCAAAGTGTGTGTATCTGCGCTGGTGGAGAGTGGGGATGACAGCTGTGACGCATCGCCTGTGGCATCCTCGGTGTTCCCCTCTGAGATGGACTCAAGGGAGGTAGTAGAAGGTGCCACCCGGGATGGACCAGCGTCGTCAGCTGCAGGACTTGCAGGGGAAAAACATGTGGTCAGTGGGAGGCATGGGTCAGTCTGTATGGCATTAACAACTCACGTGCGACAGTGGATCCTCACCTCTGCGGCTTGCGCCGACCTCCGCATTGGTGACCGCTCTGCCCTCGCCACACCCAAAACCTCCAGGGCCTGGTCCTCGAAGGTTGTGAGGATTCGTATATCCGGCACCCCTCCGCCGGTTTGGACCCTCTCCCGATGATTGTGAGAAGGCTTCTCCTGCGGAGACAAAGAGAGGGCCTCGTTAGCCTCACGTGTGGCTCACATTAGTGGGGGGGGGGGGGGGGATCGTAATTTGTTCATAGGATGTGGGCATCGCAGGCTGTGCCAGCATTTATTGCCCATTCCTAATTGCCCTTGAGGGGGCAGTTAAGAGTCAACCACATTGCTATGGATCTGAAGTCACATGTAGGTCAGACCAAGTAAGGATGGCAGATTTCCATCCCCGAAGGACATTAGTGAACCAGATGGATTTTTCCGACAACTGACAATGGTTTCATGGTCATCATTAGACTTTTAATTCTCGATATTTTATTGAGTTTAAATTCCATTACCTACTGTGGTGGGATTCAAACCCAGGTCCCCAGATCATCACCCGGGATCTCTAGATTACTAGTCCAGTTACAATACCACTATGCCCCCCCCCCCCCCCCCCCCCACATAGGGGAGGGCAGGGGTGACGGGATGATTGAGGTAAAGGGAGGAAGGTGAAAGGTGGGTTGGGGGGCAGATGGGGGGTTGGGGGGGTCATGTTGGGGGATGGGGGGCTTCTAGAGGGAGGGGGGTCAACTCACCTGTGCTGCCCGGTGCAGGTGGTTGACTTTCTTGTGGCACTGTAGGCCAGTCCTCCTGGTCATGGTTCCTGAGCTGATGGCCGCTGTCACTTTGTCCCAGGTGGCACTGGCTGCTCTGTGGTCACCCTCCAGTTCTCCTCCACATCTTGGCACCTCCCCAGGTTTGCATCTCCAAACCTTGGGGCCGGTCGTCTCAGCGCCATGGCTGTGAGTTGAGTGGGGTTGGTTGTACAAGAGTAGTTTTAGTGGAGGGTGGTGAGGGTGGTCCTAGTGAATCGGCTGCTGAACCTTCATTTGCAGCATAAGCCTGTGGGGTCTTGTTAAGTGGATCAATTAACGGTGAATAGCGTTGCTGGCCTTGCTGGGCCAAGTGTCGGAAAGCTCACGGCAGTTCCTGCTTGCAACCACGCTTAGAAATCTTCCAGAGAATCGAACCCAGAGACTTCATATCATCTTGTATCGACGTTGTTTTTTTTAATGTCAATATTTTCCTTTCCCAATTGTTTCTGTTGATATCCTTGTCCATCTCTTGTGCTATTCTGATGAAGGACATAAAACTAGAAAGAAAACTCTTCCTCCTCTCCACCAATTCTGACTTTTTATTTCTAGCATTTTCTGTTTTTCTTTTAGTTTTCCTTTACTTGTTACTTAATTGACTTAATCTGTGTTGGCATCATTAACTTGAACGGCAGGAATGTCCGAACCTGCAACAGAGAAAGAAAGAAAGAAAGAAAAAAAGAAAGTAAGTAAGTAAGTAAGTCAAGACAATGCATCGACCAATCAGAGTGAAATTGCCAACCAATCAGCACCCTCTTCTCTTGTAGTATAAATATTTAATCCCTTTGAAATTTGGTATTCTTCCGACTGTCCTGATGAGTGCAAGATGAAAACGTTTGACAGCCTGTCTCTATCTTTTAGCAACACTCAAGATCAGTACTACCATGCAAATATATCAATTGTAGAGTAGACCAGTAACTGCCTGAGTAAAATAACACGTAGGAATTTACTATAAATCTGTTAAGTGATGGGTTAATGTATTGCAACTACTGATTTATTGCCTTAGGTCCAGGGCACACGTTCTGCTCATTCTAAACCTGTCAACAATCAATCTCAGTAATTCTTGCCCGAAGAGCAAGTAAAATCGGAAAGGGAGGGATCACCTACTCACCTTCGAAATATGCCACAGCTGCCTGCAGGATTGTACTTGAAGCATCACCAACTCTCAATCTGTAGTGCCGAATCTAAGATGTGACTGTGAACAAGTTAGAAACTCTAGTACTTGTTGCTGCAACCATCTCACGCACAAAAATAACCATTTTGTTAAATATACGAAGGATAGTTTTTGTTTTTGTGTAGTTATTTTTTATATTGTAGTTTTCCTCCAGATTTACATGTTGGGAGAGTTGTGTGAAGAGAGCAGCCATTGCAAATGATCAGCTATGAATTAATACATGCAAGTTCCAAATTAATATGGTTAAATATATACATTTATACACTATTGATTTTCTGCAACATTTGATCTGTGTTCAGTTTCACATAGCTAAATGTACGTCTTTGCAAAGGCGGCAGCCCTGATTTTAACCCTCAGTGCCCAGCAAAAGTGGGGAAGTGAAGGGATTAAACTCACAGATGTGAGTGAGATATGATGACATTCAGTTTGCACTGCTTATCACTTTTACTGGTGTAATTTGTGAAGCTGCGCAGACTCCCATCCTGGGGAGATAAGGGCCTAATTGAAATGCAAAGGTCATGGTCTGACAATGTTAATTCTGACCTGAATGCCATTTAACCTAAGTGATTAAGGGCAGCAGGCGCAAGGGTATACCATCACCTGGACGTTGCCCTCCAAGTCACACACCATCCTGACTTGGAAATATATTGGCCTTTCCTGCACTATCGCTTGGTCCAGGTCCAGGCATTCTCTCCCTAACAGCACTGTGGGTGTACCTACACCTCAGGGACTGCAGCGGTTCAAGAAGGCAGCTCACCACCACCTTCTGGAGGGCAACTAGGGATGGGCAATAAACACTGGCTTTGCTGGCGACATCTAATCGTGACTACAAACAACATATGAGCAACCTCCGCTCTCTAAGGTAGAGAATCACAAAGACACTGAACAGTCTGCAGTCTGCTCCACTTAGACGCAATGGTCAGAATTTATTGGCCGTTCTCGTCGGCAGAATCATTTGGTTCCACCAATGGCATATCCCCACCCCGGGTTTCCCAGCAGCAAGGGGTGAATTCACCAGGAGACCCCATTGACAATGGCAGGACCAGAAGATCCCGCCAGTGGCCAATTACAGGCTGCTTCCGCCATTGTGAAACACACAGCAGGAGGCGCGGAAAATCCTGTCCAATGCAGTTTCCTTCTTTCTAATCTATGTTACTATTCCTCCATCAAACTTATATTATCCCTGTACCCAGCCCACAACAATAATGTAACAGGAGAGGGTTCCTGATTGATGGTGACTAAATAGATTAAATTATTTTGTGGGATTACAATGGCCTTAATCCTCCGGGGAGTGACAATCACCTTTGGATTGCAACTCTGCTCATACCTTCCTGTCCCGCACTGGTAATTCGCATTTCTGGCTGCATCTTCCAATCTCGGCTTTCCCAGAAATGGGTGTCTGAAATGGAGCTGCTTATTTGTAGCATTGGATCATCTTGATGGAACTTGCTACCGTACTCTGGTGAACTAAGTGTTACGATCCCAGTTGATGCTATAACTGGAACGAAAGATGCCAGAATGGACCACTGGTTCAAAAGAACATCACCTTTTTTTCTTCAATAAAACGTGGAGGAACAGTGTCACAGGGCCGCTAATTAGTAATAACAACAAGAGAAAAACATCTATTAAACATGAAATTTGGATTATTATACTATTCCTTCCCCTTATCTTAACAGTTACACACAGATTTAAAAATTAACATAGATTATAAAGTACATCTTAAGCCACAATTACCTCATCAACATAAATAGTTCCTTTTAAGCACACAAGATGACTGGTCAAATACACATATTCCATTCTGAACCCAAGTTAGTGTCTGTAGTTTTCTCCTCAGAATACTCCCACCTGATTGTCAAATGAGAATTTCCAAACTCCACTCCCGTTTCCGCTTTAAAATCTGATCCCATGCTTTCCCTCTGCGATTTGCATTCCAAAATTCAGTCCAAGTTTTACAAATTACACTTTCAAACAAAGCTTCTGCTCCACTTTTAACAGCCAATCCAGTCCAGAATTTCACACAACTAGAATTCCTTTGGCTTAACTGCAATGCAAACTGCCCACAATTGCTTTAAATTTTGATTCCTAGACTGCATTAAAATAACATCAAATGTTCCATCTACCTCTGAAGTCTGCTGTCCTACTTTAAATCTAATTAATGCAATTGTATCTTGAACTCAGAACACTTTGTTTACTCTTGAATTCTTCTGTACAATACCTTGGTCTCTGTTCATTTAACTGCAAACTTCTTAGACAGTCTTTTTGCCCCAATTCAATTGTTATCTGGATTGTATCTTGTTCCTTAGGAAGTCTGCATCTTTGCAGCTCCCTTGTCCTGTCCAACTTCTCCTGGCAGAGTTAAAAACTGTTCAATCCTCAGTGACTTTGCTCCAACTTCTCTGGCTTCCAGTTAAAACTAAGAACAAAGGAAGGTGGCCTCCTGTTGCTAAGCAATAGCCCACTACGACTATTTATTCTTCATGCCACGGCCCTCTCAAAGCATAATACAAACACAGTTACAACTTAACCAACACCCACACATACAAACATCTTTGTCCAGCATGAATCTAACTACAGGTTTTATCCCTCCAGGCACAGAAACATTAAATTAAACACACCAAAGGCTATACTTTATTTCTAATGTTTACGAATACAAATATAAATCCATTAAAACTACCTTTGTTTTCCTCACATAGAAGTTTAATTGCCCTAAAGCGACTTTGAAAACCTACAGAGAGAAGGTGTGTAAGGAAATAGGGTGGCATGTGGGTAGGGTGGTAGGGTGGCATGTGGTTAGGGCAGCAGGTGGTTGAGGTGCTAGAATGACAGGTGAGTGAGGTGGTAGGATGACAGGTAGATAGTTGGCAAAGTTGTAGGGAGTAGAGTGGCAGGATGGTGAGGTGTCAGATGGGTGAGTGGGTCGGTGGATCGGAGGTAGTTGGGTCAGTTTGGGAGGGCACCTTTGAGAAATCAGCATTCCCTCAGTACTGGAACTGTAGTGTCAACCACGTATTTGGGGGAAATTGGGTGGTGGGGTTGGGTCAGGGGTGTCTGGGAGTCAGAGTAGTTGGGAGTCATCAGGGGATGAAGGGGGTTTTGGGAGATTAGGTATATAGTTACCCAGGAATCAGACAAGGATTTTTCTAACATTTCTAACATTGGTAACGATCCAGGTAAATTGGAACTATCCAAAGTCTCTGGACTGGATTCTCCATTCTGGAGACTAAGTCCCTACGCCGGCCTGAAAACGGTGGCATTTTACGGCAGGAAAACTGTCGCAAAACGGTCACTGAGTCCCTGTTCCGGGAGGGGGCTAACAGCCAGGCAGCGTAGAGCACCCTGCTCCAGCTGCTGATTTGGCCCGGAGAGTTGCCGGGTCCATGGCAGCGTATGGCCATGGCGACGACCTGCAGCGGCCACGCCGAGCTTCATGGCGGATGCTGCTTGCGGACCCGACCCGTGAAACAGTCCCCCCCTTCGGCTGGCTCGCACGCCCTGGACCGCTCCACCACAGTGCCCCCAGCCCTGAATATGTCGACCCCTGCCCTCCCCCGCCTGTGGTGGGGCTGGACTGAGACCGCAGCCGCCACGCCGAGTTCCTGACGGGTGAGACCACACGTGTCCCACGCTGTAGGGAACTTGGCCTGTCGGGGACGGAGCATCGTGGGATGGTCCTCAGCCAACAAAGAGAACAAAGATCAAAGAAAAGTACAGCACAGGAACAGCCCTTCTGCCCTCCAAGACTGCGCCGACCATGCTGCCCGTCTAAACTAAAATCTTCTCCACATCCGGGGTCCGTATCCCTCTATTCCCATCCTATTCATGTATTTGTCAAGATGGCCCTTAAACATCACAATCGCCCCTGCTTCCACCACCTCCTCCGGCAGCGAGTCCCAGGCACCCACTACCCTCTGTATAAAAAACTTGCCTTGTACATCTCCTCTAAACCTTGCCCCGCACACCTTAAACCTATGCCCCTTAGTAATTAACTCCTCTACCCTGGGAAAAAGCCTCTGACTATCTACTCTGTCTATGCCCCTCATAATTTTGTAGAGTCGCCCCTCAACCTCCGGTGTTCCAGTGAGAACAAACCGAGTTTATTCAACCTTTCCTCATAGCTAATGCTCTCCATACCAGGCAACATCCTGGTAAACGTACGAAGGCCGTGGATACGGCGCGCGGCGTACTCTTCGGGCCACTTTTCAGGGAGTGGAGCATTACGAAAGCGGCGCCACCCCCGATTTCGGCGTCATCAAGGATTCTCGGCCCCGTTGCCGAACGCGATTTCGACGTCACGGATCGGAGAATCCAGCCCCATGTCTCAGAGTTGGAGATTTTTCAGAGGGTCCCGGGAACAGGAGAATTGTCGAACTGAAGTTCAAACCTCCTGGGTAATTCCCATGAATTCAGTGCATTGGGAGTTCCGAGTGATCCCATAATGTACCTTCTAGCATACGTCCAGTTTTCAACTATCTAGAGATCAGAATATGTAGACCATTTTAAAAATCAGGATTGCTAGGAAAGATATTCCATGATTGTTGTGGTAAAGAGGCTGCTACCCCTTGAACCAATTGACAATGAAAGTAATGTAAATTTTAATCATGTGATCATAAAACCAGAGGCATTCTATGATAACAATCACTATGGTTTTTATAGGAGCTTTAGTGAGTTGTCATGTATTTCTCTTTACGTAAATGACAATATTGTGACTTAATTGAATGAGACAAAAATACCATCATATCTGACATCAAGGTGTTGCAAACACTATGGTGAGGAACACACATCTTTCCATTCCATAGCAATGCAAGTAATAGTCTAACAGGCAGATTGAAATATTGCATATAAGTACAAAGATGCACATTGTTCATTCAAAACCTTGTACCCATTTTAATCTGCCCATTGAAAGAAAATGGATAACGATTGCACCAGGCTTAATTTCATTTCCAGATTCCGGTTTTACCAGTCAGCAGCTCAGTTACTGAGATTTTAATTAGACATGCTGACATGGGGAACTGTGCAGACAGCACAATAAAAAAAACCAACTACCCTGGAGTGATTTCTTACCAAGGTTAAGTGCTGTAACAAGCTACTCTGTGTCGTAAAGCTGCTCCTTTACTGATAATTCTGGTCATTGTTGTGTACTGCATGTGTTGCGAATTCTGATCATGAGGAGCAAGGTCAAGGCCCAAATCTCTTAGCGCACCGGTGAAATGTCCTCAATATTGGTCAATGTACTAGAATGTGTTTAGGTGACAGCTGTGGCTCAGGGTCTCACCTCTGAGTCAGGAGGTTATGGGTTCAAATCCCACTCACTTAACCACAAAATACTCAGCTAAAATTTCAGTTCCAGTACTGAGGGAGTGCTGCATGGTCAAAGGTATCTTTTTCTGCCCCACCTAGAGTTGTCCCTGGTGTCCTGGCCAATCCGAACCCTTCAATCAAAACCACAAGAACAGATTATTTGGGTCATTATGATATTGCTGTCTGCGGGAGCTTACTGTGCACAAATTGGCTGCTGCTTTTCCTGCCCTGAAACAATGACTAACTACACTTTATTGGCTGCAAAATGTCTTGCAATGCCCTTAGTCTTTCTTTAATACAGATTTTTCTTTAACAGGCCAATACAAAGATATCTGACAAGGCAGAGTGTGAGGAAAAAAGTTAAAGTGCTTCTCATAAGGTGATCCAGGACCTTTAGTAGTTCAATGCAGCATATCTTCTTATTTGCTTACTACTTTGTGTTAGGGAAACTAACCTCTCCATTTCTCGAGCAAACACAAGGTGAACATACAGCGGGATTCTCCCTTCTGGGGGACTAAGTCCCCACGCTGGCGGGAGAACCGGCGCCAACCACTCCGACGTCAACAGCCCCGAAGTAATTCTCTGCACTAGGTGGTCGCCGGAGGGCTTGGTGGCTTCAGCCGGCGCCGAAGGGACTGCTCGAGTTCGCGCATGCAGCGAAGGGCCGGCGTGATCTCTCGTATGCGCGAACCACCGGCATGGTTCCGCACATGCGCAGACTGGCCGCCGATTTTTGGCGCATGTACTCTTCTCCGTGCCAGCCATCGCCGAGCACTACAGGGGCTGGCGCGGAAGGAAGAAGTGCCCCTACGGAACAGGCCTGCCCACAGATCGGTGGGACCCGATCGCCGGCCAGGCCACTGTGGCGGCCCCCCCCAGGGTCGGATACCCCCTTGCGACCCCCCCCCCCCCCCCCCCCCCACCGAGGGCCACCCCCGCCGACTTACCTGCCTGGTCCCGCCGGTACGTGAATTGAGTGATTCACGCCAGCAGGACTGGCCAAAAACGGACGGCCGTTTGGCCCATCGGGGCCAGGAGAATTGCAGGGGAGACCTCTGCCAACGGCCCCGATGGGCGTGGTGTGAACCCCGCCCTCGCCCGAAAACCAGTGCCAGAGAATATGGCAGCCGGCGTCGGGGCGGCGGGGCGGGATTCGAGCCACCCCCCGGGGACTCTCCGATCCGGCGGGGGGTCGGAGAATCCCGTTGATGGTGACAACAGTATCATAATGATGCTGCCAGCATTGCTCAGAAAGGTCCAATACTTTAGCTCACGAGCTGGATTTTCCGATGTTCAGACTATGTCCTGATGCCGGGGTATGGGAACGGTTTGGTGGAGGGCTAGCAGGCAGGCAGCGTAGAGCATCCGGCTCCAGCTGCCGATACGGCTGGAGAATTGTCGGGTCCATGGCCGCGCATGAACATGGTGGCGGCCTGCAGCAGCTGTGCGTGCAACATGATGCCGGCCGTGCACGGACCCAGCCAGCCAAATAGTGCCCCCCTTTTGGCCAGGCTCACAACACCTGGACCACCATCCAACAGTGCGCCCAGCCCCTGCCAAAGCGGTGCCGCCCCTGATTTCGGTGTCGGCGACCGGAGAATCCTGCCCCACATCACTTAGACGACATGGTAGCACAGTGGTTAGCACTGTTGCTTCTCAGCGCCAGAGACCCAAGTTCAATTCCCGGCTTGGGTCACTGTCTGTGCGGAGTCTGCACGTTCTCCACGTGTCTGCGTGGGTTTCCTCCGGGCGCTCCGGTTTCCTCCCACAAGTCCTGAAAGACATGCTTGTTAGGTAATTGGACATTCTGAATTCTCCCTCAGTGTACCCGAACAGGCGCCAGGAGTGTGGCAACTCGGGGATTTTTACAGTAACCTCATTGCAGTGTTAATATAAACCTACTTGTGACACTAATAAAGATTATTATTACTTCTTCTCATCTTAAAATTGCCATTTTTGAAAAAAAATAAAAATACTTTTAAATTTACAGTGTGAGTCATTCAAATTACTGTTTTAACTTTAAAATGGACAAACCCTCACGGCCACTGTAATCCCTTTCCATTTGATTGTGTGTTAATACTAAAAAACACATGTTTGAATGTTCCTTTGGCAATTAATGTTTTGGCAAATTCCCTGTAGTTTCTCCTTCCTGCTAAGGTTTCCTTGAGCTTTGTATCATATTGATTGCTCTAATTAATTATGTTCCAATCTTTCTGGCTTTGTTGATGAGGACTGAACATGTTACAGATTTCTGGCAGATCTTCTGAGAACTTTATTGCCGCACACCCACCGACTAGTCGAAGCAGCAAAAACACATTTAATTATGTTTTCTTCCCACCAGTTTGTCATTTATCTTGCCTTTGCAGGAATGTGTGGATGTTCGAGAGGTTTCAGATTGTGCATGCCCTGTGACCTAAAAGACGTCCAGCAGTGCCAAAAGTTAGTCTTTGTAGAATAAATGTGTGCAAGCTGACCAAAGCATTCTCGCAAGAGGATCAAAAACATTCCTCACCCACTAGATGTCCACTAGAGGACGGAGACAAAACAAAGCAGTCAATGTGACCCAAATAATTCAGCAAAATGTTTCATTGCCAAATGTTTAATATTCGTTTCCTGTTCCAAAGAATTTATACTGTTGGGAAGTGAACCAAATTGTTCCATAAGTGTACAGGTAAAATCACACATCATCTATAAAACTAATAGCAAATGAATAAGAGTAGCAGTCTTGAGCCTACTCCACCATTCAACCAGATCATGACTGATTTACATTTCAACTTTAATATCTTTGTTCTATAATATGTTTCTCGATAGCATTACCACAAGACCATAAGACATAGGAGCAGAATTAGGCCATTTGCCCATTGAGTCTGCTCTGCCATTCAATCATGGCTGATATTTTTCTCATCCTTATTCTCTTGCCTTCTCCCCATAACCCCTGATCCCCTTATTAATCAAGAACCTATCTATGTCTGTCTTAAAGACACTCAGTGATTTGGCCTCCACATCCTTCTGTGGCAAAGAGTTCCACAGATTCATCACCCTCTGGCTGAAGAAATTCCTCCTCATCTCAGTTTTAAAGGATCATCCCTTTAGTCTGAGGCTGTGCCCTCAGGTTCTAGTTTTTCCTACTAGTGGAAGCATCCTCTCCACATCCACTCTGTCCAGGCCTCGCAGTATCCTGTCAGTTTCAATAAGATCCCCCTCATTCTTCTAAACTCCAACAAGTACAGACACAGAATCCTCAACCGCTCCTCATATGACAAGCTCTTCATTCCAGGGATTATTCTTGTAAACCTCCTCTGGACCCTTTCCAAGGCCAGCACATCCTTCCTTAGATACGGGGCCCAAAACTGCTCACAATGCTCTAAATGGAGTCTGATCAGAGCCTTATATAGCCTCAGAAGTACATCCCTGGTCTCGTCTAGCCATCTCAACATGAATACTAACATTGCATTTGCCTTGCCGACTGAACCTGCACATTAACCAAAAGAGAATCTTGAACTAGGGGCACAATTCTACGGAAGAATTTCTAAGTGTGGTAGTGAGCGGGAACTGCCACGAGCTTCCTAGCGCTCGGCTTGGCCAGGCCGGCAATGCTGTTCAACATTAATTGGTTCACTTAATGAGGCCCCATGAGCTTCTAGCCACAAATGCAGGCTCGCCACCGACTCGCCGGGAACATGCTCACCAGCCCCCAGCTAACAAGGTCGAGCAGCACTTAAGCAGATCTTGCTCAGCTAATCCCAGCCAGCTCGCAACAATGGCACCAGGAGACTGACACCAAGATTCGGGATGCAGGCCTGGTGAGGCTGCTAGATGCACTGGAGGCCAGGAGGGGTGTCCTGCTCCCCCAGGGTCGCAGAATGCTGTGGAGACCAATTCACTGAGTGTCTTTAAGACAGAGATAGATAGGTTCTTGATTAATAAGGGGATCAGTGGTTATGGGGAGAAGACAGGAGAATGGGGTTGAGAAAATATCAGCCATGATTGAATGGTGGAGCAGATTCGATGGGCTGAGTGACCTAATTCTGCTCCTATGTCTTATGGTCTTATGGGTCCAGGAGAGTCAGCCATCGGGCAGCCAGTGCTCCCTAGGATAAGGTGGCAGCGACTTTGAGCGCCAGGATTGTGAGCAGGAGGGTTGGCCTCGAGGTAGAGAGCACAGAGTCTCACTCTATGCGGATGATCTGCTCCTCTATATCTCGGACCCACAAAGCAGCATGGACGGAATCATCGCGCTCCTGAAAGAGTTTGGAGCCTTCTCGGGCTACAAACTCAACATGAGCAAAAGTGAGATCTTCCCAGTACACCCGCAAGGGGGGGGGGGGGGGGGGCAGCACTAAAGGGGCTGCCGTTCAATCAAGCCCGACATAAATTCCGCTACCTGGGGATCCAAATAGCCCATGACTGGAAAGGGATCCACAAATGGAACCTCACCAGCCTGACGGAGGAAGTTAAAAAGGACCTGCAAAGATGGAACACACTCCCGCTCTCCCTCGCGGGGAGAGTTCAGACGATCAAAATGAACGTACTGCCCAGGTTCCTCTTCCTGTTTAGATCCATTCCGATCTACATCCCCAAGGCCTTTTTCAAAGCGCTGGACAAACTCATCATGGCGTTCGTATGGGGGGGTAAAAATGCTAGGATCCCAAAGAAGGTCTTACAAAAAACAAAAACCAGGGGAGGGCTAGCCCTCCCGAATCTACAATTCTACCACTGGGCAGCAACAGCCGAGCGAGTAAGGGGATGGATCCAGGAGCCAGAGGCTGAGTGGGTGCGTGCGGAGGAGGCCTCCTGCATGGGAACCTCCCTCCGGGCCCTCGCCACGGCAGCACTCCCATCCCCACCCAAAAAACACTCCAGCAGCCCAGTGGTGACAGCCACCCTCCAATCCTGGAACCAACTGCGGCAGCAACTTGGCCTGACCAAAATGTCGAACAGGGCTCCCATCTGCAACAACCATAGGTTCACACCAGCACTGACTGACGCCACCTTCAAAAGGTGGAGGCAGGACGGGGGGACACTGACAGTCAGGGACCTATACACGGACGACAGGATCGCAACACTGGACGAACTGACAGAGAAGTTTCAGCTAGCTGGGGGGAACGAGCTACGGTACCTGCAGCTCAAAAACTTCCTACGAAAGGAGACAAGGACGTACCCACAACCGCCACGACAGACACTACTGGAAGACCTACTGGACGCAAGTATCCTAGAGAAAGGGAACTGTAGTGACATGTATGACCGACTGGTAGATAGGGACGACACCGTACTGGACGCAACAAGAAGGAAATGGGAGGACGACCTGGGGATGGAGATAGGGTGGGGACTCTGGAGCGAAGCACTGCATAGGGTCAACTCCACCTCCACGTGCGCAAGGCTCAGCCTGACGCAACTAAAAGTGGTACATAGAGCCCACTTAACAAGAACCCGTATGAGTAGGTTCTTCCCGGAGGTGGAAGACAGATGTGAACGGTGCCAAAGAGGCCCGGCCAACCACGCCCACATGTTCTGGTCTTGCCCCAGACTCGTGGAGTACTGGACAGCCTTCTTCGAGGTTATGTCCAAAGTGGTGGGAGTGAGGGTGGAGCCATGCCCGATAGTGGCGGTCTTCGGGGTTTCAGAACAGCCAGATCTATTCCTGGGGAGGAGGGCGGACGCCCTTGCCTTTGCCTCCCTGATCGCCCGCCGTAGAATCCTGTTTGGCTGGCGGTCAGCAGCACCGCCCAGAGCTGCGGACTGGCTGTCCGACCTCTCGGAATCTCTCCAAATGGAGAAAATCAAATTTGCCATCCGAGGGTCGGACGACGGCTTCCACAGAACGTGGGAGCCATTCATGCAACTGTTCCGGGACCTATTTGTGGCCAATGTACAAGAGGAAGAATAGTCGGGGGAAGGTAGCGGGAGGGGCTACAGGTTCGGTACGGGGGTTCGATGGCTAGCTAAGGCCCAAAACCAAACTAAATAAACATGTTGGGGGGGGGGGGGGGGGGGGGGGGGCGGGCGCAGTTACTACTACGAAGATGCTTACCTGTAAATATGTATGTTAATTTTGCGTGTTTGTTTGTTGTTTTTTTTTTGTTCTTTTTCTCTCCTAACAATTTGTAATTTGTTCAATATAAAATATGAAAACTGAATAAAAACATTTATAAAAAAAAGGAGGGTTGGCCTCCAGTGCCGGAAAAAGGTCAATGACTCATCAGACAGCACGAGTGAGTAGACACCAAAGTCCCCCCCCCCCCCCCCCCCCCCACGGTGAGACCTTTCCACCTCCATGCAAGCATCAAGCCCCTCAACTCTCCATGCGACATCCACCCTCCCTCCACCCCCTCCCCTTTCACTCCCCCTGAACCCTTCCGACCCCCCCCCCCCACCCCACCACCACTGTGAACCACCCGTGTGGCTAACGATGCCCTCTCTGTGCCTCCTCAGGAAAAGCTCTCCCATAATCGTCGGGAGAGGGCCCAGACTGGCGGTGGCGTGCCAGACTTAAGAATCCTCAATCCTTCAAGGAATGGGCCCTGGAGGTGACTGCTCTGGCCGAGGACAGGGCAGTCACCAATGCAGAGGCTGGCGGACGCCGAAGAGGTGAGGGACCACCGGGTTCCATCCGAAGGACCTGTCAAACATGAGTTGGGATTGCCTTACTAACTGACCCATCCCTCCCACATGTCCATTTTCCCACACGTCCTCCAGCAGACGACGCTGACCCAATCCAGGTGCCTCCTTCTCCAGCCTCCCAGGAGAACACATCAGAGGAGAGCTCCGAGGATGCAACTGTTATAGTCGTGTCACAGCTGTCATCTCCACTCTCCACCAGCGCAGATACACACACCTCGGTGGGACATGTTAGTGGTCAGGCTTCTGGGGCACAATTTTGTGAGCACCACACTGCTGATAATGCACATCAGGTGGAGGCAGGAACCCCGCAGGTGAGACAGCAGTCGGAGATCCTCTGGATCCAGGACCTAGCCCAGCCTCATTTTGCTTGAGTGAGAGCGTAACCAGAACACCTAAGTCCCTTTGTGCTTCTGATTTCCTAAGCCTTTTCCCATTTAGGAAATATTCTTTGCCTCCATTCTTGCTACCAAAGTGCACAACCTCGCACTTTTCCACATTGAATTATATCTGCCACTTCTTTGCCCACTCTCCTAGCTTGTCCAAATCCTTCTGCAGCCCCTCTGCTTCCTCAATACGACCTGTCCCTCTGCATATCTTTGTATCTCCTGTAAACTTAACAACAGTGCCTTCAGTTCCTTCTTCCAGATCATTAATGTATATTGTGAAACGTTGTGGTCTCAACACCAACCCATGAGGCACACCACTAGTCACCAGCTGTCATCCTGAAAACTACCCCTTTATCTCCACTCTCTGCTATCTGCCAGTCAGTCAATCCTCTATCCATGCCAGTATCTTACCCTTAACAATACAGGCCCTTAACCTATTTACCAGTCTCCTATACGGCACCTTGTCAAAGGCCTTCTGGAATTCTAAATAAATCACATCCACTGGTTCTCCTTTGTCTAACTTCCTTGTTGACTCCTCAAAGAATTCTAACAGATTTTTCAGACATCACCTCCCCTTGACGAAGCCGTGCTGACTCACTCCTATTTTATCGTGCACTTCTCATCTTTAATAATGGATTCTAAAATCTTACCAATGACCGAAGTCAGGCTAACCGACCCATAATTTCTTGTGTTGTTACTACCTCCCTGCTTAAACAGGGGTGCTACATTATCCACTTTCCAAACCTCTGAGACCCTCCCTGCTTCCAGTGATTCCTGAAAGATCACCACCAATGCCTCCACAATCTCCGCAGCTATCTCTTATTACCAATCTCAGTCCACAAAGCTCCAATTGTTCTGCATCTACAACCTTGTGAGAAAAGGGACGAGATTCTCTGTTTGGGAGACTATTCTCCTTTGGAGACAAATTGCTACCGATTTACTTTCCCCCTGGGAGTGTAAACTAGGAAGCTATTCAGTGTTCCTCGCCAAGCAAATTTATACCTTTTTGAGTGGGTAGCCCAATAGCGAAGTCCCATGGCTGGTCACCCCTCCCTGTACTGAAAATCAGACCCCCATGCCCAGATTTTCTGGGGATCCCTCCTTCCACTAAGTATGGGGGTTACCCATTCTGCCCGCCCGGGTCTCCCTAACTAGGGGGACCCTCTTACAGGCACACCCTAATAAAGGAACCCCCGATAAAGATCCTCTAACTAGAGGGACCCCCACAGAGACCCCATAACTAGAGAGACCCCTACAGAGATCCCTTAACTAGAAGGACCCCCAGAGGGACCCCCTAACTAAAGGAACCCTCCACAGAGACTTCTTAGCAGAGGCACCATCCAAAAAAGACCCCTAACTACACCCCACAGATGCCTCAGAAAAAAGACCCCTGTCTAGAAGCTAGAGAGCAATCCCGACAGGGGCAGTGACAGAAATGGAGGCACCATGTGTCCATTACTGGAAAGAGAGCAGCTGTGACCCGTGTTTCAACCCCTCAGATCCTGTAGCTGCAAGCCATTCATTCATTCATTTCTAGTAGTGGACTGTGAGTGACAGCTTCCACAAAACAGCTGCAGCCTTGATTCATCCATTCCTCTTCATGGGTGAGTGACTCTAAGTACTGAAACCCCAACATTTACAAACATCAACCAGATCAAAGAGAGGTAAGCGCATTCCAATCACACACTTGAGTTTTAAAAATGCCACCCCGATATCTCAACTCCCTGACGCCATCCCTGTACCCTCTCGATTCACCCGACAGGGGGTCCTCGAGTCCCCCCCCCCCCACACCATACCACGTACCACAGGGCACCTCTGGGCCCGATTCCCAGTGTAGGAAAAGTTCCAGCTTGGCACCTTGGCACTGCCAGTCTAACACTCTGGCAGTCCCCATGCCAGCCTGGCAGTGCCACCTGGGCACCCTGTCAGTCAAGTGTAATAAAGGATTAACATCAGAAACTATGTGTAAATCAAACACTAGATGGCGTTACTAAGTTATTGTATATAAGGCAGCATCTCTAGGAATTCTAGGAGAACATGATGCGAAGCTGAGGAGAACAGAATAAGAATTGATTGTAGAGATATAGCACAAGGTCAAGTCATAGTGCAGTTTAATAGTTAGATAGAATATTGATTACTGTACAACAGATTCAGTATTATTAGTTCAGTACCTGTTACTCAGTAAAGTGTACAAACCTAATCAAGTTTAGTAGTGTAAAATAAATTTGTTATAATTCAAACTTCTTGGCCGGGATTCTCCGAGCTCGCACCGGGTCGGAGAATCGGCGGAGCCGCTGGAAATTTCCTCCACGCCGCTCCGTCGCTGTGCCGCCAATTCTCCACTGACTGGAGAATCGACGGAAATCACGGTCACCGCGGCGCAGGTCGGGGACAACTGAAATAGGCCCCGCAGCGATTCTCTATGGGCAACCGGCCGAACTCCTGCCGGCGTGGTTTACATCTGGTACCACCAGGCGGGAGCTCGAACCCGAGGTTGCGGTGGTGGTCCTGGTGGGGGACTGGGGGAATCTGACTCCAGGGGGGGCCTTCAGCGGTGGCCAGGCCTGCGATCGGGGGCCAGTGATCGGCGGGTCATCGCAATCTGGGAGAACCTACCTTCCTCCGCGCAGGCCCGCTGTTTGGCTCTGCTATGTCGGCGGCGCCCGCGTTGAAGTTGGCTGCTGCGCACATGCGCGGACCTGCTTGCGGCCGCCGTGCGCATGCACGGCCGTGCAGTCTGGACAGCCGGGTTCCGCGGGCAGTCAGAGCTGTGGCATGCACGCCAGGGTCCTGCTCACCCCCTTGAAAACGGAGAATCACCCAAACTTCAAGGAAAAAGTTCAGAGTGATTCTCACCCGTTTTCCGGCGGGCATGGGAACTTAGTCCCCATAAGGGAGAATCCCGGCCCTTATTTTTATATTCTTTGCCAATACTCCATATCTGGTTACCTTGAAAGCAAAGGCCAGGAACCTAACACTTTCCACCTCTCTTCCTTCACCAATCACTCTCTCCCTGCCCCACTCTCCATTTCTCTTATTTAACCAGTCACTCTCTCCCTGCCCCAAGCTCCATCTCTCTCTTTTCCATCATCTCTGATCTTTTACCTCCATCTCTCTCCTCTGTCCTCCCCGCTTTCCATATTCCTCTGGCATTTTCCATGCTCATCTCCTCTTTTTAGATGAACAGTGTTTACGAGCAGAGAGAGAAGTCTAGCATTTCTATCAACACACAGAGACGATGAATAAAATATCTTGGGTGAGGAGAGAAACCCCTTTGTCATAATTACTCCTTTAGCTAGTCAGAAAAAAAGCAAAGAGTTATTGAAAGTTGTCAGACAAGCAAAGTAAATCTAAAATTATATAAGTCCTTGCTTAAACATCGTGATTGGTTCAAAGGCTGTAAACATTGATTGCACATTAGTTTTATATTCAAATTAATGGAGTTACAAATTAAGTCAACATTGGACAGTTATGGTACAGTGATCAAAGAGAAGATTATCAGCAATCCATGGTCGGACATGATCGGGAAGGTTTTCATCAGTAATAAAAAGATAATTTGTTTACACGGCAATCATAGGACAATTGCAATAAACAGTTAACAGTTGTCCTCAGCTGGACAGTAGAATATGGTAACTAAAGCAAAGTGTATCTGTGTAATAAATCACACCTTTAATGCTGTTATTCCACAGGATTGCTTCCCTTGTTGGTACTGCTGGGGTCATTAATCTCAGTATCACGTGTGGTATCTCTATTAGCATCCTTTCATCTCAAAGGTTATGAACTTGTGGTGACAAGAAATGCAGGTTCACTCTCTAAGAGAATGAGGGTACAAGTTTTAACATCTTTACGAAGTAAATGAGCATATTCATTGCCACTGTGCTGACTGTTTGCAAAAGAGCATGGCTGATGCTGTTCACAGTAATTCAGTGGGTAGTGTTATGAGGCAGGTTTTAGAGAACCCCAAAGTGTATCACGGTGTTCACCTGACCCACAACTTTTAATAGATTGTGGTATGGGGAGCACACGGCCCACTCTACAGGTGTGGTACAGCAGAAATGGAAAAGTATTTTTTTAAAGTAAAACAATGTTTATTCTATGAACTCAAGTTAACCTTTTTAAAACATACAGTGAACATCTTAGCAACCATTAATTCAAATACAATCCCCAAAGAATACAACACTACGTAATCCTTTAAGCTTTCCTTTTAACATCCATACGACTTAAAAACAAAACCTTTAACAGAAGCACATCAGGTTAAAGTCACTACTGAAAATATTTATAATTCTGAATTCACCAAATGATCAAGAGATAGTCTTTTCATGGCAGAGAGATCAACAGTACACCTGCTCTGTCTGGCTTCAGCTCCAACACTGAAAACGAAACTAAAACACACCCTGCAGTAAACAGCCTAAAATGAAAGTAAAAAGCTGACAGACAGCCCAGCTCCACCCATACTCTGACATTACTGCAGTAATATGAGCAGCCAAACATTTCTTAAAGCGCCACTCTCATGACAGTAGCACTTTGCCTTGTGAGGGTTGTGGGTTCAGGTCCACCTCTCGGAACTTCAGCACAACATCTGGGCTGGCAATCCAATGCAGTACTGAGGGGGTGCCACTGTTGTAGGCACTGGGGTGAATTTTCCACTGGCACGATTCTTTGATCCCCCAGCAGTGCACCCCTGCCCCCGGGTTTCCTGATGCCGTGGGTTGCCTACAATGGGAAATCCCATTGGCTAGCAATGGGAACGGAGAATCTCGCTGTCAGTGACTGCGTGCTGCTCAGAAACACACTGAAATTCACTCCACTATCTTTTGAATGAAACATTAAACCAATGTCCAGTTTGAGCCCTTAGGCAGATGTAAAATTTCCCATGTTTTATATTGAAGGAAAGCAGGGAGTTCTCAAGGATGTCCTGGCCTATACTTACTCCATCATAATGAAAACTGAAAATTCTGGAAAAACTCAGGTCTGGCAGCATATGTGGAGAAAGTCTTGAGTCCAACATGACTCTTACTCATAAACATTCACTCTGTTTCTTTGGGAAAGCGATTAAAATTGCTAACTTCAGATGGTACTTCCAGTTTTACACTCATACACTGAAAGAGTTAGAAGAAATAAAAGCACTTCTAACCACAACATAATTTCAAAGACCCAGACCGTGCCTCGGACCCCCAGGAGAATCCTCACACCCCCAGCCCACTAGGTGTCCCACCTCAACGGCATTTCCCATCCCTTCACCACAGAATTCCGCACTCCGGCCTTGACCTGACCCCCTCCTGCCGACCTGAGCCCCCTCAACCCACACCATGGGTGTGTATTCGAACCCCCGATGTCCAACTCCCCCTCCCCCCGCCAAAGTACTACTCCCCCATCGCATGCCCGACTCCTGCCCCTCCAATGTCCGACTCCCCTCCAATGTCCGGCTGCCCCTCCCCCGATGCACGGCCCCCATCCCACCAGCCAATGTCCGAATCCCCACCTCCGCATCCCATTCCCTTACCTTAGAAATGTACCTTCCTGCTGGCCTGTTATTTTCAATGGAATCTTTAAACTCACCTGCTTTAAGCCAGCGAGTGCTAAACAAATGCTGCTTCTTTTGCACCTTGCCTCTAGAGCCAGGGATGTGCTGTGCTGCCTTAATCGTACCTGGCTTGAGTCAGGAAGGCGATGCAGGCACTTCAGAATTTAAGTGCAGGTAAGTCAGTACAGAATGGCCCCCTGATTGCCCTCTGGGAAAGTTATCGTCCAGTTTATTGCTTTTAGTGGGAGCTTGCTCTACACCAATTTGCATTTCCTAAATTACAGCAGTGACTGTACTACAAAATAGTTCTTAAGTGACTGTAAAGTGCACTGGGAAGTCTTGAGATTGTAAAAGGCACAATAGAAGTGCTTGTATTTTTTCTTCTTTAAATTTACTGATATGATTGGGCCTTTTGTATCCCAATGCCTCTCCTTGCAATGGCAGTGACTCAAAATAGAGCACAGCTTCACAGGTATCTACAGACTTTAATACTTCAGCCCATACGCAGAGTGTCAGCAGGCATTTCAGCTTCTGGGATGATCTTGTATTCACCCCATCTGAGGTCCACTTAACCTACTGCAGACTAAGTGGTGCTTAAGTGAGCCCACTGCACTCATGGGATATCTTTACAAAGAGATGGTGGTGTATTGGTAATATTACTGGATAATTAAAATGCACTACTCTGTAGACATGGCTTCAAATCCCCACTGTGGCAGCTGGTGGAATTTAAATTCAATTAATAAATCTGGGATATAAAGCGAGTCTCAATAATGGTGACCATGAAACTATTGCTAATTGTAAAAAAACAACTGGTTCACTAATGTCCTTTTGACTTTGTCTTTCTGTTTCTTACCTCCCTCTCATAATTCCATCTTTCTTTCCCTTTCTGTATTTCACTCGCTGTAAATGATTATTGATTGAATCCATTATTCTAATTGACACTTCATGGTGATAATCCAGTCATTTGATAATAAATTCTTCTCAGGCACCTGCCTATAAAACTCCAGCAATTTTATTTTATTTTAGTGTGACCATTAGCCAAACAGGACTGCAGGAATCACTGAAGGCCAGTGCAAGATAACCACAAAATCAGCTGCACGTGAATTATACGAGGCGCAATGGTCCCCATCCTCGGCTAAAAGTTAAAGAGAAGACCGCGCGGGGAGAAACAGCTGTTCCACAGCCACTTAGTGGTCAATTGGTTAGTAGGCTGGAGGTGAGATTTCTGCCTCTTAGGGACAAGATGTCCCACCTCACAGAGCTGTCAGCGAATTAGAGGTGAGCAGATTTCAAGTATGGGCAACTGTTCCCCCATGGCCACTAGCGGTGCTACACTCGAGTGTGGTGATGCATGTACACATTAATGTATATAGTTGTCTATCAGTGCACATAGTTATTTGTGCGACCTCCGATCAGCAGACGGCATCAGAGATCCATCACGTGACTCGGGACACCCGGCAGTTGTTAATAAGCCGTACAAGAAGATAGTCGCGCTTAGAGTTGCTCCAGGAGAATTCACTGAATTTGTTTAGTAGCCATTGTCTATATTATAGTTCAGCAGTTAACTTTTCCACGTGCTTGTTAATAAATCACCTTTATAGTTAAACAACTATATGTTCTGTGTACATCATTGCAACAGTTATATCACAGAACACAACATTGAGGGTTAAGGAGACACCCAGTGATGGGTTGGAACTTTGCAAATGAATGAGAGTCGGTGGTGGGAGTGCGGGCTGGAATTTGAGATGGCACGGGGGAAGGGGCACCTTGGCAGGTAAAAACTTTGGGGGGCCCTCTGATGGGCACAGACGGTTAGTTAAGGAGGACTGCTTGACTTGGCCTTCTCCTGTTGCTTGTTTAATCCCAGTGTGGCTGCACAAAGTCCTTGTTCATTTAAGGGCCACAATTGGCCCACTGACACCAACCTGCTGCTGGTAAAATTGGGTGGGTAGGTGGCAAGCAGGTCAATTAATGTTGGCTTTGTCAGTGACAGTCACGTGATGATCCCATGAAGGAAGAAAACAAATAATGTCCTCACTATAATCCTGTTCGATGATTGAAGTGGGATGGAAGCTGAGATCTCACAACCACACTGTGCTCTCTGGCTATCACATTTCAGTCACCTTTCAGTCTGGTTAGTGGAATGAACAGTCTCGCAAAAAGACAGTGAACAGCGCAGCAAAGGCACTTGGCAGTCTCGAGGACCTTCATGAAAATGAGTGAAAGATACATTTACAGCAGATAACAGGAATAACAGAGTAATGGTAATCTACTAATTAAAGTAACAGGTGTAGAATATTACAGTCATACAAAATACAACTCAATGTTATGATTGGAGAGTTTCTGTACTAACTAGACTGACGAGCTTCGATGGGCCATCCTTTTCACCCTTTTTATTATCTAACACATCTGATGTAAAAATAGGCACAAAGCTTTCCGCTTTTGACACAGACAGCTGTAACCTATAAATTGCAGACCAAAGTGCAACTCTGACTTAATCTAACCGAGATATTGTACAATAGATGCTCTGATATTCTCTATAAAGTAAAATGCTGTTTCTGCACCTGGCAATGTGATTTGAAATTTACCTCATTGATTTCTCAATGATGACTGTGAAATAACATCTCGCCACTTCCCATTGTCCTAAATCTGGCACATTCGAGGTGTGGTCGTGGAGAAGTTCATGTTTGTTTCGGTTGGCCCTTTGCATGTAACATCAAGGCCAAAAAGTCACTTAGTTCCATGGTTCATCTCAAAAGTGATTGGCAAAAGAAGAAATGGTGACATGAGAAATCGGTTTCTGACACAGCGATTAGTTAGGATCTGGAATGTACTGCCTGAGAGGGTGGTGGTGGCAGACTCAATGGTAGCTTTCCAAAGGGAATTGGATAAGTAACTGAGAGGGATCAATATTTTAAGGCTGCAGAGCAAGGGCCTCGGTGAGGGAATATCGAGTTGCCCTTTCAGAGATCTGGCATTGGCTCAATGGGCCAAATGGCCTAATTCTGTTCTGTGATTCTATGTGCGCAGCATTTAGAATTCAAAAAGGCGAACTTTTCATTAAAGTTACGAATCTGTGCAGAGAGAGACATCTTTGTAACCTCATCGGTTATTTGAACTTTGTGTAACTTTGAAGGATCAATATTTACTTTTGGCCGACTGATTGACAGGAGGGGTGAAATTCTCCCCTACCCGGCGGGGCAGGGGGTCCCGGCGTAGTGGAGTGGCGCCAACCACTCCGGCGTCGGGCCTCCCCAAGGGGCTAGGCCCGCGCTGGAGTGGCTCCCGCTCTGCCGACTGGTGCCAATGGCCTTTGGAACTACGCCGGCCGGCGTCGGGGACGAAAGCCCTTCGCCGGTTGGCGTGAGTCCGCGCATGCGTTGGAGCATCAGCGGCCGCTGACGTCACCCCGGCGCATGCGCGGCAGGGGGGGTCTCTTCCGCATCCGCCATGGTGGAGGCCGTGGCGGCGGCGGAAGAAAAAGAGTGCCCCACGGCACTGGCCCACCCGCCGATCGGTGGGCCCCGATCTCAGGCCAGGCTACCGTGCCCCCCCCCCCCCCCCCGGGTCCGATCGGCCCGCGCTCCCCCAGGACCCTGGGGGCCCGCTCGCGCCACCAATCCCGCCGGCACAGAGGTGGTTTAAACCACGTCGGCGGGATTGGCCTGTCAGCGCCGGGACTTTGGCCCATCGCGGGCCAGAGAAGCGCCACGGGGGGCATGCCGATCGGTTTGGGGTGCACCCCGACAGGCGGGGCGTGATTCCCGCTCCCGCCGATTCTCGGGTGGCGGAGAATTCCGGCCACAGCGGGGGGTGGGAATTACGCTGGCCCCGTGCGATTCCCCGATCCTGCAGGGGGTCGGAGAATTCCGCCCAAGATACTGATTGACTCCTTGTCCCAGTGATGAAGATACTCCCATGATTCTGAGGTCCTGGCTTCACTTAAATCTTGTTAATCACATTGTGGCTGCCATTTTTATTACAACCCTCAAGCAAACAAGGGGAATTCAGACCCTTCATGTCTCTAAATATAACACCATTGACCAGAAACCTTACTGGACCAGCAACATTAATACTGTGGAAATAAGAACAGGTCAGAGGCTGGGAATTCTGCGATGAGTAACACATTTCCAGGATTCCCAGAGGCTATTTATCCACAAAGCACAAGTCAGGGGCGGGATTCTCCCCTACCCGGCGTGACGGAGGGTGCCGGCGTAGGGGAGTGGCGCCAACCACTCAGGGGTCGCGCCTCCTCCAAAGGTGGGGAATTCTCCCCACCTTTGGGGGCCAGCCCCGCGCCGGAGCAGTTTGCACCGGTAGACTGGCGCAAACACCCGGCGCAGTCGGAAGCGGGGCTGGCCGAAAGGCTTTCGGCGGTCGGCGCATGCGCCGGCAGTGACGTCAGCGGCAGCTGGCCGCTGACCTCACTGCCGGCGCATGCGCGATGCGGGGTTCTCCTCCGCGTCCGCCATGGCGGAGGCCGTGGCGGCGCGGAAGGAGAAAGAGTGCCCCCACGGCACTGCCCCGCGGAGTGAGCGGGGGGCCCCGATCGCGGGCAAGGCCTCCGTGGGGGCACCCCCCCGGGTCCGATCGCCCCCCGCCCCCCCCAGGACCCCGGGGGCCCGCTCGCGCCGCTGAGTCCGCCGTTTCCGAGGTGGTGTACACCTCGGCGGCGGGAGAAGGCCTCCCAGCGGCGGGACTTCGGCCCATCCGGGCCGGAGATTTAAGGTTAGTTGTTAAAAAAAGAAATCCCGCCGGCGCCAGCTGTTTTCACAGGCTGCCGGCGGGATTTGCACAACGCCGGTTTTTTACCGGCGGGAGAATTAGGAGACCTGCGGGAGCGGAAATTACGCCGCTTCCCGCCAATTCTCCGACCCTGCGTGGGGTCGGAGAATCCCGCCCCAGGAGTGTGATGGAATACTGTCCATTGCTTGGACGAGTGCAGCTCCAACAACACTCAAGAAACTCAACACCATCTAGGACAAAGCAGCCCTCTTAATCAGCACCCCATCCACCATCTCAAATTATCAATGCACAGTGGCAGTCATGTGTGTCATCTACAAGATGCATGGCAGCAACTCACCAAAGCTCCTTTGACAACACCTTCCAAAACGACAAGCTCTATCACCTAGAAGGACAAGGGAAGCAGATGCATTGGAACACCACCACCTGCACACACCATCTGACTTGGAAATATATCGCTGTTCCTTCACTGTGGCTGGGTCAAAATACTGCAGACTCCTTCCGAACAGAACCAGCTGCAATTCAAGAAGGCAGTTCGCCACTTTCTCCAGGGTAGGTAGTGATGGGCAATAAGTGCCGAACTTTCCAGTTATACCCACATAAGCGACTATTAAAAAAAGGCAGCCAGAGCCCATCTGGCATACTGTTGAACATCTCTTTTGATGTCTGTTTAAATCTTTTCATTGTTTTGAAGTATTAATTGATGCACTTAAATCCAGAAACAACAGATTGTCACCTAGAACTGCAGATTTGTTTCTCCAGGATGAATTGTTTCGTCACCAATTGGTGAATGCAGCAGTATTTTTGAAAAATAACCTCATGGGTGGGATTCTCCGTTGCCCATTGCCGAAATCATGATCGGCGATCAGGCTGAGAATCAGTTCCGATGCCAGAAACAGGGTTGGTTTGATGGTGGTTTGCAATTCTCCGCCCCTTCCAAACCGGCGCCATCGTGACGCGCATTGCGCGCAGTCACAATGCAATTAGCGCCTCATCGGCCGGCAATGCTCTGCCCCCAATGGGCCGAGTTCCCGACAGCGTGGGAGCATGTGGTCTGAGCCGATGTGCCGGCACACTTGGCTGGGACCCATGCCGCTGGCCGGTTTGGGTGGGGGGGGGGTTGTGGGGGGGGGGAGTCGCTAGGTGCGGGGGTGACCAGGAGGCAACTAGTGGGTGGGTTGTTGAGTCATGGTTTGAGAGTTAGGTTACGCTCACGGCTGGTGCCATATTGTACGATGCGACCAGTGCAGGTCGTCAGCCGTGCGCATGCGTGGCCCAGGACCGGCCATTCTCTGGCATTTCACGCAGCGCCGGTGTTAGTCCCTCACTGGTACTGGAATCGGTGAGGGGTTCACGCCAATTTGCAATACCACAGGTCCCACGCTGGCGTTGGCACTTAGCCACAGAAGCAGAGAATTCCGCCCCATGGCTTTGATACTGGACAAAATTCATCGCCCCTTTACCCTGGAAAGGTGAACTGCTATCGGGCGGAGAATTGGGCGTCCAGCTGAAATCGAGTTCACGACAGGGCTAAGGAGGATGGGTTGTGTGAGGGAGTGGTCGGAAGGGGGAAATGGGGTAGGAGAAGGGGGCGGTGTTGTGGTCTTGAGAAGGGGGATGGAGGAGGGAGCAGGGCAAATTATCCCACCATCCTGCCGGGTTATTGGGGGGGGGGGGGGGGGGGGGGGGGGGTGTGTGTGCAAAGCAATGGTTGGTCGGGACAGAGACCCCCGGATGGAGTGCCATGGCAGGAGGGTGGCGAAGACATTGTACCAAACCGGCGCCATGGTGAAGGGGTCTGTCTGCTGGCCCTGCGATGCGGATGGACGGGTTGAGCGGTGCGTGAAACGGATACCGTGGCGGGTGAGATGGTGCGTGTCTGATTGAACAGTGTCCAGGCTGCCTGGGCAACCATTCAGCCAAAGGGCCCTGGTTGCCGCGTGTCAATGCGCCCTATTAGCAAACGTCCTTGCCTCTCCCTCCCATACCAACCGCCCCCCCCACCTTCAAGTGCATGATGTTTTCGCAGCAGCTGTCGATGTTCGCCGCCGTGGGGGCAACGGCAGCCATCCAGGTGGTGAACCGTCACGTGTGAGGAGGGAGGCTCATGGAGGGTGCTGCAGAGGGAGTGGCAGCGCAGGGCCCAGGTGCTGCTGCTGCAGGCCACCATGCCCAACCAGTCCATGAGGAGGCGGAGGGTGCTGCAGAGGGAGTGGCAGTGGAGGGCCCAGGTGCTGCTGCTGCAGGCCACCATGCCCGACCAGTCCACGAGGAGGCGGAGGGTGCGGACCACCCCCACGTCGCCAGCCGGGAACAGGGCGACGACACCGGTCCTGAAGGGTTACCTGGGGATGAGCACGATCAGGTGTTTGTGCCAAGGCGGCGGAGGCGTGCCATGCGTGACCAAGTGTACCGGAACTGAATCTCGTTCGTGGACATGACGGAGGCGGCATGCAGGAGGAATCTCCGGATGAGCCGTGAGACGGTCGCACATATATGCCACCTGGTGGCGCACCTGGAGCCACGTGGAACTGGGGGAGGACATGCCCTCCCAGTGAGGGTGAAGGTAATTGTTGCCCTGAGTGTTTTTGCAACCGGCTCCTTCCAGTTGCCGAGCGGGGACCTGTGCGGGATCAGTCAGGCCTCGGTGCACCGGTGCATCCGGGCAGCAAACGATGGCCTCTATGCAGTCGCGGGACAGTTCATCAAGTTCCCGGAGGACCATGCTCACCATCCAGGGCATCGCAATTCGTTGAGGTGGCCGGCATACCGATGGTACAGGGCGTTGTGGATGGTGTTTTTTTTTTTTTATAAATTTAGATTAGCCAATTATTTTTTCCAATTAAGGGGCAATTTAGTGTGGCCAATCCACCTACTCTGCACATTTTTTTTGGGTTGCGGGGGCGAAACCCACGCAGACACGGGGAGAACGTGCAAACTCCACACGGACAGTGACCCAGAGCCGGGATCGAACCTGGGACCTCAGCGCCGTGAGGCGGTTGTGCTAACCACTAGGCCACCGTGCTGCCCGGTGGATGGTGTTCATGTCAACCTGCATGCACCATCGCGGGACAGGGATGTCTTCATGAACAGGAAGGGGGCATACTCGATCAACATAGAGGTGGTGTGCGACTAGGGTATGAGGATTATGCACGTGTGCGCCCAGTATCCAGGAAGTGTGCATGATGCCTTTCTATTGGCACAGTCGTTCATCCCCGCAATTTTCAAGGGTCACCCACCCCGGATAAGAGGCTGGTTGCTGTGCGACAGGGGTTATCCATTGCGGCCGTGGCTAATGACGCCCATACGGAGGCCACAGACCAACGCGGAGCGTCGGTACAATGAGGCCCATGCAGCAACCAGGGGTGTTGTTGAGAGGTGATTTGGCCTCCTCAAAATAAGGTTCAGGTGCCTGGGCCGATCAGGGGGCGCCCTGCAATACGACCCCGTCAGGGTACGACAGATTGACGTCGCCTGCTGCGTACTACACAACATCGCCCAACAGAGGGGCATAAGCACTGGCATCGGTTGAAGCATACAGGGGTGTAGTGTTAATGATGTCAGTCCATAAGAGGGTCATTTAGGACTCTGGTAACAGCGGGGAAGAAGCTATTTTTGAGTCTGTTCGTGCGTGTTCTCAGACTTCTGTATCTCCTGCCTAATGGAAGAAGTTGGAAAAGTGAGTAAGCCGGGTGGGAGGGATCCTTGATTATGCTGCCCGCTTTCCCCCGGCAGCAGGAGGTGTAAATGGAGTCCATGGATGGGAGGCAGGTTCGTGTCATGGACTGGATGGTGTTCACGACTCTCTGAAGTTTCTTGCGGTCCTGGGCCGATCAGTTGCCATACCAGACTGTGATGCAGCCCGATAGGATGCTTTCTATGGTGCATCTGTAAAAGTTGGTAAGGGTTAATGAGGACATGCCGAATTTCCTTAGTTTCCTGAGGAAGTAAGGTGCTGTTGTGCTTTCTGGGTGGTAGCGTCAACGTGGGTGGACCAGGACAGATTTTTGGAGATGTGCACCCCTAGGAATTTGAAACTGCTAACCATCTCCATCTCGGTCTTGTTGATGCTGACAGGGGTGTGTACAGTACTTTGCTTCCTGAAGTCAATGACCAGTTCTTTAGTTTTGCTGGCATTGAGGGAGAGATTGTTCTCGTTACACCACTCCACTAGGTTCTCTATCTCCCTCCTGTATACTGACTCCTCCTTATTCGAGATCCGGCCCACTATGGTCATGTCGTCAGCCACCTTGTAGATGGAGTTGGAATCAAATTTCGCCACGCAGTCGTGTGTGCAGAGAGAGTAGAGTAGGGGTCTAAGTACGCAGCCTTGCGGGGCCCCGGTATTGAGGACTACTGTGGAGGAGGTGTTGGTGTTCATTCTTACTGATTGTGGTCTGTTGGTCAGAAAATCGAGGATCCAGTTGCAGAGTGGGGAGCCAATTCCTAGGTTTTGGAGCTTTGATATGAGCTTGGCTGAGATTATGGTGTTGAAGGCGGAGCTGTAGTCAATAAATAGGAGTCTGATGAAATGAAATGAAATGAAAATGAAATGAAAATGGCTTATTGTCACGAGTAGGCTTCAATGAAGTTACTGTGAAAAGCCCCTAGTCGCCACATTCCGGCGCCTGTCCGGGGAGGCTGGTACGGGAATCGAACCGTGCTGCTGGCCTGCTTGGTCTGTTTTAAAAGCCAGTGATTTAGCTGAGTGAGCTAAACAAGGAGTCCTTGTTATCGAGATGCTCTCTGGATGAGTGTCGGACCAGGGAAATGGCGTCTGCTGTGGACCGTTTGCAACATTATGCGAATTGCAGTGTATCAAGTTGTTCTGGGAGTATGGAGGTGATGCGCTTCATGATCAACCTCTCGAAGCACTTCATTACGACTGAAGTCAGGGCCACCGGACGGTAGTCATTGAGGCACGTTGCCTGGTTCTTCTTTGGCACTGGTGTGATGGTGGTCTTCCTGAAGCAGGTGGGGACCTTGGAGTGGAGAAGGGACAGGTTAAAGATGTCCGCAAATACCTCTGCCAGCTGGTCCATGCAGGCTCTGAGTGCACGACCAGGGATCCCGTCCGGGCCCGTCGTCTTCCGAGGGTTCACTTTCAGAAAGGCCGATCTGACCTCGGTAGCTGTGATGGTGGGTATGGGTGAGTTATGGGCTTCTGGGGAACTCAAAAGTGGATTGTTGGTTACCTGCTTGAACCGAGCATAGAATGCATTGAGTTCATCGGGGAGAATTCACCGGCTGCTGCCGGAGATACTGCTCGGCTTCGCTTTGTAGCCCGTTATGTTGTTTAGTCCTTGCCACAATCGCCGAGAGTCTGTCTGTGACTCCAGCTTGGTTTGATATTCTCTCTTGCCATTTCGGATAGCTTTGCGGAAGTCATACCTGGATTTCTTGTATAGGTCAGGGTCGTCTGACTTGAATGCCTCCGATCTGTCCTTCAGTAGGGAATCAATCTCGTGATTGAGCCATGGTTTCCGGTTGGGGAATGTACGTACTGCTTTCTTTGGCACGCAGTCATCCGCGCATTTGCTGATGAAGTCTGTGACGGTGGTGGTATACTCATTTAAGATGGTCACTGAGTTCTTAAATATGGACCAGTCCACTGTCTCTAAGCAGTTATGTAAGAGGTCTTCTGTTTCCTCGGACCAGTACTGCACAACTTTCTTAGCTGGATTCTCCCGCTTGAGTTTCTGCTTGTATGCCGGGAGAAAGAGCACCGTCACCGAGGGATGGAACGGTAGGCACCCTTAATTTTTGAGTAGCAGTGGTCAAGAATGCTGCCGCCCCTGGTGGGACAGGAGATGTGCTGGTGGAATTTTGGCAGTACACTTTTGAGTTTGACCTTGTTGAATTCTGCGGCCATGATGAACAAGGCCTCCGGATGTTCTGTTTCATAGTTGTTTATAACTGTGTGCAGCTCGTCCAGGGCCTTTCTCACTTCTGCCTAGGGTGGGATGTCGACCTCTGTGATAACGGCTGAAGTGAACTCATGTGGAGGATAGTATGGGCGGCACTTCACGGTCAGGTATACCAGCTGAATCCCCACGTGTGGCGGCTGAAAGTCATCAGGTACGCCTAGGCTGCGGCTTGTCCATCAGGTAGCGATTGCGGGTCCTTGAACTTGGCTGGTTGAGGTGCTGCAGTTGGTGGGGCAGAGGCAGGTCCCAAAAGAAAAAGAATGTTGGTTGCGCAGTTCTTCTTATCCTCCGATCTTTTGCGCTCTTCTGGGTGGTCCCAGCCCGGGATCCAATGGATTGATAGGATTTCGATCACCCTTATTGATTCTGGACAATTCGGGGCGGGTACCTTGATAGCTGGGCGGGTCCTAGTTGTTATTGTGCAAGGCACGTCGGCACTCACAAATAAAGTAAATAGGGGCCCCAAGTCTGTTACTGCTGCTATGTTTCAATCTGTGTCCCATTGTCCTGGGGAAATCGATGATTGACCTTTAGCAGGTGCACGTTTCTGTGTAGGTCTGGCTTCCTCTGCATAATACACAAGGGCTTTGTATCGTCTGTGTCCCAACCTGACCACAATTCCCATTATCCTTTGCAGGTGGCCATTTTAAATGGCCACAGTTGCTATCTGGATTGCTTTCCATACTGCATGGTTTGTCAAGTGTGACTCAAAGTCCCAACACTTTGTTCCCATTGAATTGCAATGCGTTGGCTAGTTGTTCTTTGCTTTCAAAGTTAACATGACCAAATGTCTTGCTGAATCCAATGTTGACATCCATGACTGGTAGCTTTTTCTGTGTGAAGAAGCCATTCAATGTTTCTTTAGGAATTGCTTTGCAATGTGAAAATCTTTTTTAGCTTTTCCGTTCGATTGCGGATGTAATGGGCTTGACGGAATATGCTGACAATCGTACCGTTGTGTGAATTCTGTTCCTCTGTAGTTACTCTTTGTGTGCTCAAGATCAGTTCCCTTTGGCTTATCTGATGTACCTTTGGTAGTCTTGTGCTTCTCTTCTGGAGTCAACTTCTCCAAGAAGTCTTCAGTTTCCTGTTGGCTTTTCACAATTGATGTGCTCTTGATTTGTTCGCTGTTGCCCTCTCATTGTCAGCTTCTGTACAGTCCAGCTGAGAACTGTCAGTCTCGCCGTTGTCCTCCACAGATTGTATGGTACTTATCCTCAGCTCGTTACAGATGCCAAATAAACTAGATAGAATCATAGGGCCGTCTTCTTAATCTTCTTATTCTAGCTCACCATCTGTCAGATTACTGATATCCAATGTCGCGCCGGTATGCAATTCCTTTTGTATATCGGTTCCGTCAATCTTTAGTGGAATTGTTCAATCATCTTGAATGTGAACAATCGCGATTGGTTTTAATTCTATTAATTTTTTCAACAGTGTCAATACGGAACGAGTCATCTAACCCGAATATATCTCCCAAATCTAATTCATCTTCTACAATGTCGGGGTTTACTCATTTTATTTTTAGATTTGTTTAATTTTACTTCTACAGATCTTTCTGTAGTTGCTGCACTCCGCTGCTTAAATTGCTGGGATGCAGTTCCAGTTTGACACTGTGAGGCGAAATGATTTAGTCTGCGGCATTTTGCACATTTTGTCCCGAAGGCTGGGAATTTTTTCACTGGGTGGACGTGGCCACAACGTTTTGCATGTCATGACGCTCATGACGTCACACACATGCGCGAAACGGTGTTTTTTCAAGTGCGCCTGTGCAAAATAGCCACTGTCCAGAGCATGCTAAATTTTTAAACCATTTTGTCCATTTTCGCGCCACAATTTGAATCAATATTTTGGAATATTGATTTTTTAGCGAGTTCGCTCGCACGGCACGTATTAATAGCATCTTCAAGCATTTCTTTTTATTGTCTGAGCAATCTTTGACACAGCTTTTCATTTATTTGAAGCTCACAATGCCTATCAAACATTTCAATAACTTTGTTATATTTTCTTGTCAACTTCATTCTCAAAATGGAATAAGTTAAATATTTCTAATATTTGAGGTCTAAGGCTGAGATATATAGTTCAAACTGCTTTTTCACAATTTTCCAGTTCACATCTACTTTACCCAATGTCCTGAATTGCTTTGGAGTCCTCATGCAGCTCCTCCATGAAGCTTCGACTGGGCATTATTTTCCGATGCAACTGGCTTCCACGAGGGTGTTGCAATCTGAGTCTGGTTGAGATTCTTTTTTCTTTCTTTTTCTTCGAAGCTCGAAAGTTTTTTTTCAACACAGATTTTCCTTTTTCACTAAACCTTACTATACTACCTTAGGAAGCATACCTAGTACCATGTGATGTTCTCTGTTTTGGTCGTTTGGATGTTTTGAAAGCATAGTGTTGAACAAAGAATGTCAAGCTAAGTAAATTAACAAAGCTTATTTATTAACACCATTTCAATAAGATTCGAACAAATTCCTTGGTGAAAGATTACTAAACTAACTATGCAATATCTCTAACTACAGAACCCTCAACAATACAACTAATCTCTTTCACGCCTAAACACCTTCTCCGTGTCAAGGGACGTCACATGATATTTATATGTGACTGCTGTTGAATACCCTCTGGTGGTAAGAAGTATGTACATGAATTTGTTAACTCTTTGCATCCCATACAATATACATATTGTTACACCTTGCTGGCAAGACCAGCATTTGTGGACCATCCCTAATTACCGTTGAACAGTGGACTACTGTGGCTCAACAATTGAAAACACAGAGAAACCACTGACAGCTCAAAACCTGGCCTTGAATCAGTAGTCATAGAATCATAGAATTTACAGTGCAGAAGGAGGTCATTCAGCCCATCGAGTCGGCAACGGCCCTTGGAAAGAACATAGAACATAGAACATAGAACATTTCAGCGCAGTACAGGCCCTTCGATCCTCGATGTTGCACTGTCCTGTGAAACCCCTCTAAAGTCCCTCTACACTATTCCCTTATCGTCTATATGCCTATCCAATGACCATTTGAATGCGTTTAGTGTTGGCAAGTCCACTACTGTTGCAGGCAGGGAATTCCACACCCTAACTACTCTCTGAGTAAAGAACCTACCTCTGACATCTGTCCTATATCTATCTCCCCTCAATTTAAAGCTATGTCCCCTCGTGCTGGACATCACCATCCAAGGAAAAAGGCTCTCAATGTCCACCCTATCTAATCCTCTGATCATCTTGTATGCTTCAATTAAGTCACCTCTTAACCTTCTTCTCTCTAACAAAAACAGCCTCAAGTCCTTCAGCCTTTCCTCATAAGATCTTCCCTACATACCAGGCAACATCCTTGTAAATCTCCTCTGTACCCTTTCCACTGCTTCCACATCCTTCCTATAATGTGGCGACCAGAACTGCACGCAATACTCCAAATGCGGCGGCACCAGAGTTTTGTACAACTGCAACATGACCTTATGGCTCCGAAATTCAATCCCTCTACCAATAAAAGGTCCACACCTCCACCCTATCCCCGTAACTCCACCTAACCTTTTTGGACACTAAGGGCAATTTAGCACGGCCAATCCACCTAACATTTTTGGACTGTGGGAGGAAACCGGAGCACCCGTAGGAAACCCATGCAGAAACAAGGAGAACATGCAAACACCGCACAGACAGTGACCCAAGCCAAGAATCGAACCCGGGACCCTGGAGCTGTGAAGCAACAGTGCTAACCACTGCGCTAATGTGTCACCCCTTGTGTTTTAGACTTATTTGTTAAACAATGGTAGACCTTCTCCAAAGGTCAACATCAACAGATATCAGTCTTCAGCCAAATCGGTTCACTCCACGTGATATCAAGGAACGGTGAAAGGTACTGGATCCTGCAAAGGCTCTGACCCTGGCAACAATCCAGCAACAGGACTTATAGTGCTGTGCTCCAGAGCCAGCTGTGCCCCTAGCCAGCTGTTCCACTGTCATCCACAGGTGAGAGTGACTGCCCTTAACATCAAGGCAGCATTTGACTGAGTGTGAGATCAAGGAGCCCTATCAAAACTGGAGTCAATGGAAATGAGGGGGGAAACTCTCCATTGCTTGGAGTCATACCTAGCACATCCGCACTGGGAATCTCTGGCCCAAGACATACCAAAGTGATGATTGCACAATGGGTGGTACGGTTGTACAGTGGTTAGCACTGTTGCTTTTCAGCGCCAGGGTCCCAGGTTCAATTCCCAGCTTGGGTCACTGTGCGGCGTCTGCACGTTCTCCCCATGTCCGCATGCGTTTCCTCTGGGTGCTCCGGTTTCCTCCCACAAGTCCCGATAAATATGCTTGTTGGGTGAATTGGACATTCTGAATTCTTCCTCAGTGTACCCAAACAGGCGCTGGAGTGTGGCGACTAGGGGATTTCACAGTAACTTCATTGCAGTGTTAATGTAAGCCTACTTGTGACAATAAAGATTATTATCATTATACAATGCTCAGCACCATTCACAATCCTCAGATGCTGAAGCAGTTATTATCCATAGAATCCATAGAATCCCTACAGTGCAGAAGGCAGCCATTTGACCCATTGAGTCTGCACTGACCCTCTGAAAAAATATCCTATCTAGTTCCACTCCCCCGCCCCATCCCTGCAATGCCACCTAACCTGCAGACGTTTGGATACTAAGGGAAAAATTAGCATGACCAATTCACCTGATCATCTTTGGATCATGGGAGGAAACTACGGCACCTGGAGGAAACCCATATAGAGACGGCGAGAGTGCGAAAACTCTACACAGACTTCCCAAGATCAGTATCGACTAGTATCGAATCCGGGTCCCTGGCGCTGTGAGGTAGCAGTGCTAACTACTGTGCTACCATGCTGAAATATGCAGCAAGACATGGAAAATATCCTGGCTTGGGTAAGTGGTAAGTACTATTTATGCCACACAAGTGCCAGGCAATTGCCATCTCCAACAAGGGAGAATCTAACCATTGAGCTTGACATTCAATGGCATCATCATCGCTGAATCCCCTCTATCAACATCCTTGGGGTTACCTTTGACCACAAACTGAACTGAACTAGCCTTATAAATACTGATATAAATACTGTGGCTACAAGAAGAGGTCAGAGACTAGGAGTCTTGTGGTGAGTAACTCACCTCCTGACTCCCTAAAGCCTGTCTGCTATCTACAAAGCACAAGTCAGGAGTGTAATGGGAAACTCCCCACTTGCCTGGATGAGTGCAGCCCCAATATCACCTGAAGAAGCCCGACAACATCCAGGACAAAGTAGGCCTACTTGATTGCCACCCCATTTACAAACATTCACTCCCTCCACCATCGATGCACAGTGGCTGCAGGTCCGATTCCCAGCTTGGGTCACTGTCTGTGTGGAGCATGCACTTTCTCCCTGTGTCTGCATGCGTTTCCTCCGTGTGCTCTGGTTTCCGCCCACGAGCCTGAAAGATGTCCTGTTAGGTAATTGGACATTCTGTTTCTCCCTCAGTGTACTCGAACAGGTACAGGAGTGTGGCGACTCGGGGATTTTCACAGTAACTTCATTGCAGTGTTAAAGTAAGCCTACTTGTGACAATAATAAAGATTATTATTATTGTTATTAAGATGCATTTCAGCAAATCACCAAGATTTCTTTGACAGCACTTTGGGCAATTAAGGATGGGCAATAAATTCTGGCCTAACCAGTGATGCCCACCTTCTAAAAACAAATAAATAAGGTGGTGGTCTCAAAACTTTCTCTTTTATTTCCTATGCCCACTCTTCACAAAATGTGTTTGGACCTAAAACTGGATTTGAAGGCAAGCAAAAAAAAAGGTTAAGAGCGGCACCCTCATGGAACCTCTGTATTCTATCCCCTAAACACGTGAGTTACATTACCTTGTCAACCAGAGCCCAGATGGTATCTCCAGCATCTTGGGAACTCTCAGAATCAGTGGGTTCTGTGCTGTCCAGACTGTCCTGCGTAGTCTCTCTCTGCCGGACACCTACACCAATTCCCACATACTGGTTCTCCAGGCCCTTTCATTGGTTTTAGTCAGGGGTGGCACGGTGACACAGTGGTTAGTACTGCTGCCTCACAGCTCCAGGGTCCCGGGTTCAACTCCAGCCTCGGGTGACTTTGTGGAGTTTGCACTTTCTTCCTGTGTCTGCGTGGATTTCCTCAGGTTTCCTCCCACAGTCTGAAGATGTGCAAGCTAGGTGGATTGGCCATTCTAAATTACCCCTTAGTGTCTGATGGTTAGGTGGGGTTACAGCGATAGGGAGTGAGCCTAGGTAGGGTGCTCTTTCGGAGGGTTGGTGCAGGCTCAGTGAGCCGAATGGCCTCCTTCTGCACTGTAGGGATTCTATGAGAGCTTTCTCCTTCTGCCCACACTGCTCTTGGGCCCTGGCTCCAGCCGTCCAAGCCTGCAAGGATACCCCACCTAAAGGGACCCAAGGCAGGGGGGTGGTGGAAATTCCCCTTCCCAACACTCTTCCCCGCCATTGCCACTTGTGGGTGGGAATCTGACTGACAGACAGCACGACAACTGCAGGGACCCGGCTTGAGTTGGGGCAACAGCATGACCTCCGTGTTACATACAGTTCTTCTGTTTTCTTCAGAAACTCTGAAGAAACAACACTGAAAACATTAAGTAAATCCCTCATGGTCCCTGCTTCTCCCTACCTCTGTAATCTTCTCCAGTCCCTGACCCTTGCTGATCTCTGTGCTCCTCCAATCCTGGCCTCTTGCCCATGTCCAATTTATATTGTTCCATTCTGGTGGGTGTGCCTTCAGATGCCAAGTATCTGGAATTCCCTTCAGAAGCTCCTCGCTACATCTCTCTTTTCATTTAAGACAAGTCTTAATACTTACTTCTTTGACAAAGCTTCTGGTCACCTGCCCTAATATCTCCTAATATAGCTTAGTGTCGGATTTTGCCTGATAACGCTGTTGCAATGTCTTTGCTGGTTTAATATGTTAAAGGTACGTATACAGGTTGTTGTTACTCACGACCTCTACCCCACAGAAGAATGAGGGCAGCAGCCAAACACCACCATCTGTGAGTTCCCTTCAAATCCACGTACCATCCTGATTTTGAATGTTATTGTTGTTCCTTCACTGTCACTGGGCCCAAATCCTGGAGGACACTTCCTAACAGCGCTGTGGGTGTACCTACACCACATGATCTGCCTCAAGAAGGTGGCTCACCACCACAAAGGGAAATTTGGGATTGGCAATAAATGCTGGCCGAGCCAGTGTCACTCACACCCATGAAGAAGTAAAATATATAAAACTGTTTAACTGAAATAGAATGCGTTATCATAATTTTAGGTCTTACTTAAAAGAAACTTAATGACAGGGTTTAACAGTTAGAATCCAGAGTGTTTGAGCAGCATAGTTCAGCTTGTAAAGATTTTAAATTGCCCATGGCAATGCCTAGTTACTGCCTGCTTGTTGATTTGCAATCTGCTTTGTCAGCAAAGCTACTAACTATCTCCACCCTTTCTAAAACAGAAAAACAAGCATTCAGATATCCTTGTGCATGACTTCACTGTGTGCTCATTGTAATGGCTGTCACTATTTATCCATCACTTTCTTTGTTTGCACAATAAATTTGTTATTTCATGGATGAGAATTTGATGATGGAACAGTGTGACAGCGTTTTATAAAAGTATTCCTGTGTCACTGAACTTGTTTATCTGTACCTCGTGACCCATTTGATAAATAGGAACTTGATTACTCAGGAATGAGGGGTAAAGTCCCATTATACATTTTATTACTGTTTCTTTATTTGTCAAAGTTCATATTCATTTTTTTTTGTTTATGCCGAGCTGAGTTCAGAGACGGGTCAGATCTGAAATCTAAGTTTAGTCTCAAAGGACTTTGATTAAGTATAAATCAAAAGCAGCCAGAAAGTGAAATCTAATTTTGCATTCTGTAAATTGAGGTTTTTCCAAAAAACCCTAGAAAGAACTACCAAAAGCACACATTATTGCCTCGCAGCGCCAGGGACCCAGGTTCGATTCCGATCTCGGGTGACTGTGTGGAGTTTGCACGTTCTCCCCGTGTCTGCGTGGGTTTCCTCCGGATGTTCCAGTTTCCTCCCACAGTCCAAAGATGTGCAGGTTAGGTGGATTGGCCATGATAAAGTGTCCCTTAGTGTCCCAAAGGTTGAGTGGGGTTACAGGGATAGGGCGGGAGATTGAAATGAAATGAAAATCGCTTATTGTCACGAGTAGGCTTCAATTAAGTTACTGTGAAAAGCCCCTAGTCGCCACATTCCGGCGCCTGTCCGGGGAGGCTGGTACGGGAATCGAACCGTGCTGCTGGCCTGCTTGGTCTGCTTTAAAAGCCAGCGATTTAGCCTTGTGAGCTAAACCAGCCCCAGATTGGGTGCTCCTTTGAAGGGTTGGTGCAGACTTGGTGGGCCTCCTTCTGCACTGTAGGGATTCTATGATTCTATGATGATTCTATGATGATTCTATTACATATTTGAGTGATCAGTAAAATACCAGGTGAAATTGGTGCACAAATTAACTCTGATAAATGTATATGAAAAATGCACACAAGCTGCAAATGCCAGGAAGCTGAAATAAAAACGAGAAAATGCTGGAAATACACACACAGGTCAACTAGTACCTATCTGAGGACAGAACACTTTGGGTTTGCTGGATGTTTAACTGTTTTGTCACACTTTAGGACTAGAGGTTGACTGATAGTACAGAATGCTTTCAAGTGGTTTAAAGTGATCATTGGGCTGTTGATTAAGAATGGGAGTGCCAGTTTGGGGAAAGGTTGAGAATCACCACTTTGGTAGAGAGTGTGCTTTAGGTCTTATAGAGGACATTTCCTCCTAAGCTCTCTTCTACTCAAAACTGCTTGTACAACCTGGCTCCCCACTACTGCAAAATCATTGCCCCGAATGCTCTAGAACTGCCAATTTCTGGATGGAATTCTACTTTCCTTCACGCCGGCCGGATTCTGCAATCCTTCTGCAGGGAATTAAGACTCTCCATTCTCGCTGGCAGCAGTAGCGAGGTGGACTTGCAATGGATTCCTTGCATATTTTGGACTTCTTTCCCAGTGCTCGCACTTTGACACTATTACCTCATCACAACCAGATCCTGGGACCTCCCTTCTACTGCTCCCACTTCCGCTTGGCCCAGCATCAAGGCTTAGGATCTCCACAGCTCCCAGATTATCTCAGACCCAGGAGCTCTCTCAGACCCTGGAGCTCCCTCAGATCCTGGATTTCCCTCAGGCCCTTGATGTCCCTCAGACCCTAGAGCTCCCTCAGGCCCTGGATCTCCCTCAGACCCTAGAGCTCCCTCAGACCCTGGATCTCCCTCAGACCCTGGAGCTCCCTCAGATCCTGAAGCTCCCTCAGATCCTGGAGCTCCCTCAAACCCTGGAGCTCCCTTACTCCCTGGGATCTTCCTCCCAAGAGGCAAAATTCAGGCCATCCCTCCCACGACTGCCAGACCTTTTGACTCCACTCAGACTGTTCCTATTCTACAGGATCAATGCCAAAGAGCCCAGAAACTCACAATCACCACTTCCTCCACTCCTCGATTCACATTCTGAGACCTGCCGATTCCACACTCAAATGCCAGTGAGTCATCTCAAATTTCAGCAAACTCCCATATCTTGGGAATCCTTTTCAATCCCTCCAGTCTTGATGCCATCCAGGAACTAACCTCAATCTTTGCTAGATCACTTTAGGGATAATTGCAACAATGCCAGTTCTGCCAAAGACAAAGACCCCCCCCCCCCCCAGTACCTCCCATTGTTTTAAACTCCCCTATGCACCAAGAGTTGAAATATTTCACCAGCACCATTACAGTGTTTCTAGGTTTTAGATTCCAGCACTGCCCATACCCAGAACCACTCTTCAATACAACTTAAAACAAGGACACCTTCAATACTCCTAACCCTACTGTACTGCTGCCTGTGTTGTTATGTACCAAGGGTTTCACTACAACCTGGGAACTCCTCACAAAGAACACCAGAAGCTCAAGAAATCATCTTTCTATTCATTGTTAGCCATCAAAAAATGTAAGAAATACATATGTAGAATCCACCAAAGAAGCTTGCATAAACACGCAGGTAGAAAAGAAAGACTGGGGGCGAAATTCTCCGCACCTGCGGAAAGTCGCAAAACCGTCGTAAAAATCGGGACCGTTTTACGACGGTCGCGAAGGCTTCATTTCCCGACGGATTCACTTCCTGGAAATGGGCTAGTAGCGCGGCCGCGTCAATTACGTGCGTGATGACGACGGAACGCGACGACGACACGAACACGCCCATGTGACGCCGCCCGACGCCGTAAAAAGGCGCGGAGATGTCGGAGCCGAGGAGAGCTGCTCCTCGCTTTGTAGATGCTGACGTCGAGGCGCTGCTCGATGCCGTGGAGCAGAGGAGGGGCATCATCCGCCCGCGGAGAGGGCATCGCCAACCTGCCAGCGCGGTACGCCAGGCCTGGCGTGACGTGGCTGCTGCCGTCAGTGCTGTGGGGCAGACCCCTCGCTCAGCAGAGCAATGTAGGAAGAAGCTACACGACCTCACCAGGTCTGCCAGGGTAAGTGCCGTGAGGGTGCCCCCTAGTCACAACCATCCCTCCCCCTTAACTTAAGCACCCCTCCCCCCCCCCCCCCCCCCCCGTGCCCGGGGGGGGGGGGGGGGGGGGGGGGGGAGAGGGATTGGGGCAGAGTTATTTGAGGGTGGTTCACAAAGTTGTCGCAGACCCAGCGCTCTGGCCCCGAGGAGAGATGCAATCGTCTGATGACAACTTGCCCCCCCCAAACTGTGCCAGTATCTGAACGGACTGCTGATACCTACCGTTTTGTAATGATCTACCTATGTTCCCTCCCCCAACAGGCCAAGGCCGCTCATAACCACCGTGAGCGGCACAAGACTGGAGGGGGTTCGCCCAACCTGCACCCCCTCAGCACCTTTGAACAGAGGGCACTGGACCTTGTTGGGGGGTCTGCCACCCGCGATACACCCTGCCCACTGGGACACCTCCCCCATCCTCTGTCCCTTCACACACCCTGCCCACTGGGACACCTCCCCCATCCTCTGTCCCTTCACACACCCTGCCCACTGGAACCGTCCAGCGGCCTGCCGAGCAAATCGAAATAACCCGTCTCATTCTCTTCCCTAGGACGTGATGCCGAACGACCAGGGCCGTCTGCCTCCAGACGGAGACAGGAATCTGCCGCCACCTCACCCGGGGCCTCACAACAGAGGGTGCCCGATCAGCGGGCAGCCCCATCCGCCCCAACCCAATCTGCGGACCAGGACGCACAGAGGGTTCGAAGTCCACCACCACCACCAGAAATGGCCAGGGACAACCCTCCTGTCGCTGAGCAGCCCCACACCATGGACGAGGCCCTAAACATTGAGAGCGTCGGGCTTGCGGCACTGCTTTCTCCCACCACATCCATCATCCCAGAGACACACACTCCGGCGGGCCTATTTAGTGATGAGTCTCCTGGGGCACAGTCTGGTTGGCACATCACAGCTGAGCAGGTACAGCAGGTGGAGGTCGGAGCAACAGAGGGCCCGGACTCGCGGAGGCCAGACCAGGCCCAGGATGCAGCTGGCTCCCAGACGTTTTCAGAGTTCCTGGAGTTTCTCAACCCACCCGCACAGCCGATGCCTCAGGAAACCCAGGGAAACAATGGCGGGAGGAGGGCAGCCTTCCTGGCTCTGCAGACGCTGTTAGAGGAGTCGAACCGCGTCCAAGAGCAGGGAGTGGTGCCGCTCATGGCAGAGACCCAGTCCGACACCGCACGGGTGGCATCCGCGGTGGAGGCAATGGGTCAGGTTATGCAAGATGTTGGGGTTAATGTGCACGCGTCATCCTCGGCCCTGGACAGGGTTGCCCTCTCACAGGCAGCAATGTGCCAGAGCCAAACCGACATTGCCGGCGCCCTGCAGGCCATGGCACAGTCCCAGCAGTCGATAGCACAGTCCCAGCAGTCGCTGGCACAGCCGCAGCAGTCGGTCGCGGAGACCATCAACCGCCTGACACATGTGCTGGATGGCGTCGTGCACACACAAGTTGAGATCGCACAGTCCCTGGCGGGAATGTCTAACTCCCTGGACTCCGTCTCTGCAAACCTTCGGATCCTGGTGGATACCGTTGCAGGCCTCCAGGACTGGCAGCGCCAGGTGTCGGTGGTGCGACGGGGAACCTCCCCGCTCGCACCTCTGTCCCAAAGTGAGGCCCGGGGGCCACCGGGCTCCCCGAGGGAGGAGGAGGTTTCGGGGCCCGTCCCATTAACTCCATCACTGGACGTCCCGGAATTCTCGGCCTCCCCCCGTCCCATCCCTGGTGCATCGGGTGGGCAGCAGGCAGAGCAGGGTGGCACAATGTCACCCGAGACGCCCGCAGAGCAGCCTGGCCCATCAAGGCCGGGTCGCCCCAGGAAACGCATAGCCAAGGAGAAACGAGTCGAGGGGGGCGATTCGCAGCAATCCTCCTCCACTCCTGCTGTATTATCTGGGGATTCACTTAGACGTAGTGGTAGGGCCCGTAAGGCAACTAAGATAGACACTGAGTAAGTTGGCACGGGTGAAGGGCACAGTTTAGTTGTAGGGGCTAGGGCACCTGTAAATAATTGTTAATATTAAACGCACTGTTCCACCTTACTTGTAATACCGTGTGATTGTTCCACAGCCACAGGAATCGTGATGGTGACCGAGTGTCGCTGGGGGTGACGGGTGGTGAAACCTCGGTGCCGGGTGTGCAGTCCCTGCCCCTACCCCCCTCCCACAGCTAGCCCACGCGGGCACGTAATGGAGTGTCAGTGACGAACTCAGCGGCCACCAAGGTGGATGGTTCAGCTATTGCCATGGGTCAGACTCTCTCTAACGATTCTGAGCTCACAGCTCTTCGCAGAGCGGGCTGTCATCATTCCACATGGCACTGATCACACCCGCTGACACAGCCATTAATGTGGTGCCATTCCGTCTGTACCCAGTGATAAGCGTCATGTCGCAGTGGTGCAGTGTACACTGAGGGGGGGGGGGGGGGTTGTGGTGGTGGCAGTTGTGTGGTCACCTTCTGCATGACTAGCGATGCAGGTGGTGGTTTGGTGTTCATCGGGGACGTCACATGCGATGCGTGAACCGTGCTGCCACCAGGGCGTCGCGTGCCCGCCGTCCTTGCCGGGTCCGTCGTGCCGCCTCCTGGACATCACCAGCACCTGGGTCGTGTCTGCGTTCTGCGCCAGCCACTCCGCCAGCCTCCTCCTCCTCCTCCTCCTCCCTCGCCTCCTCCTCCTCCTCCTCCTCCTCCTCCTCTGTGCTGGCACCACTGCCACTAGCTTCTCCCTCCGCCTCCTGCAACAGGTCATCTCCCCTCTGCATCGCGATGTTGTGCAGCGCACAGCAGACCACTACAATGCGAGCGACCCTGTCGGCCTGGTACTGCAGGGCCCCTCCGGAGCGGTCCAGGCACCTGAATCTCATCTTCAGGAGGCCAAGGCAGCGCTCCACCACACCCCTGGTTGCTGCATGGGCCTCGTTGTATCGTGTTTCCGCATTGGTCTGAGGCCTCCGTATAGGCGTCATCAGCCAAGACCTCAGCGGATAACCCCTGTCACCTAGCAACCAGCCCCTCAGCCGGGGGGGGGGACGTCCCTCAAACATCGCAGGGATGAACGACTGCGCTAGTATGTAGGAGTCATGCACACTCCCTGGGAACCTTGCACAGACGTTCATGAACCTCATGTGGGGGTCGCATACCACCTGGACATTAATGGAGTATGTCCCCCTCCTGTTTGTGAACACTTCCTTGTCCACAGCAGGCGGGCGCATGGGGACGTGAACACAGTCGATTGACCCCTGAACCCTCGGTATCCCGGCTACACTGGCAAATCCACGGGCTCGTGAGTCTTGACTTGCTTGGTCCTCGGGAAAGGTGATGTAGCGGTCCGCGATGGCATAGAGGGCGTCGGTCACATCCCGGATGCACCTGTGCACCGATGACTGGGAGATCCCAGAGACGTCCCCGCTCGGAGACTGGAAGGAGCCGGTAGCATAGAAGTTCAGAGCGACCGTCACCTTGATGGCTACCGGGATTGCGTGTCCTCCCCCCGTTCCACGTGGGGCGAGGTGCGACAGGAGTTGGCAGATATGTATCACCGTCTGCCTACTCAGCCGGAGTCTTCTCCTGCAGGTGATGTCCGGCATTGTTAGGAAAGAGACCCGGACACGGTACACCCTCGGCTTTGGTCGTCGCCTCTGGCGCCGTGGCTGCACCCTCACTCTCTCCTCTTCCTCTTCCTCCTCCTCCTCCTCCTCCTCCTCCCCCCCCCCCCATGCTGCTCGACGACTGGCAACTCCTCGGCCCTTCCCTCTGCTGCTGCAGCTGGCCCTGCATCCACTGCGGGTTGTGGGTGTGGATGCTGCTGCATCTTCAAATCCAGTAGAGCGGCCCCAACCACTGTGCAGAACATAGCCGTTCTGTTCCCATACATCGTGCTAACCTACAGAAGGGTGGTGGGGGGCAGAGAAACGGGACATGTTAGACGGAGGTTAGTCGACACCTCGGCAGCCGCCAGCCATGGGATACCAGTGTGTCCTGGTGGCCTGGTCGCGCTGCTGACACGCGGTCAGCCTAACCCCTGGTCACTTTCTGCATCCAACAGCCAGTAAACTATGGCCTCCTCACGGGTGCGTCAGTGGCCTGTGTCCAGAAGCCACAGGGGAACCAGCGGCCGTGTCCTCGTCACCGGCACACCATGGCATGCTGGCAGACATTTTGTTACGGGGTTGGACGGCTCACTCTCTACCTAACCCCCCCCCCTCCGTCGCCCCCCACTGCCTCCTCCGTCTCCCCCACTGCCTCCCCCGTCTCCCCCACTGCCTCCCCCGTCTCCCCCACTGCCTCCCCCGTCTCCCCCACTGCCTCCCCCGTCGCCCCACACTCCCCCCGCTCTGGACCCCCTCCCGTTCCCAGGGATGCCTTCCCCGTTGTGGCCAGACTCGAGCGGTGCGCTGAGCGGTGCGCTGAGCGGTGCGCAGAGTGGTGCCCTGACCTCCTCCAAGCAGTCGTCAGCCAGGCCGACTGGTTGACGAATTTAAAAAGCAGATGGGCGAGATTCTCCCAAAACGGGAGAAATCGTAAAGCTGCCGTAAAACCCGGGCGGGTTTTACGGCAGCGCGCCCCTTCCCGACCGGGGACCGATTCTGGTCCCCGGTCGGGGCTAGCAGCCCGACGCCGTAGGCTCCGGCAAAACGGGCTTAACGAAAATCGTTAAGCCCGCTTGCCGGAGTTAGCGCCGGCTGACGCGTCATATGACGTCAGCCGCGCATGCGCAGTTTGGAAGACTCCAACCCGCGCATGCGCGGGTGACGTCATCGCGTTTTTGCGCGAAACCCGCGCATGCGCGGGCCGGGTTGCCCCTCAGCCGCCCCGCGAATGGATACTGCGGGCGGCAGAAGGACAAGTAGTGCGCGGGCATCGGGCCCGCTGCCCGCGATCGGTGCCCACCGATCGCGGGCCCATGGCACCCTTGGCACGGCCGTGGTACTGCCGTGCCAATCGGTGCCATGGTTATTAATAGCGAGTTTGTGACGCCGTTTTTACGAACGGCAAGACCAGGTGTGTTTGCCGTTCGTAAAAACGGCGGAAAGGGCTGGGACTTCGGCCCATCTAACAGCTGAGAATCGCTGCCGGCCGTAAAAAAACGGCGGCAGCGATTCGGGTCGGGACTTCGGCGGGGGGGTGGGAGAATAGCGGGAGGGCGGCAAAAATGTCGGGAAGGCCCTCCCGCTATTCTCCCACCCGTCGTGGGGGGCGGAGAATTTCGCCCTGTGTGTTTCACGACGTCCAAACAGGGCGCCATGACGTCGGGACTTCGGCCCATCCGGGCCGGTGAATAGCGGGGGGGGCTATCAGTGGCGATTCTGGTCGTGTCAGGGGCGGGAAGGAGGCGTTTGTCGGGAATCGCGACTCCGACATTTTGCGGGGTTCGGAGAATAGCGGGAGGGCGTCGGAACAGCGTCGCCGTAAAAATTTCCGACGCCCGCTATTCTCCGAACCGTCGTGAGTCCGGAGAATCTCGCCCTGGGTTTATTTCAATGTACAATAACGTCCACTCTTTGAAGGGTCACCCTTGCAGAGCAATACCCAGGTCGAGATTTATTTACTGGTGAGGTTTCACCTTGTGAAGGGGGAATCCTTGCACCCTGTCACGAGGGAAGTTCATATTAGTGCAAAAGTAAACTGTTGCATTAGAATAATTCAGGGGCGAAATTCTCTGCGGACCGACGTGACGCCCATTTCCGGCGGGGAAAAGCGGTGTGGATGACTCCGGCGTCCGGGCCTTCTTTTAAGCCGGCAATCTCCGTTCCCGAAAGGGCCAGCAGCGGACTGACGCGATACGCGTCAGTTTCACCAGCTGCGGAAGTGGCGAGTCCCGCCGTTGTTTGGGGGGGGGGAGGAGAGAGAGACCCGGCGTTGTTTTGGGGGGGGGGGGAAGAGAGACCCGGCGTTGTTTTGGTGGGGGGGGAAGAGAGACCCGCCGTTGTTTGGGGGGGGGGGGAAGAGAGACCCGGCGTTGTTTGGGGGGGAAGAGAGACCCGGCGTTGTTTGGGGGGGGGGGAAGAGAGACCCGGCGTTGTTTGGGGGGGGGGGCAGAGACCCGGCGTTGTTGGGTGGGGGGGAAGAGAGAGACCCGCCGTTGTTTGGGGGGGGGGGAGGAAGAGAGACCCGGCGTTGGGGGGAGGGGAGAGGGGGAGAGGGAGGGAGGGAGGGAGGCGGGTGCGGCGTTGAGTTGAGAGGAGAGGAGAGGAGAGGGGGGGGTTACCTGCATTGAGAGGAGAGGGGGCGTTCCGGCATTGAGAGAGAGGGGGGCGGCGTTGGAGGGGGGTAGGGGTGGTGGGGAGGGGGGTAGGGGTGGTGGGGAGGGGGGTAGGGGTGGTGGGGAGGGGGGGGAGGAGGGGAGGGGCATTGGAGGGGGTAGGGGGTGGTGAGGGGGGTAGGGATGGTGAGGGGGTAGGGGTGGTGAGGGGGGGTAGGGGCGTTGGAGGGGGTAGGGGTGGTGAGGGGGGTAGGGGTGGTGAGGGGGTAGGGGTGGTGAGGGGGGGTAGGGGCGTTGGAGGGGGTAGGGGTGGTGAGGGGGGGTTGGGGTAGGGGGGGCAGCGGCGTGCATGAGGGGGGGCGACGGATGGGCCGGTGTCCAACTCAGCATGTCGCCCCCTCTGCACGCCGCTGCCACCCTACGGGGGGCGGACCAACCCCCCCCCCCCCCACCGGTAGACCCCCACCCCTAGCCCCTACCCGCCCTCCAATTGCCCCTACCCCCCACCGCACCTACCCCCTCGCCCACCACCCCTACCCCCCTCCGCACAACCCCCCCTAGAACCCCACCCCCTCCCACCACCCCTACCCCCCTCCAATGCCGGCAACCCCCCCCTCCAACCGACCGCAACCCGAACACCCCACTCCAACTCCGCAAACCCGCCCTCCAATTCCGCAACCCCCCCTCCAACGCCGCAAACCGCCCCCCCCGCACAGCACTCGCGAACCCCCCCGCACTCGCACCCCCCCCAGCACTCCGCAACCCCCCCCGCACTCGCAACCCCCCCCCGCATCTCGCAACCCCCCCCCACGCACTCGCAACCCCCCCCGCACTCGCAACCCCCCCCGCACTCGCAACCCCCCCCACTCGCAACCCCCCCCCCACTCGCAACCCCCCCGCACTCGCACCCCCCCCCGACTCGCAACCCCCCCCGCACTCGCAACCCCCCCCACTCGCAACCCCCCCCACTCGCAACCCCCCCCACTCGCAACCCCCCCCGACTCGCAACCCCCCCCCACTCGCAACCCCCCCCACTCGCAACCCCCCCCCACTCGCAACCCCCCCCACTCGCAAACCCCCCCCACTCGCAACCCCCCCCCACTCGCAACCCCCCCCCCCCACTCGCAAGCCCCCCCCCCCCCGCAACCCCCCCCCCCCCACTCGCAACCCCCCCCCCACCACTCGCAACACCCCCCCCGCCGCCCTCGGACACTGAACGGCGTCAACCATCGTCAATGGTTGACGCCGTTTTAAAGCTACTCTGTTTTTCGCCGACGTGACCCGTGGCCATGTCGGCGGGACTTCGGCCCATCCGGGCCGGAGATTTGGTGAATGAAAAAAATAATGAAATCCCGCCGGCGCCAGCTGTTTTCAGAGGCTGCCGGCGGGATTTGCACAACGCCGGTTTTTGGCCGGTCGGAGATTTAAAAACCCGGCGGGAGCGGGATTAACGCCGCTGCGGGCCGATTCTCCGACCCTGCGTGGGGTCGGAGAATTTCGCCCAAGGCCACTGATTTAGACTTTCCATTGAAAAATAAACCTAATCACAGGGTTTGGTCCATCCTCTGATTCTAGTCAAAAGTCGAGATACCATTCATCAAAAGCACAATTTAATTATGATGGGCAGAATGTTCTGTTCCCCTGCCAGCAGGTTTGTAGGTGGGGGTTGGCTGTAAAAGTATTTGGGAGGCCCTCTCACTGGATTCCCAATTCAGCTGATCTCTCTGGAATTTTATATTGGGCCAAACAAGGCCTAGGCCCGCCTGTCCTTGCCTCAATTTATTGACCACTTAAGCGCCGTTTCCCTCCCAGCCTCACTTTACAGGAGGAGTTCATGGGCAGGGGGAAGCTTGAAAAGGAACAGTGTTCAGGCCTCTGCCCAACAGCCTCTTTTTAATACTGGCCACCCTAAAAGCTCTGAGCCCTCCTTCCCCCTCCCCTAGTTTTTCCACTGACACCCAACCCCCTCTGTCCACTGCCCCAGGCCTCACCTACTCTCTGCACTCCGAGACCCCCAAAACATAGCTGATCCTGGGCTCCCTGGACTTCAGCTCTGGGGACTGATTCTTTGAGGCGGGATTCATTGGAGCTTGGAATGGCTGTGGGGCAGCCAGTATGGACAGGGATGTGCTTGCTGTCAACACCTCAGATGGCGAGAAGGGAAACTTCACATTCCAAAATATCATGGCTGGTGTAAATTATCTTGTGTTAACAGTACAAAAACAGAAAGTGGCTGGAAAGATATAATTCTCTGTGATCTAAAATACAGTCAATGTGCATACATGTCCCTCAGCAGTGTGCAGGCCCAGAGCCCTGTGAGGCAGACTGCCTCCACCTGACATCAGCCTGCTAACCCAGGAGCAGATTCTTTAAAAAAGCGTGGAGTCTTTTCTCCAGAAACAATGACAAGGAGCAGGTCACACGCACCGTACACTGACATCACATGCTCTGGGCACAAGAGAGATTCCTCCATTTTGTAGCTGCCAGCAGTGCTGGTGTAAGTTCAAAGGCCTCTGGTGAACAACCCATTAAGAAGAAGCTGAAAACAGGAACAAAGCAGTACAAAAACAAATTCTTGATGTTGTGGTGATTTTTATGAGGGGTTTCCAGGATGATAGATGTAGTGATCACAAAGATATGCAAAGCTCTTTTTAAAGAACTAATCTAACTTTATTTTAACATGACGAAATATGAGTTTGACACTTATTCTGAATAGCAAACATACATATAATAATTAAACTATACTCACTGACACTATCTATATCTATTAACTATAACAATTATATTTTAATAAGCTCTGCAATACACTATATGAATCTAATCTCCTCGAGCTCCAACCTAATCTGCCCAGAAATCCAAGAGCCTATGCAATATATAGTACTGTCCCTTAGCTCCCTCTAGTGGCAAGGCTTAACATAACATTAACGCTTTACATGCTGTACATTTGTATAATATCACAGAGGTATGGGTTTATTAATTGCGCCACTGCAAATCAGTGAGCAAAATTCGTATGTGTTATATGCAGGGAAGACTGGCAAATGAAAGTTTGAAACCCCCAAACCTCAAAGGCATTTGAAAATTAAGCATGGTGGGTTCGAGGACAAATCTCTTGATTTTTGTCCATGGATGCAGTGAGATCTTAAATCATCAGCTGAAGTCCTGAACAGAAATGTAACTTTGAATGACAAAGTAAGTGAGATTGTGAGGACCAAGCAGGCTCACCTATCGCATTAAAGGTAATTGAAAATGGTGGATCACAAAGTTCGGCCAGCATGGGCCGCAAAGGTCAGCCAGCATGGATCCCAAAGGTTGGCAGGTTGATAAAAATGGGTCCCGGGCAAAATAGGTTGAAAAACACTGTGCTAGACTATTCTAACGGGCAGTAAGAATGAGCCACATTGTTGTGGGTGTCGGGAGGATCATGAAGTGATCGTCGCAGGGTTCCCAATTGCAGGAAGAAGTGCCCGATGGCTGTAACTGACTTTTAAAAATCCCAGCTGTGACCGGCTTTCAGAATGTCGGCCATCCCGCGCATGTGTGCCCCCTCAGCAGTGTGCAGGCCCGGAGCCCAGCGTGGCAGACCACTTTCTCCTGATGTTGGCGCACTGACTGAGGAGCAGATTTTTTTTTTTAATCGATAGAGTCTACCCGCCAGATATGACAGCAGAGAGCAGGTCACACACCTGTAAACTGACATCATGTGCTCTGGGCGCGAGAGAGATTCCTCCATTTTGAGCTTCCAGCAAGCAAGCAATAGGACTGCAGAATTGAAAATGGATCGTTTTGTCATAAGGAAGAGAGGGCCAGAGACAAAAACAGGCCACAATCTCACAATTAAATCTATTGGAGAGAGCTGCTCCACAGAGACCATGGCAGGACAAAGCAGTGCTGGTGTGAGCTCCAGGGCCTCCGATAAAGCTGAAATCAGAAAGAAAGCAACATAAAGATGATTTCTTGAGGTATGGCTTTATTAATTGTGCCAATGCAAATGAGGATGCAATTTCCATGTGTGTTATGTGCCAGGAAATACAGGCAAATGAAAGTTTAAAACCCTCAAAACTTCAAAGGCATTTGAACACTAAGCATGGCAAGTTCGAGGACAAACCTCTTGATTTTTTTCAAAGGATGCAGTGAGTACTTAAATCAACAGCTGAAGTCCTGAGCAGAAATGTAACATTGAATGACAAAGCAAGTGAGATTGTCAGGCCCAAGCAGGCTCACCTGTCGCATTAAATTTCAGCAAAAATGATGTGCTGCGAAGTTCAGTTGGCATGTGGCGTGAAGGTCAGTCAGCATGGGTTGCGAAGGTCGGCTGACATGGGTCCAGAAGGTCGGCCAATTGGTAAAAGTGGGGTTCGGGAAAAAAAGTTTGAAAAACACTGCCACAGACCAGATGCAGAGAAAAGGGTACATATAATGATTTTGCAACTACTGAGCTAGCAGACAGAATTGTAGAGTTGGTGGTGGCATCTATTCCCATATGGAAGCATTCCTGAAAGAACTGCTAGACGAGCCTGAAGCGGAAACATTGAATAATGACTCAAGGATGGACATTAGGTTTGAAGCGAGCCTTGCAGATCGACAAAGTTTACGATAACTCCAATTATTGACAAACTCACACGAACACTAAAACCTAGCAAGGCAGCTGAAAGGTGACCTTCTGCAGGCAGCAAAGAAATTCCAAACTTTCCGTCAATTCTACACAGGATGGGCCGAAAGGGCTATTGGCAGTGGCAGGGCGCTAGTGCAAAGGCTGATTCAGCTACAAAGAGCTGTGCATTGATCCAAACAAACCGTACACAATGGGAGCCTTCCAGCAATAAGGTTATCCGTCGGGTTTCCCGTCGGGAACATATACCTGAGGTTACTGAGAAAATGGAAAATGACAATGATTTGCAGGATGTGATGAAGAGTGGTGAACACACATATCAATTTCATGGAAAACACTGATACCAATACACCGTCCAAAGTATTTGCTAAGATTCAAATAATCTGTCCTTGGAAAGTTAGCAACTACTTGTTATTGGCCATAATTGACACAGGGGCAAGAGCTAACATACTAGCCCTACAAATTCTAAAAATCATGTATCCACAGACATGGAATGTTACAGCAAAACCTACCACTGCTCAACATTCAGCGTATAATGATTGACTAATTCCATGTGAAGGAACCATAGTCCTGGAATGCAAGTACAATCAATCATCATGGGTGTCACAGATGTTCTACATCTTGGAGACTAAAGGCCCAGTGATTTTATGTCTACCAACATGCCACAAGTTTGTACTGGTGACAATCCATGGAATCAGTCAGATCTCATCTGGCAGAACAACCTCAAAAACTACTCTTATCACCTTAGTTCAGGACCTAACATCAAAATATCCAGAATGTTTTGGCAAATCTGGCAGTTTCAAGGGAGCTGCAATGTTATGTTTGCAGGGAATACTAGTCCATCAATTGATCTGGTACATTTTTCTCAATGCAAACGCCAGCAGCTACAAGAAGAAATGGCAAAACATTCTACACTACAGCAAACGAGAATTGAAGGGTGGCCTGATTCAATTCAACATGTCCACAAACATGTGAGACCATTTTGGCCTTATCGGGGGAAGCTCATTTTTGAAGGTAGGCAAGTCATCATGCAGGTATCTTTGCAACCTGATATTTTCCAACAACTTTACACTCACATTAATGCATTGGTTGGACGATAAGACTCACAAGGGTGACAGCCTATTGGCGAGTTTGAAAAATGACATTGAGATCGCCATCAAGAGGTGCGAGGCATGTCAAAAGTATTTGCTAAGTCAGGACAAAGAACCACTGATTCCACATGACGCTCCTATTCACCTTAGTCCAAAATTGCATTTGACACTTTTCATGTCCATGGCACTGACTTCATTGTTATTGACGACTATTTTATCAAATGTCCCATTATTCAAAAATTGTACATTTCGCCAAGCACAACAGTCATGCACACTAACTGTGATTTCAGTTTATTTAGAGTGCCTAGAGAGATCATTCTTGATAGGGTCCATAATTTCCATTTCAGGATATGCATGAGAAGTGGAATATCAATCACACTACTTATCCCCATTACCCTAGATCTAATGGCCTAGCTGAATGAATGATTCACATGGTGAAATCTCTAATTCTCAATTCTCAGTGTCAAAGGTTGAGTGGGGTTATTGGATTACAAGGATAGGGTGGACGTATGAGATTAAGTAAGGTGCTCTTTCCAAGGACCAGTGCAAACTCGATGGACCAAATGGCCTACTTCTGTACTGTAGGGATTCTCTGATTCTATTCAAAAGGAGCAAAGGTGAGGCAAGACTGAGAACAAATCAGATCCATTCCAGCTCCTCCATACAATCCTATTGCGTCAAGGACCAAATCCTAAATGTAACCAGGAACAAAATCCGAGAATGATAATCTCACAAATCACTGTCAGCAGTGAAAGAAACCTCCAGGCAAGGTTACCATTACAAAATGTTGGCAGACTAACAGATTACTGGCATGCTTTAGAGACTAATAGGTTCATCAATTCCATATACGGAATTAATGGTAATTATTGTAATTAATTACAAATCTTTGGAAGAGGAAAAAATATTTTCAAAGGAAAGGGGTGTTGTAATTTGCGTTTAATGGATAGCAATGTGTCATGTCATGTGATTAGAACATAAGAACATAAGAACATAAGAACTAGGAGCAGGAGTAGGCCATCTGGCCCCTCGAGCCTGCTCCGCCATTCAATTAGATCATGGCTGATCTTTTGTGGACTCAGCTCCACTTTCCGGCCCGAACACCATAACCCTTAATCCCTTTATTCTTCAAAAAACTATCTATCTTTACCTTAAAAACATGTAATGAAGGAGCCTCAACTGCTTCACTGGGCAAGGAATTCCATAGATTCACAACCCTTTGGGTGAAGAAGTTCCTCCTAAACTCAGTCCTAAATCTACTTCCCCTTATTTTGAGGCTATGCCCCCTAGTTCTGCTGTCACCCGCCAGTGGAAACAACCTGCCCGCATCTATCCTATCTATTCCCTTCATAATTTTAAATGTTTCTATAAGATCCCCCCTCATCCTTCTAAATTCCAACGAGTACAGTCCCAGTCTACTCAACCTCTCCTCATAATCCAACCCCTTCAGCTCTGGGAGCTCAGTCTCAGTGACACTTTGACTTGTGAGCAGAACACAATAAACACAGCTCTGTTACTGATGTCTTCAAGTTTTCTACCTTTGTATAAATGTTCCTGTGTGCCTTGTCTCGATAAATAAACCCACAACAGATTTATACAATCCCTTATGAGTGATTGTTGCTTTTATAACATTATAAAAACACAGCATGTGCATAGATACAAGCAACACACAGTTTCCAGGTCTCTATTAGATTTCAGGCTGAAATTTTGGCATGTTTAAAAAAACATCTTTACTTCCAAGAGAGGATACGTTTAAAAGAAGTCAACCAAGTGTAATTAAACTCATGCCAATGTATCTGTACATGTAAGTGATCCAGAATAACTGTTTATTGCAGTCAGGGCTAATGCTGTATTTCCTCCTGAAGGTATTGTGGTGCAATTGATAGCATTGCTGTCTCTGAGCCAGAAGTTCCAGGTTCAAATCCTGCTCTCAGGCTTGATGATCATAGAAGGTGACCTCCTAATGTAGCCAAACAGTTTGACATGTGTTAAGGGTGAGAGAGTCTCCTAACCAGCTAGAACCATTTGGCAGACACAGGGCAACAGCATACCCGTGTTTAAAAAATCCACACGCCAACCTCTGCCAGAGGATGTAATCTGTTGCAAGCATCTTCCTTGCTTCAAGGGACTGGTAATGATGTTATCTTTTCTCATAACTGAAAAGAATGATTATCCTCTTCTTAGACAATCCCTTGGGATTTAGTGCAACTTGTTTCCACTCTGATTCAAGGGCTTCTGACATTATCTTTGAGATAAGGGCAGCACGGTAGCATTGTGGATAGCACAATTGCTTCACAGCTCCAGGGTCCCAGGTTCAATTCCTGGCTTGGGTCACTGTCTGTGCACATCCTCCCCGTGTGTGCGTGGGTTTCCTGTGGGTGCTCCGGTTTCCTCCCACAGTCCAAAGATGTGCAGGTCAGGTGGATTGGCCATGATAAATTGCCCGTAGTGTCCAAAACACACACTTAGTGTTGGGTGGGGTTACTGGGTTATAGGGATAAGGTGGAGGTGTTGACCTCGGTTAGGGTGCTCTTTCCAAGAGCCGGTGCAGACTCGATGGGCTGAATGGCCTCTTTCTGCACTGTAAATTCTATGATAATCTATGAAATCCAATGCATGATCTGCAGAATCTACCACAAATGGGACAGGAGGTGCTTGAAGAATTGGGTCGATATGTTGGTTGGAGGTTTGTGAAATCCTCAACTTTGCCTCTGCATGTTCCTGACTCTCGATGTGTTTGATGTCTTCCTGAATGAGCCTTCCCATTTTAGTCAGTAAGACAAGACAGTCTCCCGTAAGTTGACGGAGACGTTGACCTCTTCAGAGATGCTTTAAGGACATCTTTCAAGCATCCCTATTAGCTGCCATCCTTCTCCTTTTGTTCCATCACATCTTTGTCATTTAATTTAATCTCCCCTGCCCTTTAACACATCTCTGACCTTCTCTTTTGTTCCAGCTGACCACATCCCTTTTCCAACAGCATGAAAACCCATCACATTCCTATTCCTCTTCAGTTTATTAATAGTCATATGGCCCCAAAATTCTAACTCTGGGCGTGATTTAGAGACCTTGTCATGCCCGTCTTGGTGTCGGGACGAGGCTATTGAATTTCACAAGATTTGTGACGCTCAAGATGCTTTGCAAGATTCAACAAAATATCGTGAGACGTTGTGATCTAGATTTTGTGCTCCAGAACTGCAATAATGGCTCATTTAAATATTCTTTTGTGGGATTCTCACAGCACCCGAGTTATAATGGCCATGCTTGGGAGATCTTGCCATGGCGCCATTTAGTACTGGTCCAAACAAACATGGACCAGTCATAATAGCACTGGAGGAGGGTCTCCCAGGCCATTCTCGACCCCTAGGTGGTTGGGGACAGAGCAGGATGGCACCCTGGCAGACCCTCTGGTACCCAGGCTCTTTAGCACTGCGAACCTGGCATTCTGAACTTTCAGGCTGGTAGAGGCACTGCAGGGTGCCAGTTTGGCAGTACCCAGGTGTCAGGTTGGCAATGTTGAAGTTCGGTACCAAGGGGCCTTTCCAGGTGGAGGGTGGGGATGAGGTGGGTTCTTCCTGGGGGAGCCTCCCCGAGGTTGGAGGGGCAGAGGGTGTCGAAAACTTGGGGAGGGGGGGGGTGATACAGAAAGGGGGGCGGGAAAAGATTGAGGTCCGCCAGCAGGAAATTGCTCGTGCAGCCTCGGGGGAAGCAACCTCCCTGAGACCAGAATAAATAGACTATTCAATGTGCCTTTGAATAGTCCTGTTGGTCCATCACTTATAATCAATCTGTTCACACAAACAGTTTTTATTTCAATCATCCCATCAGTAACAGACAGTGGATTCTGTTAAACGCCTGCAGTTTGTATAGAATCAGGATGTGATAATGTAGGGGAGTGTGTTTGCGCGTGAACTTGCAGTTACTGTTCTTTTTCGTATTTGATGAATATTTGGATGTCAGTGGGAGTGTGGTGAAAGGTTGCCTTTCTGACTTATCACTCTATTTACAAGCTTGCTGCTGGATGGCCCTGGCTCATTGTTTCCAAACTGCACTTGGTAACTCTAAGATAAAGGCATTTCCACAACATGAGAGAGGCAATTTGGCAAGGATCGTCATGACACAACTACAAGGACAGAGTTGCAGCACTAACGGATGTGTGGCTTTTCCAAGCAAATTTTCAAGCGTTTTTTTTAACTTTTTCTTGTCAACTTTCTCCCTGTTCCTGATTACATTAGTACTTTATTGAAGTACAGGCCCTAGCAGCCCGGGTGCAGTGTAGTGACTAGATTCAGTACTTGCTCAGTTGGTAGTGCTCTCACATGAGTAAGAAGACAGTAGATTCAGGGCTCTATTGCAGAGATTTGAACACATCAGCGTGGCTGACACTTTAGTGCAGCACAAAGAGAATGCTGCACTGTCAGGTTATGGGAGTGCCGCCGTGGCAAGGGCCTGGAGGGAGGTCCCCTTTCAGGAGGCCTCTTCCGCGCGCACCCACTCGGCTTCTGGCTCCTTGATCCATCCCCTTATTTGCTCGACCGTCGCCGCCCAGTGGTAGAATTGTAGGTTTGGGAGGGCTAGCCCTCCCCTTGATATTGTTTTTAGTAAGACCTTCATTGGGATCCTAGCATTCTTCTCCCCCCTGCCCCCCCCCCTCCCCCGGCCCCCCAACATACGAAGGTCATGATTAGTTTGTCCAGCGCTTTGAAAAAGGCCTTAGGGATGTAGATCAGGATGGATCTGAATAGGAAGAGGCGGCCGTTGGCCTCAAAGGCCGTATAGTGGCGGTCCTCCAGGCGGATTGGGAGCTGGTGGTATGTGGACTTCAGATCCACTGTGAAGAAGTGTGCAATCTGATTAACCATGTCCGCTATCCTGGGGAGGGGGTATACATCGAGATGAGTGTACCGGTTTATGGTTTGGCTGTAGTCTACAACCATCCGGTTCTTTTCCCTGGTCCTGACGACCACCCCCTGAGCTCTCTAGGGGCTATTACTGGGCTTGATGATCTCTTCCCGCAAGAGTCGCTGGACCTCGGACCTGATAAAAGTCCTGTCCTGAATACTGTACCGCCTGCCTCTGGTGGTGAGATTTGCAAAGAGCTCCTGGGTCGCGAGGCTACACATGGTGAGAGGGGGTAGGGGTCCGGTGAACTTCAGGGTCAGGCTCCTGAGGTTGCACTGGAAGTCCAGTCTCAACAGGAGAGGAGCGCAGAGATTGGGGAGTATGTATGGCTTGAAGTATTCAGATTCGACGCCTTGTATCACGAGGTTCACGGCAGTGTACCCCCGGAACTGCACTGAGTGCGATCTGGAAGCGAGGGAGATAGTTTGGAGTGCGGAGGTGATTTGGAGCAAACAGCGCCTTACCGTGTCTGGGGGAATGAACCTCTCCGTGCTCCCTGAGTCAAACAGGCAAGGTGTTTCGTGTCCATTGACCCGGACGGTCATCATGGAGTTCCGGAGATGTTTTGGTTGTGACTGATCGAGGGTGACCACACCGAGTTGCGGGTAGCCGGCGTGGTCGGAGGTGATGGGATGGTCCCAAGATGGCACCCATATCGGTCGCATGAGTCGGGCGGCGTTGCAGATGGTGGCCAAGATGGCGGACCCCGTTGGTCGCATGTGTCAGACGGTGAGGAAGATGGCGTCCAAGATGGCGGCCTCCATGAGTCGCACATTGCGGTCCGCGTGAGAGGCGGCGGCCAAGATGGCGGCCCTCATGAGTCGCACGTGTTGTGCGGAGTTGAGGATGGCTGCCCCCACGGACAACACGAGACAGATGACGCATCCAGAGGGGGTGGAGCCAGTAGGCACGCAGCCACACTGCGGGGTCTGCAGGCCTGTGAGTCCGAGAGATAGGCCTGCGATTTGGAGGATTAGGACCTGGCCAGGCAAACGTTGGCAAAGTGTCCCTTTTTGCCGCAGTCACTGCAGTTCGCGTTCCGTGCTGGGCAGCGCTGCCTGGGGTGCTGGTACTGGCCACAGAAATAGCAGGGCAGCCCCCCGTTTTGGGCGGGCAGCCGCGCGGCACAGGCCTGGGGTACTCTCTGGTCAGGGGTCCAACGGGGGGGTCACGTGATCGGACGGGAATGTGTTGAGGCTTTGGAACGCTACTTCTAGGGAGGAGGCTAGTTTTACCGTCACTTCTAGGTCAAGGGCGCCTTTCTCGAGCAGGCGCTGTCTGACGTAGTTAGACCTGACTCCAGCCACGTAGGCATCCCGGATGGCAAGTCCCATATGTTGAGAGGCCGTGACGGCCTGGTAGTTGCAGCTTCGCGTGAGGACTTTGAGGTCGCGTAGGTACTCCTCCAGCTATTCCCCGGGGCATTGGCAGCAAGTGGTGAGGAGATGCCATGCGTACACTTCGTTCACCGGCCTCACGTATAGGCGCTTCAGCATCGTGAGGACGTCTGCGTATGTGGAGGCTTCCTCTAGTTGTACAGAGATTCGATGGCTCACTCGGGCGTGGATGAGGCTCAGCTTCTGTTCGTCGGTGACGGTGGGCGAGGAGGAGGTGGCGAGGTCGGCCTCGAAACATCGGAGCCAGAGTGAAAAAATCCCTTTGGCCTCCACGGCCTGTGGGTCGCGTTCCAGTTGGTCAGGTATGAGGGCTGCTTCCATTGCGATGTTTTAGTCGATTAAATTGATGTGACCATTAATTCACACGAGACAGAGAGTTAAATAAACAGTGGCTTTAATCGACTAGAACAGTGCCTGCTTGCGACTGCTCTGCTAGTGAGAGCCGCCTACAGGGCAGCTGCACTTTATACCTCTCCTCAAGGGGGTGGAGCCAGGGGTGGAGCCCACAAGGGCACTAACATGATACATTCCGTGTAGTACAGTACAATGGTCCATAGGTGGAGCCCATATGGGCAACAGCGTGATACAATGTAGTACAGTGGTGAATGATTAGTACGATACATTCACCACATTGGTCCCTGTCTGTCTCCAGCTTCACGTCCATGTAGTGTGGGGCGTGGCCTGATATCACAATTGCGGAGTATTCCACTTTGTCTATCCCCGGAAGCACCGTTTTCCCCACCACAAAGAAGTCAATTCCGGTGTATGCGTTGTGTTCTGGGGAGAAGAAGGAAAGCAGGAAGAAGGAAAACAGGAAGAAGGAGGCAGGTGGGGTCAAGTGGATCCCTTGAACAGTATAGGGCTTGTCGGAGTAGAGTTAAGAGAGAAATAAGGAGGGCAAAAAGGAGGCATGAGATTGTCTCAACAGATAAGGCAAAGGAAAATCCAAAGAGCTTTTACAGATAGGTAAAGGGTAAAAGGGTGACTAGGGAGAGGGTAGGGCCTCTTAAGGATGAACAAGGTCATCTATGTGTGGATCCATAAGGAATGGGAGAGGTCCTGAATGAATATTTCTCGTCAGTATTTACTGTAGAGAAAGGCATGAATGTTAGGGAAATTGGGGAAATAAAAAGTGATGCCTTGGGGAGTGCACATATTAAAGAGAAGGAGGTGCTGGAGGTACTAAAGCGCATCAAGATAGATAAATCCCCGCGATCTGATGAAATGTATCCCGGGATGTTGTGGGAGGCTAGGGAGGAAATTGCCGGCCTCCTAGCTGAGATATTTGAATCATCGACAGCCGCAGGAGAGGTGCCTGAAGATTGGAGGGTGGCAAATGTTGTACCCTTGTTTAAGAAGGGCTGTAGGGATAAACCTGGGAACTACAGACCAATGAGCCTTACTTCTGTAGTGGGTAAGTTGTTGGAAGGTATTCTGAGGGACAGGATCTACAGGTATTTAGACAGGCATGCGCTAATTAGGGAAAGTCAGCATGGCTTTGTAAGGGAAAAGTCATGTCTCGCAAATTTGATTGCGTTTATTGAAGGTAGATGAGGGCAGTATGGTTGACTTTGGCTACATGGACTTTAGCAAGCCCTTTGACAAGGTACCGCATGGTAGGTTGTTGCAAAAAGTTAAATCTTCCAGAATCCAGGGTGAGGTAGCCAATTAGATACAAAATTGGCTTGACGACCGAAGACAAAGAGTGGTTGTGGAGGGTTGTTTTTCAAACTGGAGGCCTGTGACCAGCAGTGTGCCTCAAGGATCGATGCTGGGAAAATTTGGATGAGAATGTAGGAGACATGATTAGTAGGTTTGCAGATGACACCAAGATTGGTGGCATAGTGGATAGTGAAGAAGGTTATACAAGATTACAACAAGATCTTGACCAATTGGGCCAGTGGGCCGCTGAATGGCAGATGGAGTTTAATTTGGATATATGTTAGGTGGTAACTTTTGGGATATCAAATCAGGGCAGGACCTACTCAGTTAATGGTAAGGAGTTGGGGAAGGTTACAGAACAAAAAGATCTTAGAGTACAGGTTCATAACTCCTTGAAGGTGGAGTCGCAGGTGGACAGGGTGGTGAAGAAGGCATTCAGCATGTTTTATTGGTCAAAATATTGAATACAGGAGTTGGGACGTCTTGTTGAAGTTGGACAAGACATTGGTAAGACTACACATGGAACACTGTGTTCAGTTCTGGTGACCCTATTATAGGAAGGAAAGTGTTAAACTAGAAAGAGAGCAGAAGAGATTTACGAGGATGCTACCAGGACTTGATGGTCTGAGTTATAAGGAGAGGCTGGATAGGCTGGGACTTTTTTCCCTGGAGCGTAGGATGCTTAGGGGTGATCTTATAGAGGTCTAGAAAGTAATGAGGAGCATAGATAAGGTAGATAGTCGACATCCCAAAGGTAGAGGAGTCTAGAACTCAAGGGCATAAGTTTAAGTTGAGAGGGGAGAGATACAAAAGAGACCAGAGGGGATATTTCTTCACACAGAGGGTGGTGAGCATCTGGAACGGGCTGCCAGAGGCAGAGGTAGAGGCAGGTACACTTTTTTCCTTTAAAAAGCAGTTAGACAGTTACATGGGCAGGATGGGTGGCACGGTAGCACAGTGATTAGCACCTTTGCTTCACAGCACCAGGATCCCAGGTTTGATTCCTGGCTTGGGTCACTGCCTGTGCGGAGTCTGCACTTTCTCCCTGTGTCTGCGGGGTTTCATACAATTTCATAGAATTTACAGTGCAGAAGGAGGCCATTCGGCCCATCGGGTTTGCACCGGCCCTTGGAAAGAGCACCCTACCTAAGCCCAATACCTAAGCCCAAACTTCCACGCTAAAGCCGTAACCCAGTAACTCCACCTAATCTATCCTTTTTGGATACTAAGGGCAATTTAGCATGGCCAATCCACCTAACCTGCACATCTTTGGACTGTGGGAGGAAACCGGAGCACCCGGAGGAATCCCACGCAGACACGGGGAACACATGCAGACTCCACACAGACAGTTTCCTCCGGGTGCTCCGGTTTCCTCGGGTAAGTCCCAAAAGACACGCTGTTAGGTAATTTCGACACTCTGAATTCTCCCTCAGTGTACCCAAACAGGCACCGGAGTGTGGCGACTTGGGGCTGTTTGCAGTAACTTCATTGCAGTGTTAATGTAAGCCTACTTGTGACAATAATAAAAAAAATTAGAGGGATATGGGCCAAATGCGGGCAAGTGGGACTAGTTTAGTGATAGAAACTGGGCGGCATGGACAAGCTGGGCCGAAGGGCCTGTTTTCATGCTGTAGACATCTACGACTCTATGACGCTAACAGTGATTGCACTTTAATAAGTATTTCATTGGTTGTAAAGGACTTTGGAATAGTCTGTGTAGTGATGCATTCTGTATGTATATACAGGGTTAAAATACGGAAATACCAGCTAGGTAATCACTAGATGGCAGCACGAGAGATGGTTATAAAAGACAGACTCAAGCCGAATTCCAGCCTATTCGTGTTTGGAGTGACTAGTAACCAGAGAGAGAGATAGCTCAGAGTGCAGGTGTTGTTAATCATAGTTAATATACATTTATTCTTGTTAATATTTAATCTCTAGTTTAGTTGCTGAAGTGAGAACAAACTCACAGTTTATTTATTAATGTTACGCAAAAAACAATTTGCTTTAATTGGAAACTTTGAGTGTTAATAAATATCGTGGACAGGATTATCTTGGAAAGAAGCAAATGAGTAACATATATTACATAAGGTAATATCACATGGTACCAGGTTATCGACTTCAAGATTTTACTGACAAAAGATGCAAAGCCTGTAATTCATCCGCCGAGGGGCTTCCAGCCTCTTTGTGAGAGAGGTTGAAACTAGAAGTTAACCAACTACAATCCGAGGAATCATCTCTCGAGTCACGCAGCCGACTGACTGGGTCAGCTCTCTAGTATGTGTTGAAAAACCATCTAGTGATCTCCGAATCTGCAGAGAGCCGAAGGATTTCAACATAAACATTCATAGGGAACATTATCCCATTCCTAAGCGTGAAGAGATCACATGCAAGATGGCGAGTGCTCGTATCTTCACAAAACTCGACGCTTCGCAGGGATTCTGATAGATGCAGCTTGACGACTCGAGCAGATTATTGGGCACTTTCAGTACTCCATTTGGACACTTCTGCTTTAGCAGCAAGCCTTTTGGGATAATATCCGCTTCAGAGATTTTCCATAGGATAATGGAGGAGATGACTGAGGGCATCGATGGTGTAAGGGTGTATGTCAACGACATAATCATCTGGTCCATGACTGAAGAACACATTTGTCGTTTAAAAAAGGAGTTTCAAATAATCCATCAGTATGGATTGAAACTAAACCAGTCAAAATGCATGTTTGCACAAGAGGTTTAACTTCTTTGGAGATACCATATCGTCTCAAGGAGTCAAACCAGATAATGCGAAAATCTCTGCGATCCAGAATATGAAAACGTCGGAGGATGAGAAAGCTATTCTCACATTTCTGGGTTTTGTAAATTTCTTGGGCAAGTTTATCTCGAACCTGTCATCGAGAATGTCTGCATTACACAATCTAATCAGAAAGTCCAACACTTTCCAATGAACACAAAGTCATCAAAATGAATGGGTGGATCTTAAACATCAACTAATGACCGCACCAGTTCTTGCTTTTCTCGACCCGAATAGAGCAACCAAGACAACGATGCAAGACAGGATGGAATAGGCGTAGTTCTTTTACAGCAGAACGATCAATCTGATTGGGTTCCAGTTGTATATGCTTCCCTGGCTATGACTGCAACAGAGTGCAGATATGCACAGATAGAAAAGGAATGTCTCAGACTACTCACGGGAGTACTGAAATTCCACGACTATGTGTATGGGCTTCCGACATTTCTAGTGGAAACAGATCCCAGACTGTTGGTCCATATAATAGATAAGAATTTAAATGACATGACTCCTCGCCTACAGCATATCGTAATGAAGTTAAGGAGGTATGACTTCAACTTGGTATACACTCCTGGAATATATCTCATCATTGCTGATACATTATCCAGGTCAATTGCTACAGACAGCACACTAGCAGAATTTATTAGAGACATCAAAGCTCAAACGCAGTTAAGTATGGAGAATCTTTCTGCATTTGATGAGAAGCTACAACTGATTCATCAAGAAACAAAGAAAGGGGCAGCACAGTGGCGCAGTGGTTAGCATTGTTGTCTCACGGTGCTGAGGTCCCAGGTTCGATCCCGGCTCTGGGTCACTGTCCGTGTGGAGTTTGCAAATTCTCCCCGTGTTTGCGTGGGTTTCGCCCCCACAACCCAAAGATGCATAGGGTAGGTGGATTGGCCACACTAAATTGCCCCTTAATTGGGAAAAATGAATTGGGTACTCTAAATTTATTTCAAAAAAGAAAAGAAAAAAAGGAAACAAAGAAAGATGCAACTTTGTTAAGTTATGTTACCACTGGGTCTCTCACCACCCTACCATAGCCGCTACTCCTGGCCTCGCCCCAAAAGGTGGGACTCAGCCCCACCCCCTAGTTACCATCAGCCACTTACCCGTCCCCCCTCCCAGAAACCCCCAGCCACTTCCTCTCGAAACCTCCTCCGCCAGTATTGCCTCCAGCACTCACGCCATTCACAACTCCTAGGCCCATCAAAACCATACAGATTCCAATGACCACGGATCTCCCCCCCCAACACCTTGCTCCCATTCACTAGTCAACTTACGCTTGCAAGTAACGTGGGCCCTGCCAGAGCCCCCTCCCAACATAGAGAAAACCAACGCAAAGGCCCCCTCACTCAGATCTTCCAAACTCCCAACACAGAAATCTCTCAAACACCAATGAAATAAATCACAACAAATCCCCAAACCATCCCTTTCCAAACACACACTGCCAGGAGAAAAAGTAAATAAAAAAGGAAATAGAAAAGAGAAAATAAAGAGAAAATGGATTAACACAACCAAAGTCCAAACTCATTTCAGTCCCAGTCCGTCAGCCTTCACGGACGCCTCTGCCTCCTCCACCATCTCAAAGTAGTAGTCCAAAGAATCATGTGTGACCCGCAGCTTCGCCGGGTAGACCATCCCTAACCTTACATTGCTTTTCTACACCACCTTCGCCCGCCAAAAGGCCGCTTGCCTTCTCACCAGTTCCGCTGTTAGATCCCGATATATAAGAATACCACCGCCTTCCCACCTCACCTCTCGATTCAGCTTCGTCCATCTCAGCACCTTTTCCTTCACCTGATAGTTGTGAAAGCCTACTATCACAGCTCTTGGTGGCTCATTCACTTTGGTTTCAGCCAAAGCGACCGGTGAGCCCTGTCCAACTCGTAGAGGAAGGTGTCGTCCTCCTCCCCCAACAACTTGGCGAACATCTCCACAAAATAATCTGTCGGCCTCCGGCCCTCAATCCCCTCAGGCTGTCCTACGATCCTTAGATGCTGTCTTGGTGACCTGTTCTCCAGGTCCTCCACTTGGGCTCTCAGCCCCCTATTACTCCCCACCACCCTCCGCAGCTCCTCACCCATCGAGGTGAACCGGTCGCTGTGCTGTGCCAATGCCTCCTCCAGTCAACACCTTTCCTTGCTCCTGCACTGCTGTTGGCATCTTTCCTGAAGCCTCCTTTATCGGGGCAAGAGTCTCATCCACCCACTCCTTGAGCGAGGCCATCATCTTGCAGTGCATGTCGTGTCAAAATGCTTGGAAAACAGCCGCTCAAACTCCTGCCATCACTGCAGTCAGCTTAGCCACTGTAATGGGCGCGGCCCCACTCAGTGAGCCTGCTCCCGCCACCTTTCCTCCCGCAGAACTCGCCAACAAACCTGCCGACGTACTTTCACTCGCCCCCTTTTCCCCCGGATTCTTATTCTGTGTTTTTGACATCCTTTGGTTATCTGTGATTTTCCAACAACTAATCATACAAAATTCTCCCCATAAACTGTGTGCGAAGGGCCAAAACAATAAAGCATGAGCCACCCAACGTACGATCTTCACCTACGTGATGCCACGGAGAAAGTTGAGAGGAAATTTAATAGAGGTATTCATCATCATGAGGAGTCTGGCCAGAGCATGTTGGCAAAAGAAGAAATGGTGACATGAGGGTCACCCATGGAGTGGTTAGGATCTGCAAGTCGCTGCCTCAGGCTATGGTGGAGGTGGGTTCAATCAGACATTTACGAGGGAATCGGATTATTATCTCAAAAGGAAGAATGTTCAGGATTATAGCGAGAAGGCAGGAGAAGGTGAATTGCTATTTGAGGGGCTGGTGCGGACATGATGGGTTGAATGGCCTCCTTCGTTGCTGTAAAAATGTTGTGCTACCTCTTGGACCAAACTATTGGCCATCTGTCCCAATATCTCCTTGTGCTCTGCATCAAATTTTGTTTATTAATGCTCTTGTGGAATATTTTGCTACATTAAAGGTGCTATATAAGTGTCAGTTGTTGCTGCCAGAAAGCATAATGGAGTGCTACAAGAGGTAGCTCTCATTCTTGCTTCAGACAGATTCCCAATCCCTTCCCCTCAACACAAATGACAACGGAATTACAAAACAATCCTCCTCTAGGGGAAACCGTAACATAAACTCTCAAGTTACCAGCACTGTTCTATCTTCTACTATCTTAATCCATAGAATCCCTACAGTGCTGAAGGAGACCATTCGGCCCATTGTGTCTACACTGACTCTCTGAAAGAGCACCCACTATGGCCCATTCCTCCGCTCTATCCACGGCAGAAACAACGGTCGCGTGCACTCCTGACCAAAGCAAGCTGCAAAACCACAAACAGATTCCGTTAAAAGAAAGTTATTTTGAGTTTTATTGGTTTAAAGCCAGGAAATGTGTGGTTTAACATTGGGTAAAGCTCTGCTGTTTGGAAAGAAATCTGAAATGGTCAATGTTGCCTTCCTCACTCAGGCCAGGGTGCGCTTTTACTAACCGATAAGTGGAATCAGCCGGTTTTCTTTCAGTTTCTAGGTTATCCAACATCAATCTTTCATGACAGCAAATGGAATAGGGGTGAAAAGGCATTGAAAACAGAGCTGATAACAAACACCTAATGTGTCATAAAATTTATCAGCCTATGTGTTATTAAGTGCACACAACCTGCAGTAAAGAAGGCCTTTGTTCCTGTCGAAATGGAAAATGTGACAAAGTGCCCAAGCCAGGTGCCAATACACAATGAATCTGTTGTTTTATTGAGCTCAATCGTTGAAGGGGATTGCAATCCATTATCTTCTGGTCTCAAAACAATATGAATCGGGCAATACTGCCACAGTACTGCTGCATAATATTGCTGATAAACGCCATTTTTAGGAAATGCATGCGTGGGTCAGCAAGTGAAATGGGGCAAAGTTCCCTTATGCGATTCCTCCTGAAACAGCGCAAGGCAGTAAAGGGAAAATAAGGGAAAGTCAGGCGATGAGGCCTCTTCACTCACAGCCCTGAGTTTCTGCCTGTCACTGCGGCAGGAGCATTCTCCCCGCCTGCTCTAGTTACCAGAAAAATTTTCCTCACTCCTCACTCTCCTCGACCAGATATGTGCTCCTGCTCCTCAGGACCCCTAAAGGAAAGTTTAAAAAAAAAATTAAAATCTTTCCTTGCTGGGCCTCTCCTGGGCTCACTGAGCTAAATCGCTGGCTTTTAAAGCAGACCAAGCAGGCCAGCAGCACGGTTCGATTCCCATACCAGCCTCCCCGGACAGGCGCCGGAATGTGGCGACTAGGGGCTTTTCACAGTAACTTCATTGAAGCCTACTTGTGACAATAAAGCAATTTTCATTTTCATTTTCATACCCTTCCTCACTGGGCTGGACTGGTGGAAAACTCACTCAGTTTGGTGAGTTAAAATTCCAGTCTGGTCCCAATTCAGGACCTAATGTGTGTATATATGGACTCCACCTGCTTTGCTTGGGTATCCCAACTCAATGGAACAGGTTAAAATTCCATGTGGACACCCACCCCCCATGGCTCCAGGTCAGCTGTGCACTGAACTGGCTGAAGGATGAAGTTAAAGTCACCTCTCTATTAATTAGGGCAAGAAAACGCAAAATGCTTGGTAAAGACCTGAATAAATGATAAATATAGGAAGTTATAGGAATACTCAGGCCTATTTCAGTGTCTATATAAGTACAGTGGTGAGACTATTTGGGATATGAGAGACAATGGGAGGGAGTCTGTGCAAACCATCATGGTGGGAAAAAGTGGCGCAAACCGTGGCGGGAACCACTTCGGCGTTGAACCGCCCCAAAGGTGCGGAATCCTCCACACCTTCGGGGGCTAGGACGGTGCCTGAGTGGTTTGCACTGCGCCAGCTGGCGGGAAGGGGCTTGGCGCCATGCCAACTGGTGCCGAAGGCTGCCGCGAGTTGGCGCATGCGCGGGAGCACCAGCGTCTGCTGGCGTCATCCCCACGCATGCGCGCGGGGGGGTTCATCTCCACATCGGCCATCGCGGATCGGTAAAAGGCTGACGCAGAGGAATAGAGTGCCTCCACGGCACAGGTCCGCCCACGGATTGGTGGGCCACGATCGCGTGCCAGACCACCGTGGGGGCACCCCACGGGGCCAGATCGCCCCCCCCCCACCCCGAGGACCCTGGAGGCCACCCATGGAGCTGGGTCCCGCCAGTAGGGACCAACCTCGATTTACGCCGACGGCACCCTCGTTAAACGGGCGGGACTACGGCCCATCGCGGGCCGGAGAATTCGGGCGGCCCCGGGGCCCATTGTGTCGCGCTGGTCCCCGCCATTCTCTGAGGCGGGCGGCGTGATTCACGCCGGGGCAATTTTTGGGGGGCCGGAGAATTCGGAGGATGGTGGGGGCAGGATTCACGCCAAACTCCGATGATTCTCCAACCCACTGGGGGGGTCGGAGAATCCCACCCAATACTCCTTCTCTCTTCCTGGATTCATTAAAATCTAGGAGATTTACTGAAGATTGCCTGATCAGTATTGAAGGCCACTCTATCCAACATCAAAGACATAAGGTTGGGCATTTAATGAGTTAGCCACATGAGTCTCTAGCAATTAAAACAGGCCTCTGTGTTTATACAAGGAACTAAAGAACGGCTGAGGCAGCATTACACTGATCCGAGGCAACCGACTCAGCAAATCTTCACAGACACATTACTTCTGTTGTCTCTGAAACTTTTGCCAACATTCTGTCATTACTCGCCCCGACTTAAAAGCTGAATGCGGCATTAAATATCAGTGCTGAACAAGGATAGTCACTGGTTATAAGAAAGCCGTTGCTTTCTGACATCAATGCTTCTGGATTCCCAGGAGGAACTGAACCAGGTCTGTGTTGTCTGTTATTGTTACAGTAACAACTTATAACTTGTGTCAAGGCTGCAGCTGCACCATGTCATCCACAAAACGAAACCTAGCTCAGTCATCAAATTATATTAAATATTTGTGTCTGGACTTTGTCATGATATGCAGACACACACATATTGATATACAGACAAGCAGCTAATGGACATACAGAACAGGACATGACCAATAAGCAGCCAGGACACTCAGGGGTGGGATCTGACTATAAAAGACACGAGCCACTCACACTCTGCCTCTTTCCACTGATAAACATCTGGAGAGTCAGTGAAGGGTGTTGTTACAGTCTCACACCTCCACCACGTGGCTAAGAGCTAGTCTGGTTCAGTCAGACAGAGTAACCACACTTAAGTTAGAAGAGTCAAATCACAGAGAACTGTGCTAACTGTGCTATTAGTTCAATAAACCCGATTGAACTAACTTCAAGGTCTGGAGTATCTTTCTGATCTAAACTGCACCCAGTTGCAGCCAGTGTTAGACCAGTGTACCTAACACAACATGATACCAGGAGACTACTAATTTAAGGTGGCTCAGCTCAGTCGTTCCGTGACAACAAGCACATGCATCCCGGCACCATGGAGAAGATTCAGGCTCCTCACCAACTCAGGACCTCCGGCAATCTAGTGCCAACTAGCAGATATTCAAGGAAAAGTTTCTGCTGTCCATCGAAGCCTCAGACCTCGAGGGTGTGTCTGATGCAAGAAAGATTGCGCTTCTCCTCTCAACAGCGGGTGATCAAGCCATTGAACTCTTCAACTCGTTTAACTTCACCTAAGGCCAGGACAAGACAAAGTTTCAGACCATACTGGACAAGTTCGATAATCACTGTGAAGTGGACACCAATGAAATCTTTGAGCGCTATATATTCAAACAACGTCTTCAAGGTAAAGACAAATCTTTCAATGCCTTCTTAACTAGCCTCCGCCTGCTAGCGCTGTCCTGCCACTTTGGTGATATTGCTGACTCCATGGTCAGAGACCAAATCGTGTTTGGAGTTCACTCTGATCCTCTGAGAGAGCAGCTCTTAAAAATCAAGCATATGACCCTGCCAGTCGTGACTGAAACATGTAGAGTGCATGAGCACGCAAACAAATCGGTATTCTCAAGACAAATCGGCTGAAAATGAGAAACTTGCCTCCCACGAGGCAGTGAGTATGCAGGCCATCTCCCGGATGCAGCACCTCAGCATAGAAGACAATGGCCATCTTTTGCACCTTTCCCGGAGCCCCATGCATGCGCGATGCGAACGGGATAACGAAGCGGCCGACACCCACACTGCACAGGTGCAGGCGTCTGCCGACCGTACTGCGCATGTGCGACGACGTACACCGTGTCACGACGCCAATGTCATGACGTGCCTGAACTGTGGCAATGCCCACTTAAAGGGACACTGCCCTGCAAGAGGAAGGCGATGTTTAAACTGCGGGAAGCCTGGACACCATGCAGCCTTGTGCAGGTCTGCAGCACCAGTCAGAGGCCAGCGCTCCCAATTCTGGCGTTGGCGCGTCCAGAATGTGCAACGACGATTACAGGATTCTGATATTGGCACTACAATGGATCCAGAGGGTGAGTGCCTGAAGTCCGCATACCGAGTGGGCATCATTACCACACGTGAACATGACACACCTAACTCATCTCGCATTCAGTCCATCCTTGCTGTGGATTCGGAGGACGATGCCGTGCGGTGATGCAGGACAACCGCTGCTCCATCCAGTTCAAGCTGGACACAGATGCTTCTGCCAACCTCCTCTCACAGGCAGACTTCAAACACATCGTGAAGCCCACCAAGGTCCTTCCAGCAGCCTGCCAGCTCCTGGTCTATAACGGTAATGCCATCTCGGCACTGGGATCCTGCCATCTACTCGTCTCCAACCGGAGAACCCATGCACGGCTAAGGTTTGAAATTGTCAAGCCGGACAGGGTATCCCTGTTGGGCGTGCATGCCTGCAAAAAGCTAAACCTGGTGCAGCGGGTTTATTCAACGACATCCTCCAACGTGGATCTTCAAGCTGGCATTGACGACATCCTCGCTCAGTATCCAGATATGTTTGATGGGATGGACACTTTGCCATATCGGTATAGATCCTACTGCTAACTGATGCCAAGCCAGTGATCCATGTACCACGCCGGGTCCCGGCTCCGCTAAAGGAGCGCCTGAAGGAACAGCTCAAGGAGCTGCAGCAGCAGGGCATCATTTCCAGGGTAACCGAACCGACTGACTGGGTCAGCTGATGATGGTGGTTATAAAACCCTCTGCACGGTTTTTCACGAAGTTAGATGTGTCACATGGATTCTGGCAAATCCAGCTGGATGAGACCAGCAGAAGGCACTGCACCTTCAAAACACCGTTTGGCAGGCACTGCTATAACCGTATGCCGTTCGACATCGTCTCGTCATCGGAGATATTTCATCGCATCATGGAGCAGATGATCGAGGACATCGAAAGGGTTCGTGTGTACGTGGACGACGTCATCATATGGTCCACGACCCCTGAGGAGCATGTTTCCCATCTCCAGCAGGTATTCGGCCATGTCCACGCCAATGCCCTGAAGATGAACAGGGCCAAAAGTTGCTTTGGCATGTCGACACTCAAGTTCCTAGGAGACCAGATCTCTCAGCAGGGCGTGTGCTCCAGCACAGACAAGGTCAAGGCCATCGCAGCCATGAAGGTCACGGAAGACAAGAAGGTGGTATGGCACTTCCTGGGCATGGTCAATTTTCTGTACAAGTTAATCCCAAATATGGCCTCACACACCACGGCTCTACGAAACCTAATGAAGAAGTCCACTGCTTTCGAGTGGAAGGCGGCCCATCAGGCAGACTGGTTGGAGCTGAAAGCCAAGCTCACCACTGCACCCGTATTGGCATTTTCGACCCCGACTGGGAAACGTAAATCTTGACAGATGCGTGCCAGGATGGCATCAATGCGTTCCTGCTGCAACGTGATGACACCTCATCCTGGGCACCGGTTGCCTACGCATCAAGGGCAATGACGCCCACCGAAAAAAGGTATGCACAAATTGAGAAGGAATGCCTGGGCCTTCTCACTGGCATTCTCAAGTTTCATGACTATGTCTATGGCCTGCCGACATTTACAGTTGAGACAGATCACAGGCCCCTGGTCCACATAATCCACAAGGACCTTAATGACATGACACCTCAGTTGCAGCGCATCCTCCTCAAACTCAGAAGGTACGACTTTGACCTCGTCTACACGCCTGGCAAAGAGCTCATCTTTGCCGATACACTGTCACGCTCCATCACCATGCCTAGTGAACTACTGAACGTCATCCAGCAAATTGAGTCACAGGTTGAATCACAGGTGCAGCTGTGTGCTACTACCCTCCCGACATCTGATGAGAAGGTGATTCGTATCCGTGAGGAGACAGCCAAAGAGCCCCTCTTGCAGCGTGTTATACACCACCTAGCCAATGGCTGGCAAAAAAGGGCAGTGCCCTCAATTTTTTCAATGTAAAGGACGACCTGACAGTGGTTGATGGTATCCTCCTCAAACTGGACCGATTGTAATTCCACACAGTGTCCAGAGCTTGGTACTCTGTCAAATCCATGAGGGCCACATGGGTATGGAAAAGTGCAGAACCAGAGCCAGGCAAGCAGTCTACTGGCCCGGGATTAGCCAAGACATCGCAAACATGGTCCTTAACTGTGCAACCTGTCAACGCTTCCAGCCAGCGCAGAGTAAGGAGACACTTCAGCAGCATGAAATCAAAACCTCTCCGTGGTCCAAGGTTGGCATTGACCTCTTTCATGCAAATGATCATGATTACATGTTACTCATTGATTACTTTTCCAATTACCATGAAGTTGTGAAGCTCTCAGACCTCACATCTTGGACCGTCATCAAGGCCTGTAAGAATACGTTCTCCAGGCATGGTATCCCACTCACTGTCATGAGTGTCAATGACCTGTGCTTCAGCAGCCATGAATGGTATCTGTTTGCTCTGTCATATCAGTTCAAACACGTCACTTCCAGCCCACACTAGCCGCAGTCAAATGGAAAAGTTGAGAAAGGGGTGCACATAGTGAAGTAGCTCATCTGCAAGGCCGCGGATTCTGCGTCTGACATTCACCTTGCGCTGCTTGCATACAGGACGACCCCACTATCCACTGGCATGTCGCCAGCTCAACTCCTGATGAACAGGGGCCTGTGAACGACACTTCCAGCAATACACGTGCCCAACCTGGATCACCTCCCGATGCTGCAGAAGGTGCAGCATCTCCGAGACCGGCAAAAACAGGGCTATGATGCTCATGCCACCGATTTTCCCATGTTATCACCGTCAGACACTGTTCGGGTCAAGATCCCTGATGGAGGCTGGTCAGCTCCAGCTGTGGGTGTTCGACAGGCTGACCCCCGCTCGTCTGTTGTGCGTCTGGCTGATGGTTCTGTTGTGTGACAAAACAAACGGGAACTGCGCAAAGTTTCCTGCCGGCAACCATATTCTTCTCCATTTCTTTCTGTTGTTTTGCCACCTCCTGATACCTCGACTCACGAGGCCACCAGTCAGGCTTCAATCCCGCCCATCAAGGCGCTGTCGTCTGTCATAATATACACACAAGTACATGATGGTGTATAGACAGGCAGTGATTGACACACAGGATGACCAATGAACACACAGAACACAGCAGCCAATCGCCAGACAGGACACGACCACTATAAAGCCAGAGGGCACTAGTTTTTGCGGTCTCTTGGGATCCAGCCTCTGAGACAGTCAGAGCCCGTGAGCAACAACTAGAACATACACCATGTGGTAATAAGATAGTCTGGTCAGGTTAGCCTCAGGTCACCAGTCAACTCAGCATAGTGTCAACCCACAGTTAAAGTATGTATGATAGTTAAGAGTTCAATAAAATCGAGTTAGATTTCTTCAAGTGTTGGAAGCTTGTCTCTCACGCTGCTGCAGTAAACACAGTCCTCGCAGACCCAGCTTACCCAACACATCATCGTCTACACCACCTCTCCGGCGGTCGACCAGGATAAGGCGCAAGCCACAGAGACTGGACCTATGAACATTTGTTCTGTTTGTTATGTTCTGTGTTCTCACACTAGACAGCTGTTTTCACATGTACATATGTTCACATCCACTGCATGTATATATGTTAATATTGGTCTATTCTTGGAAATACGTTCACATATGTCATTCAAACATAAAAGAGAGGGGAGATGCCATGATGTGCAGACACACACATAATGATATACAGGCAGGCACAGACAAGCAGCTAATGGACACAGAGAACAGGACATGACCAATGAGCAGGCAGGACACTCAGGGGTGGGATCTAACTATAAAAGACACGAGGCACTCACACTCCACCTCTTTCCACTGATGAACATCCAGAGAGTCAGTCAAGGGTGTTGTTACAATCTCACACCTCCACCACGTGGCTAAGAGCTAGTCTGGTTCAGTCAGACAGAGTAACCACACTTAAGTTAGCAGAGAGTCGAACTCACAGAGAACTGTGCTAACTGTGCTATTAGTTCAATAAAGCTGATTGAACCAACTTCAAGGTCTGGAGTATCTTTCTGATCTAAACTGCATCCGGTTGCAGCCAGTGTTTGACCAGTGTACCTAACATGACAGACTTGTCAGAGGGTGAGATTTACCATACAACCCACTGCGGGGGGTTGTCATCAAGGTTTCCCTTTGAATGCAGCCCTTGCTGCCGTGAAACGTGGGGCCGGGGTGCACCATTGGTGGGGCCGGGAGATCCTGAACAGCCAGAAGGTTCTGGCCTCAGAATTGATGAAGAAATAATATTGGCTGAGGGATAACAGTGCGACTGTGAAAGACTTCTACATGGATAGGGTAATCATAGTTTGGAATTCCCTTCTGTAAACGGCGATTGATTTTAAATCAATTGCTAATTTTAAAACTGAGCCTGTTTTAGGGGCTGGTTTAGCACCGTTGGCTAAACAGCTGGCTTGTTATGCAGAACAATGCCAGCAGCATGGGTTCAATTCCCGTACCAGCCTCCCCGAACAGGCACTGGAATGTGGCGACTAGGGGCTTCTCACAGTAACTTCATTGGAGCCTACTTGTGATTATTATTAGATAGATTTTTATCATCCATAGGTATTAAAGGAGAGGGAGCAAAGGTGGGTCTATGGAGTTAGGTCACAGATCAGCAATGATTTCATTGAATGGCAGAACAGACGAAAGAATTTAATCTTTATTAGTGTCACAAATAGGCTTACATAAGTGTGGCACGGTGGTGCAGTGGTTAGCACTGCTGCCTCACAGCGCTGAGGACACAGGTTCGATCCCGGTCCCGGGTCACTGTCCGTGTGGGGTTTGTACATTCTCCCCATGTCTGCGTGGGTCTCACCCCCACAACCCAAAGATGTGCAGGGTAGGTGGATTAGCCTCACTAAATTAGGGATGACACAGTAGCACAGTGGTTAACACAGTTGCTTCACAGTTCCAGGGTCCCAGGTTCGATTCCTGGCTTGGGTCACTGTCTGTGAAATCTACATGTTTCCCCGTATCTGCGTGGGTTTCCTCCGGGTGGTCCGGTTTCCTCCCACAGTCCAAATATGTGCAGGTTAGAGGAATTGGCCATGCTAAATTGCCCTTAGTGCCCAAAGGGGTTGGGTGGGGTTGCTGGTTTGCGGGATGGGTTGGAGGTGTGGACTCGATGGGCCGAGTGGTCTCCTTCTGCACTGTAAATTCTATGTTCCATTCTATGATTTTGGTGTGTGATGATATGATCTGCATACTCGTCTGCCATTGGGCCAGAACGTCGGCTTACCATTGGCCCTGGTCGGTCATGTGCCTCTCGACCGATTGGCCGAGAGGCTGAGTTAACCACGCCTCTATCAACGAGGTATAAATGCTCAGAAGCCTGACGATCGTTCCTTTCCACTGTAGACGATCGCCAGGCTGTGTTCTAGTTAATTAAAGCCTGACATTGGTAAATCACTCGCCTCGCGTGCAATTGATGGTGCATCAATTTAATTAACTACAACTTTGAAGATGGAGTTCCGCATCAAGCCCGAATGCCTCCGCATCAGCCCGCAAACTCTGAACTCTACAGAACTCTTCAAGCTCTGGCTGACTTGCCTCGAAGGGTTCCTGGCATCTACAACCACCCCCCCCACCGGGGCACAGAAGCTGCACGTCCTCCACTCCAGCGTGGGTATTGCCGCTTACTCAATAATCGAAGACGAAACAGACTATGATGAAGCTATACGGAAGCTAAAAGGACAATTCCTCAAACCCATCAACAGGGTATTCGCTCAACATCTGCTGGCCACCAGAAAGCAGGTCCCCGGTGAGTCTCTAGACCAATACGCCCGGGCCCTCTGTGCCCTGGGGAGAGGTTGCGCCTGTGAAGCGGTGTCCGCTACAGAGCACATGGAGCTACTCGTCAGAGACGCTTACGTGGCTGGGATGCTGTCCCCCGTGATCCGCCAGCGGATGCTGGAAAGAGACGAACTCAGTTTAACGGAGACACTGACTCTCTCCGCCTCCCTGGAGGTCGCAGATCAAAGCGCTCGCACCTATGACCCTGGCCAGGCCGCCTCCTGGCACGCTTCCCACCAGCTACCCACCGCTCCCGGCCTCCCTCAGGCTTGTGCCGCGGGGCGCCCCGATAAATCCGCGGGGCCCCGCTGCTACTTTTGTGGGTACGCTAAGCACCCTCGCTCGCGCTGCCCAGCCCGCTCCGCCCTCTGTAAGAGCTGCGGGAAGAAGGGCCACTACTCCACGGTCTGCCAGGCCAAAACGCTGGCTGCAGCGCTTCTGGAAGCTGCACAGCACTCTCCCCCCCTCTCCCAGGCCTCTGCAAACGGCCTGTGTGCCTCCCACTCTCCCCCAGAGCCGCCCCAGCCGCTCCCGACTCGCGCCCCGCCGGCCGACATGCGCACCTCCCCGGCCCCTCCAGGCCTCTGCCTGCCCGCCGCGCACGTTTCTCCCCCCCGCCCCCGGGCCCCGGCGCCCGACCGGCTCGCCTCTCCGGGCCCCCCTGGTCCCTGCCTGCCCGCAGCGGCCCTGCTTCCCTCGCTCCCGGACCCCGGCTCCCCCCACCCCCGGGCCCCGGCGCCCGACCGGCTCGCCTCTCCGGGCCCCCCGGTCCCTGCCTGCCCGCAGCGCGACTCGGCTCCCCCCCGCCCCCGGCCCCCCCGCACCCGGCCCGCGCGCCTTACCTCCGCCCACAGCTGATGCACCTAGCCGGCGTCCTGGAGCCGGCTTCCGCATCCCCACAGCTGATGCACCTAGCCGGCATCCTGGAGCCGGCTTCCGCATCCCCACAGCTGATGCAGGATGGGTTGGAGGTGTGGACTCGATGGGCCGAGTGGTCTCCTTCTGCACTGTAAATTCTATGTTCCATTCTATGATTTTGGTGTCAAAACAGATTCTCTGCCCAATTGCATTTCCCGATTCAGCCGTCAGTTTAAGGAGAATCCTACCCAAGGAGTCTAAAAATGGCTGCCAAAAGTCACCTGGCCTTTTATAATTGCAATGTTTGTCAAGCTTCTGGAAGGTTCCAAGTCGATTGTAATTATAAGTATCTAGACATGTGAAGACATTTGAAATTAATTTCGCATTCCCACAAGGATAAACAAAAATTCATTGACATTGGCTTCCCTGGAGGTAATAGCTCCCTCCTATCTCACGTTGAAGTTAATTGCTGAGACTTTTCAAAGGATAATTACATTGGTTTAAGACAATGGATGAAACGATGCCCCCACACTTGGGCTAACCCAATGGAAGCAGGCTTCGACAGCTTGGAAAAGATTGTATTTGAATTTTCAATTTTGAAGTGTATAAAGTCTGGCTGCAAATATCCCAGAAGACCACCGGAAGACAGTCCCAGCCCACAGCTCTCAGCTAAACTCAGTGTAAACAGCCACATGACTGCTGGATTTTCTCTCTGCTATTGGGAGTCACAGAGGAGGTTACCCAGAAATTGCCTCTGTTCGATTGATAAAGGAATCCAAGCAGTCTTCACGTGCCATGGCTAAAGGAACCAGCGAATAAAAGGGACCTTAAGGGCAGCATGGTGGCGCAGGGATTAGCACTGGGACTGCGGCGCTGAGGACCCGGGTTCAAATCCCGCACCTCCGTCACGGTCCATATGGAGTTCGCACATTCTCCCCGTGCCTGCGTGGGTTTCACCCTCACAACCCAAAGATGTGCAGGTTAGGTGGACTGGCCATGCTAAATTGCTCCTTAATTGGAAAAAAAACACAATTGGGTACTCTAATTTTTTTTTAAAGAAAAAGGACCTTCACTCACTCCCCACAACTGCTCTACCTATCGAATCCACCTACAAAGGAAAACTCTGGCTATTCAATTTCACAAGTATCACACAGCTAAACCAAGTTTCAAACCCTTCATTTCGGAAAGAAGAAATTTAAGCCACAGGCCCGCAACAATATCTCACAGAGACTGACTTTTTAAAAATAAATTTGGAGTACCCAATTAATTTTTTCCAATTAAGGGGCAATTTAGCATGGCCAATCCACCTACCCTGCACATCTTTGGGTTGTGGGGGTGAAACCTACGCAAACACAGGCAGTATGTACAAACTCCACACAGACAGTGACCCAGAGCCGGGATTGAACCTGTGAGACAGAGCACTAGCCAAAACGCCACCATGTCACAGAGACCGACTTGAACACATCTTTAAATGCCTTTTTCTCCTTACCTGCATGTTTATACTTGTATCTGTATTGTACTTAATAACTTTATAATTTCTCCTCAGTCAACTTCCAGCAGCAGTTTTGTAACAAACTAACTTTGATCTTGTTTAAGAACAAAGCTTGACTGCTGGGTTATTTTTAAACTGCACCAGTTAAAAAAGAGGGCCACATACAAAGGTACACTAAGGGCGTGATACAGCAACTGCATTGTGCCTGGCATGGATCGTGGCGCGCCTGGTGAATAACGGGAAAGGCCAAAATCAAGATTTGCACAGGGCCCGAAACATTTTGCGATTCACCCAGTCCGCTCCCGATGGCAAGTTCCAGATCTCGCCCAAAAATGGAGAGAATATTCTTAACCCTAATTTGCACTCATTTCAATCTCATTCATGAGCTTGAAGTCCAATGCAGTAGCCTCCCAGGAATCACCTGATTGCCCAGCGGGAAGTTACACAGGCGTCGTTTCGTACTCCTTTTCAAAAACGTGAATCTTGCGCAATGGCTACTGAAGGGAAGTGAGAAGGTGAGTAGCTATTTCCATTTACAGGCATGCAGCTCAAGGGCACCAGAGCTGCTTTCCAGTGCTCAGTGGAGGCCCTCAGGCTCAATGTTGGCACTAAATGCTGTTGAATACAGGCTGTGATATTGCTAACATGACTGCCAAAAAACACCACGCCAAATGCACCCAGAAGCAATCTTTAAACTTTTGTCCACTGAATCGCGCCCTAAATCTTAGTTCATGGACCACTTTGAGGACATTTTTTAAATCTATCTGGACACACCTAATGGTTTAATTTAGTCCAATTCTAATTAAGACTAATAGGACTCGGGCAGCACGGTGGCGCAGTGGGTTAGCCCTGTTGCTTCACAGCGCCGAGCTCCCAAGTTCGATCCCGGCTATGGGTCACTGTCCGTGCGGAGTTTGCACATTCTCCCTGTGTTTGCGTGGGTTTTGCCCCCACAACCCAAAGATGTGCAGGGTAGGTGGATTGGTCACGCTAAATTGCCCCTTAATTGGAAAAATGAATTGGACACTCTAAATTTAAAAAAAGAAAAAATAAAGACTAATAGGATTCTAAATGTCAATGTGCTTACATGCCTATGGCATGCTAAACTTAGGACCATGTATATGCCTGACAACAGTGTATGAAATTGAATTATTCAGAATAACACATGGGAGGGTGACCTCCAAGACTACAATTCAAAACAGCAGATTGCTGCAGAAGGAGACATTTATTTTTGCTTATGAGTATGTTGGCATGTTTGCTTATGAATCTTTGGGACTAGCTGAAGAACGTAAGGAACTCTGGGGTGAAATAGGACCAGTTAATCCACCAAACTCCAGTTCATCAAAAATCCAACCTTGGTTATTTGAATCAAGGATACAGGATATTGAGAAATCTCAGCAGTAGTAAAGAATCCAGGAACCGCAGATTTGAAAGGCTTTTGTGGCAAACTGCTTTAACTTCAACAAAAACTCACAATTGATTAAGAAATATGCAAGCATGTTACGGTTCTATCACCTTTACACAGACTCTGACGTATCATGGTTTGATAATATTTAAAAAGTTACAAAAATACCTAGGTTCCATCAAGTAATCTGCCAAGTGGACTGCCTGAAGCAATGTTCTGGTGTAAAAGATAAACTTTGTTTTCAACTGCTGCCAATTTTCTGGTTGTTCACACAATTTCTTTTAGGCTACCTTCAAACAAAATTACGATGAAGACAAGTTGTTTGATATTTTTCCTTTGAATATTCTTAATCTAAGTGTGCCAAATTGATGTTGCTAAAAGCACTATCCATTTCTGATGTTGGTAATTACCAGCAATTTGCAAAGGAGTGATTTTGGAATTTAAGTTTAAAAATTTGATTCCTTTGTAGCAAAAACTCAGGAGCGGATTTGTAAGCACTATATTATAAAGCAAACTGTGAGCTGACCTTGCCCAAATCAATGAAGACAGATGAAAGTGCGCTCTAACGCAGTTCCTAGGACAGTGTGTCAGAACCCATTGAACTGGAGTGGAACTCAATCCCAACGGATCGCCTAAGAAAAGTATCAGGGTGGAGATCCCAGCTCTGAAATTCTTCTGTCTTGGTGTTTCTGGCTGCATTGCGTTGTGATCTTGTGGCAGCCAATTTACAGGCTGCCACTGCGCTTGCCGTATAGTTAAGGATGATGGGAGGGCGGCACGGGGCATAGTGGTTAGCATCGGGACTGCGGTGCTGAGGACCCGGGGGTTCGAATCCGGCCCTGGGTCACTGTCCATGTGGAGTTTGCACATTTTCCCCGTGTCTCCGTGGGTTTCACCCCCACAACCCAAAGATGTGCAGGTTAGGTGGATTGGCCACACTAAATTGTCCCTTAATTGGAAAAAAAAATAATTGGGTACTTTAAGTTTATTTTTAAAAAATGGATGATGGGCTACAGACCATGAAAGAGGTGGGCACTTCTGATTCACCCAGTGTCCAGCGAAGGTGCCCCAAAGTGTAGGTGCTCCCAAAAGCCCTCTGCAAATCAAAGAAAAGAGCAGCTAACAGACCATCATTCTAGAGAGTGAACCGCCCCTCCCAACACAAGGTTGCTTGTGCCAATGTGGATCTCTGATCCCCAACACTCCTTTTAATTGGCCAACCCCCTCCCCCCCGCTCACATCCCACCAAAATTGCGACACCGTGAAGCCATGGCTGACACCATCGGTGTTTTGCCTTTCTTTCGCTCCTGATGCCACAAAGATTTCAAAGGTGGTAAGACTTCAATGATTGGAGGATGGAGGAATTGATAGCTCATCATCTGCTGCCTGGAAGCTGCCTCCAGGTACCTGCCGGGCAGTGGCTTCAGTGGGGGCCCGCCCAATATTGGGAAGACCCCATTATCAGCGGAATATTTTCCCTAATTTCTCTAAAGTGGCTCGAATTGGCAAGGTGGGTGGGGAAGGTAGTTACCTGCTGTCACATCAGCCACACACCCTCTCTTCAAATTTCACTCCTGGTTCTGACACCAAGCTCTTGTCACAGGACCAGGAAGATCCTATCCTTAGTGTGCAGTTTAATGGTTTTACCTCACAAACCATTGCACTTTAGTGTCTTTAAAATGTTCCTACTGCTTTATAGAAAAGAAATGTTGACAGCTTATATATTTTGAACACTCATGATTCATGAAGACAGTCACAGGGCTATCTGAATGACTCTCAGGGTGTGCTCTACATTGCCGTTTTGTTTGCCCAAGGTTCAAATGATCCAGCTGGTAGTATCTGGAAGGGTCATGTGCTCAGGGTTACAATGGTGGGTTCCATGGTGGTGAAGACAGAGCAGCTACAAGCTTGGAAAACTTCAGTTGGCTGTTGCGAGGCGGAGGGTCCTCTTGGAAGAGGGTTTGTGTTCCTTTAAAACATCCATTGGGGGGGTTTAAACTAATTCAGCAGGGGCATGGGAACCTGGATTGTAGTTTTGGGGTACGGGAGATTGAGAGTATAGAGGTCAGGAGCACAGATTTGACTTCGCAGGTGGGTGCCAGTGTTCAGGTAGGTGGTTTGAAGTGTGTCTACTTCAATGCCAGGTGTATACGAAATAAGGTAGGGGAACTGGCAGCATGGGTTGGTACCTGGGACTTCGATGTTGTGGCCATTTCAGAGACATGGATAGAGCAGGGACAGGAATGGTTGTTGCAGGTTCCGGGGTTTAGGTGTTTTAGTAAGCTCAGAGAAGGGGGCAAAAGAGGGGGAGGTGTGGCGCTGCTAGTCAAGGACAGTATTACGGTGGCGGAAAGGATGCTAGATGGGGACTCTTCTTCCGAGGTAGTATGGGCTGAGGTTAGAAATAGGAAAGGAGAGGTCACCCTGTTGGGAGTTTTCTATAGGCCACCTAATAGTTCTAGGGATGTAGAGGAAAGGATGGCGAAGATGATTCTGGAAAAGAGCGAAAGTAACAGGGTAGTTGTTATGGGAGACTTTAACTTTCCAAATATTGACTGGAAAAGATATAGTTCGAGTACATTAGATGGGTCATTCTTTGTACAATGTGTGCAGGAGGGTTTCCTGACACAATATGTTGACAGGCCAACAAGAGGCGAGGCCACATTGGATTTGGTTTTGGGTAATGAACCAGGCCAGGTGTTAGATCTGGAGGTAGGTGAGCACTTTGGAAACAGTGACCACAATTCGGTGACCTTTACGTTAGTGATGGAAAGGGATAAGTATACCCCGCAGGGCAAGAGTTATAGCTGGGGGAAGGGCAATTATGATGCCATTAGACATGACTTAGGATGTGTTGGTTGGAGAAGTAGGCTGCAAGGGTTGGGCACACTGGATATGTGGAGCTTGTTCAAGGAACAGCTATTGCATGTTCTTGATAAGTACGTACCAGTCAGGCAGGGAGGAAGGGGTCGAGCGAGGGAACCGTGGTTTACCAAAGAAGTGGAATCTCTTGTTAAGAGGAAGAAGGAGGCCTATGTGAAGATGAGGCGTGAAGTTTCAGTTGGGGCGCTTGATAGTTACAAGGAAGCGAGGAAGGATCTAAAGAGAGAGCTGAGACGAGCAAGGAGGGGACATGAGAAGTCTTTGGCAGGTAGGATCAAGGAAAACCCAAAAGCTTTCTATAGGTATGTCAGGAATAAAAGAATGACTAGGGTAAGAGTAGGGCCAGTCAAGGACAGTGGTGGGAAGTTGTGTGTGGAGGCTGAGGAGATAAGCGAGATACTAAATGAATACTTTTCGTCAGTATTCACTCAGGAAAAAGATAATATTGTGGAGGAGAATGCTGAGACCCAGGCTATTAGAATAGATGGCATTGAGGTGCGTAGGGAAGAAGTGTTGGCAATTCTGGACAAGGTGAAAATAGATAAGTCCCCGGGGCCGGATGGGATTTATCCTAGGATTCTCTGGGAAGCCAGGGAAGAGATTGCTGAGCCTTTGGCTTTGATTTTTAGGTCATCGTTGGCTACAGGAATAGTGCCAGAGGACTGGAGGATAGCAAATGTGGTCCCTTTGTTCAAGAAGGGGAGTAGAGATAACCCCGGTAACTATAGGCCGGTGAGCCTAACGTCTGTGGTGGGTAAAGTCTTGGAGAGGATTATAAAAGATACGATTTATAATCACCTAGATAGGAATAATATGATTAGGGACAGTCAGCATGGTTTTGTGAAGGGTAGGTCATGCCTCACAAACCTTATCGAGTTCTTTGAGAAGGTGACTGAACAGGTTGACGAGGGTAGAGCAGTTGATGTGGTGTATATGGATTTCAGTAAAGCGTTTGATAAGGTTCCCCACGGTCGGCTATTGCAGAAAATACGGAGGCTGGGGATTGAGGGTGATTTAGAGATGTGGATCAGAAATTGGCTAGTTGAAAGAAGACAGAGAGTGGTAGTTGATGGGAAATGTTCAGAATGGAGTTCAGTTACGAGTGGCGTACCACAAGGATCTGTTCTGGGGCCGTTGCTGTTTGTCATTTTTATAAATGACCTAGAGGAGGGCGCAGAAGGATGGGTGAGTAAATTTGCTGATGACACTAAAGTCGGTGGAGTTGTAGACAGTGCGGAAGGATGTTGCAGGTTACAGAGGGACATAGATAAGCTGCAGAGCTGGGCTGAGAGGTGGCAAATGGAGTTTAATGTGGAGAAGTGTGAGGTGATTCACTTTGGAAAGAATAACAGAAATGCGGAATATTTGGCTAATGGTAAAATTCTTGGTAGTGTGGATGAGCAGAGGGATCTCGGTGTCCATGTACATAGATCCCTGAAAGTTGCCACCCAGGTTGATAGGGTTGTGAAGAAGGCCTATGGTGTGTTGGCCTTTATTGGTAGAGGGATTGAGTTCCGGAGCCATGAGGTCATGTTGCAGTTGTCCAAAACTCTAGTACGGCCGCATTTGGAGTATTGCGTACAGTTCTGGTCGCCTCATTATAGGAAGGACGTGGAAGCTTTGGAACGGGTGCAGAGGAGATTTACCAGGATGTTGCCTGGTATGGAGGGAAAATCTTATGAGGAAAGGCTGATGGACTTGAGGTTGTTTTCGTTAGAGAGAAGAAGGTTAAGAGGTGACTTAATAGAGGCATACAAAATGATCAGAGGGTTAGATAGGGTGGACAGCGAGAGACTTCTCCCGCGGATGGAGGTGGCTAGCACGAGGGGACATAGCCTTAAATTGAGGGGTAATAGATATAGGACAGAGGTCAGAGGTGGGTTTTTTACGCAAAGAGTGGTGAGGCCGTGGAATGCCCTACCTGCAACAGTAGTGAACTCGCCAACATTGGGGGCATTTAAAAGTTTATTGGATAAGCATATGGATGATAAGGGCATAGTGTAGGTTAGATGGCCTTTAGATTTTTTCCATGTCGGTGCAACATCGAGGGCCGAAGGGCCTGTACTGCGCTGTATCGTTCTATGTTCTATGTTCTATGTTCTAACACATGTGAGGAGTGGAAATGAGATTTCACATCGTACTTTCCTTTTCCCGAGTCAACAATGGTCAGCAGAAATAATTCTCATCAAGACAGTGTGAATGGTGTTATGATCCAGCTGATGATACTGTCAGACAAGTCACATCCCAGGGTAGATAGATCCTAACTTTTATCTTTTCTTTAGATACGTGGAAGGCGGCTACTGAACAGTCAGCTGGTAAACCTTTAACAAAAGAAGAAAACATTTATTGAACATGAAAAATGAACTGTAATACACTGCTGCTTCACCACAACTGTAACTTTCAGATGTACATAGGTTTGTACGGATAATACAAATTACAAAATCTACCTTATACTCTAATGTTCACAGTAAGTATACAGCCCACGTAAACCACTGGGCAACTGTGGTCAGGCACACCACACTCTGAAACGAAGTGACAAATGCCACCAAAAATAATTAATACAGATTTCTCATCAATTTCCCTTGGATGCTTGTTACACTGCGAGCCAACTGGTCCCACTGGAATTCTGTCTTTCACATGAGGATCTCCAATCTCTGCTCTCAAAGAACATACCCTGGAATCTTCCCACAAACAATGTTTTCTCTTGGTTGTCTTCACCAAGAATCCACCTCCAGGGTTTCAATCTCTCCTGGATATTATAGAATCCCAACAATGCAGAAAGAGGTCATTTGGCCCATCAAGTCTGCACCGGCCATTTGAAAGACCACCCTACACAGACCCAATCCCCACCTATCCCTGTAACCCCACTGAATCGTTGGATGTTTAGGGGCAATTTAGCATTGCCAATACACCTAACCTGCCCATCTTTGGGTTGTGGGAGCAAATCTGAGTACCCGGAGGAAACCCACACAGACACAGGGAGAAAGTAACAACACGGTCACTCAACGAAGTCGGAATCGAACATGGGTTCCTGGCACTGTAAGGCAACAATGCTAACCACTGTGCTACCATGCGGCCCTTCTGGTATCCCTCTGCCCTGGAGCACCAGGTGCATCCAAGCTTCAACTTCTATACATGCATTTAAATACCCTGCTGTGCCAATAGAATACCACTGTTTCAGTGGTTGTATTGTCACCAACCTTTGGATCACCTCAATCTCTGACTTCTCCCAAGATGACATTCCAAGGTCTGCATCTTGCAGCCCCATCTTTAACATGGAGCTTCGCTGCTCCTCACTTTCAAGTTTACTGAACAGAATCTTTTTTTCAGATGCTCCTTGACTTCATCCTGTGTCCTATTCCTTGGCTTTGGGATCTTTCTGTTCTTATGGGAAATATGTTTACTTTAATTTCCTTTCCTGTGCCCAGTTCCTCCTGGCATATTCTTTCAACTGAACTAAAACCTGCTGTTCTGTTTCTCCCTGTGTCTGTCGGCTTCCTGTTCCTAGTCAACAGCACAGTTTTTCCACTGTGTTATAACTTCCCTAAACCACTTGCCCCTTGATAACACAGGTACCCATTTTGAGGGTCATAAAGTGTTGTTAAAATGCAGATACTCAAACGAAGCCTTAGAACTACTGTCTCCACTCTAAAATGAAATAAAAACTTAAAAGCTATAGGTTTTGCCCAGTACACATATATACAAATATAAATTATTTAAAACTATATCTATTTCCGAACAATGGGGTTGGCACCAGTTGTGTTAACACCTCACTTGATGTGGAAATTCAGCTGGGCCTTAATATTATCATGGTCAAACATCAAAGAAAGCAGCAACGCATCTTTAAAGACAATTAGGGCATCTATTGTTGCTATGATCGGAAAATTTGGAAGATCATGGTTGTCCAGGTCACCTCCCAGCATGGTGCTTAGACAATGATGACAATGACAACGATTCATGAAGAAACATCACAGACTAAGACTAGGGCAGCACGGTAGCATTGTGGATAGCACAATCGCTTCACAGCTCCAGGGTCCCAGGTTCGATTCCAGCTTGGGTCACTGTCTGTGCGGTGTCTGCACATCCTCCCCGTGTGTGCGTGGGTTTCCTCCGACTGCTCCAGTTTCCTCCCACAGTCCAAAGATGTGCAGGTTAGGTGGATTGGCCATGATAAATTGCCCTTAGTGTCCAAAATTGCCCTTAGTGTTGGGTGGGGTTGCTGGGTTATGGGGATGGGGTGGAGGTGTTGACCTTGGGTAGGGTGCTCTTTCCAAGAGCCGGTGCGGACTCGATGGGCCGAATGGCCTCCTTCTGCACTGTAAATTCTATGATAAGACAGGAAGAAAATGTGAAGAGGAGCAAGAGGGTTTGAAAAGGGCAAAAGTTCAATCAAACTTTCAGAACATATAATGGAGCCCAATACTAACTCTGCCTAAACAATAATGTTTTGAGTGGGTTAAAATCTCACCCTACGGCCCTGTTTTAACTCACTCAAACTCCATTCATTTAGATGGATTTAATATTGGTCCCCTCTGTATTTGAATTGTAGTATTGAAAAACATGTTTTTGTGTCAGGACCATCATAACTTTCAACAGGAATTATTACTAAAGGGACGTCATCTGTAACTATCTGAAAAGGCCTGAGATTTTAAATTAAAAATGCGAATCGGCAGCAATTAATAATCAAACACAGGACTATTAAAGGCTTCACTATGGGAAGCTATGTTACCAAGCATCCTCAGTGGCTGAGGGCGTTTGTCTAATGTGATGGCAAAGCATTCAGGCTGTTGTTCAGACAGAAGGTTCTGATGTTTAAATCTCAGATCTGATGGTCAATAGGTGCTCTGCAGTTGGCCTCAGCCTGAGCTTCCAAAGTCTTGCTTGGCAAGGACAGAATTATTATTTGCTAACGTGGCCCTTTAACCAATAGTTCTTGATGCTGTGGACTGCAGCAGCTAGTTCAGTCACATGGTGGGGCTTTGATTTCATTGCCTAGGAACCTTTTTGCCATTACTGCACAGACTCTGAGGACACTGGATATTTCCTGGGTGTATCACCATCTACTGGTCACAATGTGAGGAGCTGGTACACTCATCCAGGCAAAACCAGCAAAGTCAGAATTTGCCTTTTCATTTGAACAGAAACATCCAGGAGGTCTGATGGAGATTGTTAAAATTGTTTGGATTCACTAAGTTACTAGAGGACATAAATTTGACAATTTCACCAATTAATGAGACAGGTATTTAAGGTACTTTTTCAAATATGTAATGCTACATTGGAAGGGAAATGGGCCATTTAGCCCCTCGGGTTCTTCCATTCAATGAGATCATGGCTTATCTGCAATCTAACTCGAGATACACAGCTTTGCCCAATTTTCCTCAAATACCATTGGTGAACATGCATCTATCAATCTACATTTTAAGATTGACAATTCATCTAGTGTCAATTGAGGTTTCTGATTTTTTTTATTCATTCATGAGATCTGGGCTTCACTAGCTGGGCCAGCATTTATTGCCTATCCCTAATTACCCTTGAGAGGGTGGTGGTGAGCTGTCTTCCTGAGCTGCTGCAATCGCTATGGTGTAGGTATACCCGCAATGCTGTTAGGGAAGGAGTTCCGTATTTTGCCCCAGCGACAATGAAATGAAATGAAAATCGCTTATTGTCACGAGTAGGCTCCAATGAAGTTACTGTGAAAAGCCCCTAGTCGCCACATTCCGGCGCCTGTCCGGGAGGGCTGGTACGGGAATCGAACCGTGCTGCTGGCCTGCTTGGTCTGCTTTAAAAGCCAGCGATTTAGCCTGGTGAGCTAAACCAGCCCTGAAGGAACGGAGATATATTTCCAAGTCAGGATGATGAGTAGCTTGGAGGGGAGCTTCCAGTGGTGGGGTTCCCAGGTATCTGCTGCTCTTGTCCTTCTAGATGGTAGTGGTCATGGGTTTGGAAGGTGCTGTCAAAGGAGCCTTGGAAGTAGCAGCAATACATCGGGTAGTTGGTAAAAATTACTGCCACTGTATGTCAGTGGTGGAGGGAGTGAATGTTTGCAGATAGTGTGTCAATCAAGAGGGCTGCTTTGTTCTGGATGTGTCAAGCTTCTTGAGAGTTGTTGGAGCTGCACTCATCCAGGCAAGTGGAGAGTATTCCATCACAATCTTGATTTTTGTCTTGATGGTGGACAGGCTTTGGGGAGTCAGGAGGTGAGTTACTTACCACAGGATTCCTAGCTCTCTTATCTGCTCTTGTAGCCACAGTATTTATATGGCTAGTCCAGTTCAGTTTCTGGTCAATGGTAACCCCCCAGGATATTAATAATGAAAGACTCAAAATGGCAATGCCATTGAATGTCGGGGGGGGGGGGGGGGGGGGGCGGTGACAAATAGTTTATTTCTTGTTGGAGGTGATCATTGCCGACAGAATTGTGGCATGAATGCAACTTGCCACTTTTCAGCCCAAGTCTGGATATTGTGCAGGTCTTGCTTTGGACATGGACTGCTTCATCATCTGAGGAGTCACGAATGGTGCTGAACTTTGTGCAGTAATCAGTGAACATCCCACTTCTGACCTTATGATGAATGGGAGGTCATTGACGAAGTAGCTGAAGATGGTTGGGCCTAGGACAATACTCTGAGGAACTCTTGCAGTAATGTCCTGCAGCTGAGATGACTGACCTCCAACCACCACAACCATCTTCCTTTGCACCAGGTATGACTCCAACTATTGGAGATTTCCCCTCACCTCTGGCATTCAGCTATTTCCTAGTATGCGTTTCTTTATTTTTAAAGGTTTTTTTAACTGAAGTTGTTCTCCAAGATCAAGGCATACATTCAACAGCACCAACTTGCATTTATATATTTTCTTGTGCGGAGAAAAATATCCCAAGGTGCTCCATGCATTCGCGACATAGTGTCTAGCATACACAAGTGATGGGAAGTGTGTTCTGTGCTGTTTCATGTGGAAAATCAGGAATTGATTTAGTTTTCATGTTTCATTTTGTATTCCATTTCAATACTGTACAAAACTCTACAAACTTGTTCATATGTTTAGCTTCTTCCAGAAACTTCTACTGATAATAAATTTTGCAGCTCCATTGTTCACTTATATCCTGTCTATGTGATTGTTGCAAATTCACACTTGTGGAAACTAAACACAGGAAGCAAAGAAATATCAGACCATAACTTTCGGCTGGCATCAGAAAGAAATGGCTCGCAGGAATTAAAATAATTTAATGCACACTTATCTGTCTTCAAAATTGCACTGAAACATCCTATGGCTGGAGCTGCTTGGGGCCTGCATCAAAATACTCTTTGCAGATCCCAGCGCAGTCTAGCTCTGGTGGATTCAAGGTTGCTTTTAGCTGCTGTAAAGCAGTTAAGTTTAAAGTGAAATGTACAGGGAGAAGGTGAGTGTCTAAGGCAAGTGGAAAGGACTGGTGTACTCTGGGATTCTGTAGGTCGAGGATGGGTGGGAGGGTTGGAGGGTGGGAGTGGATGGGTTGGTGTTTGGAAAATGGGGACTTTGAATTTGAAGCGAAGGGAGGGAATGGAGGTTGGGGGTGAGGACGTGGGACAGGTCAAAGGTTAGGGAGTTGAGAGGGTCAGAGATCAGGGGATGGGTGTGCGGGAGTGTGGGTGTTGGAGATCTGGGAGGGGGTTCGTTCGGGTTGGACCCATAGGGCGACTGGGTGTCGAGGTGTGGTTGAGTCAAAGGGGTGTGCATGCCTATTGGGGTTGGGGTGGGGAGGTGATTGAGAGTGATGAGCATCAGGTGATGTCGGTCTGGATCTTTACAATAGTTATCTAGAAGTTAGGAGAAGTTTTAATTATTTTTTTGGCACCTATTGGTGTAACCATAGTTGAACAATCCAAAGTTAACAATTTCAATTGCATTTTCAGATGATTCCCATGCACTGCAATTGTCCAGATGAAGTTGGCACTTGTGGCCAATTGCTGAGCAAACCTTTACCTATAAAGTTTTGAGAGAGATTACCCAGCACATTTGTGGTACCCCATAGATCTGAAATTGAGGAGCAGGGAGATTATGGTCCATATTGATAGGGTATAGTCCACAATGCCCAATCTCTTAAATATGTAGGTGAGTATGAGGGCATTGTGCCATTAAGCCCTTATTGACAAAGGACTATAACAATATGAGCAGTGACAGACTCCGAGTTCAGCATTCTTGCAGAAGATGAATTGAGTTTGGAGCTGTAACCAGTCTGATTGACAGCTCAGGTTTTCCACAGTCATGTTATTCCCCTGGAGGCAGACATCTTGATCAATTTCAATAAAATTCTTACTGGGGAACACACTCAAGAAGTCCAGCTGTGCTGATGCTTGCAACATGATGTAAGAGAGTGGACAAAGAAAATATTTTTTCAACCTTGCATGTTGAGCAGAAAAGACACAGAACACAGGAACACAGAAAGGTTTAACATCTGAAAAAAAAATCTGCTGAAAAGAACAAAGGAAAATAGACAAAGGCTTCAAGAGAAAAAAGAAAAGCACACAAAGGCTGTAAGTTGTATTACTTGCTGAAGAAAAAAGGGAAACAAATGACAAAGGCTGCAAGTAAATTACTAAGTGGGTAAAAATGGTACCTGTATATTTTCCAGTCCCATCTCCAGTAACATTAGACCGTAATATATGCCAAACCTGGCAGGTTTACCACTTACAATGTCAAAACTATGAGATTACAACAGACTTAATTAATAAGCCAAAACCAATAAGAGTACCCACACTGTTAACACTAGTAGAGAGGGAATGTTACAAAGTGTATACCACTCTAAATCTAACACAGGAACAACAAAAAAAGAAGACAGATTTTGAAAGCCTTGAACAAACATTTTGAATCCTGAATAAATGTTTCATATGAACGATATGGATTCAGCACTAGAGTTCAGAATGAAAACAAAACCATTGAACTGTACACCAGCAATAACACAGAATCATGTGAATTTTGACATAAAAAAGATGATCGGATTAAAGATAGGTTGGCCCTAGGAGTGCGGGATACTCACGGTGACAGCAAGTCTATTGAAAGATGAGAAAGTGGCACTAAAGAAAGTGATAGACATGTGCTGAAATGCAGAACTCATGAAATGTCAACCTGATGTACCATCAATTCGACTCAAGACACATTTAGGATCCGAACTGTGGCTTTAATCAGCTAGTTGTTAGCCCAGTGGTCGACTACAAAGTATGACCGACCGCCGGGAACTCTGGGTACTTATGCCCCGCCTCAGAGGCGGGGTCTACTTGCCTCTCGACCAATTGGAAAGCAGTCACATGACTAGTCCCAACCAATCGGATGAGAGGCACATGACCAGCCAGAGCCAATGGGAAGCCAGTGCTCTGCACCAATGGCAGTGCTCATATCCATACCACCACATTCACCCCTTGTGGAGAAAGAAAGGGGGGGTAAGTGGGAGAGGGGGGAGGGGGTCCGAGGACTGGTGGTATGAGCAGCGAAAATTGATAGGGGTGAGCTGCCCACTGGCTCGTGGCAAAACAATACTACTACTACTAACAACAGAATAATCACAAAAATGTCCAAGAAAACAATGGCAAAACAATACTACTACTACTAATATCAACAGAATAAAACGAAATGTCCAAAAAAGTCCCATGGCCGCATCAGATGGAGACGATCAGCCTGTCGGGTGCCCGTGTTGTTCTGAATTACCTTCGCAGTGGAGCTGTTGACGTCGGGCCGATGGTCGTCCTTGCCTCCGGGAGCGTCGGTCGTAGATATATCTCCATACCCTGGGCCGGTGATGGAGACGCTGTAATCGGGGAAGAGGGGGCATGTGCGCTGGGTCGTGGGGGCGCGGGAGGCGCTGGGGGGAATTGGGTTGGGGGGGTGTTCGTGTAGGGGAAGAAGGCCGCACGCCGGCGGGTGCCAGGTCCCGGAGCGAGACCGTATCCTGCCGACCGTCGGGATACTCCACGCACGCATATTGCGGGTTGGCGTGGAGTAACTGGACTCGCTCAACCAACGGGTCGGACTTGTGCACCCGCACATGCTTCCGGAGCAGGATGGGCCCAGGGGTGGCCAGCCAGGTCGGGAGAAGGGATTCCCTGGACGACTTCCTGGGGAAAACAAGAAGACGTTCATGAGGTGTCTGATTAGTGGTAGTACAGAGGAGAGACCGGTTTGAATGCAGGATGTCGGGGATGAGCTCTTGCCAATGGGGAATAGGGAGATCTCTGGACCATAGGGCCAGCAGGATGGTCTTCCAAATGATGCCATTCTCCCGCTCGACCTGACCGTTACCCCGAGGGTTATAACTGGTCGTCCTGCTGGAGGCTATGGCCCTGCTGAGCAGGAACTGACGCAGTTCATCACTCATAAAAGAGGACCACCGGTCGCTGTGGATGTACGCGGGGTAACCGAACAGGGAGAAGATGGATAGGAGGGCTTTTATGACGATTGTTGTGGTCATGTCGGGACAGGGAATGGCGAAAGGGAATCGAGAGTATTCGTCGATAACACTCAAGAAATAAGTGTTACGGTTGTTGGAGGGGAGGGGACCTTTGAAGGAGATACTGAGAAGTTCAAAGGGGCGGGATGCCTTGATCAGATGCGCTCGTTCGGGGCAGTAAAAGTGCGGTTTGCACTCGGCGCTGACGTGGCAGTCCCTGGTGACCGTCCTGACTTCCTCGATGGAGTAGGGCAGGTTGGGGGTCTTAATAAAAAGGTAGAAACGAATGACTCTGGATGGCAGAGGTCCGTGTGGAGGGAGCGGAGGCGGTCAATCTGCGCGCTGTCGCAGGTACCGCGGGATAGGGCATCGGAAGGCTCGTTGAGCTTCCCAGGACGATACAAGATATCGTAGTTGTACGTGGACAACTCGATCCGCCACCGCAAGATCTTGTCGTTCTTGATCTTGCCCCTCTGTGCATTGTCGAACATGAAAGCTACTGACCGTTGGTCTGTGAGGAGGGTAAACCTCCTGCCGGCCAGATAGTGCGTCCAGTATCGCACAGCATCGACTATGGCCTGTGCCTCCTTTTCCACCGAGGAATGGCGGATTTCGGAAGCGTGGAGGGTTCGTGAAAAGAAGGCCACGGGTCTGCCCGCTTGGTTCAGGGTGGCCGCCAGAGCTACGTCAGACGCGTCGCTCTCGACCTGGAATGGGAGGGACTCGTCGATAGCATGCTTCGTGGCCTTTGCGATATCCACTTTGATGCGGCTAAAGGCCTGGCTGGCTTCCATCGACAGGGGAAAGGAGGTGGACTGGATGAGGGGGCGGGCTTTGTCGGCGTAATTGGTGACCCACTGGGCGTAATAGGAGAAGAAGCCCAGGCAGCGTTTGAGGGATTTGAGGGATTGGGGAGAGGGAGTTCCATCAGGGGGCGCATGCGTTCGGGATCGGGGCCTATCACTCCGTTACGCACTACGTAGCCGAGGATGGCTAGACGGTCGGTGCTAAACACGCACTTATCCTTATTGTAAGTTAAATTAAGGAGTTTTGCGGTTTGGAGGAAGTTTTGGAGGTTGGTGTCATGGTCCTGCTGGTCGTGGCCGCAGATGGTGACGTTATCGAGATACGGGAAGGTGGCCCGTAAACCGTGCTTGTCGACCATTCGGTCCATCTCCCGTTGGAAGACCGAGACTCCATTTGTGACACCGAAGGGAACCCTGAGGAAGTGGTAGAGGCGCCCATCTGCCTCAAACGCAGTGTACAGTCGGTCACTCGTGCGAATAGGGAGCTGGTGGTAGGCGGACTTAAGGTCCACCGTGGAGAAGACTTTGTACTTCACGATCCTGTTAACCAGGTCGGAAATACGGGGGAGAGGATACACGTCCAGCTGCGTAAACCTGTTGATGGTCTGACTGTAATCGATGACCATCCGGTTTTTCTCCCCAGTTCGAACTACCAGCACTTGTGCTCGCCAGGGACTGTTGCTGGCCTCGATGACTCCTTCCTTAAGGAGCCTCTGGACCTCGGACCCGACGAAGGTCCTCGTCCTGGGCACTGTAGCGTCTGCTCCGAGTGGCGACAGGTTTACAATCTGGGATGAGATTAGCAAACAAGGAAGGGGGGTCCACTTTGAGGGACGCGAGGCTGCAAACAGTAAGACGAGGAATAGGGCCGCCGAATTGAAAGGTCAAGCTCTGCAGGTTGCACTGGAAGTCCAGGCCCAGGAGTGCCGGAGTGCATAGGCGGGGGAGAATGAGGAGTTTAAAATTTTGAAAACCCTCCCGTGGACTGTGAGGTCCGCGATGCAGCACCCGGTGATTTGGATGGAATGCGAACCTGAGGCCAATTCAACTTTATGTTTAACTGGGTGGATGGGGAGCGCGCAGCGTCTTACCGTGTCGGGGTGGGCAAAACTTTCCATGCTCCCGGAGTCCAGCAGGCACCTCGTTTTGTGTCCGTTGAGCTACACCGTCGTTGTAGTCTTGGCGAGCGAGCGTGGTTGCGACTGATCGAGCTTGATGGAAGCCAGTCGTGGTGAGAGTTCCAGATCCTCCTCAGTGGCAGGGTAATCGCTTGCAGGGCCTCCGAGTTTATCCAAGATGGTGGCGCCCAGGACCCGCACGTGGAGTCGGGGTCCCAAGATGGCGGCTCCCAGGACTCGGACGTGGAGCCGGGGCCCCAAGATGATGGCGCCCATGGCCCGCACATGGCGTCCGGGGCCCAAGATGGTGGCGCCCGTGGGAGCCTCGTGGCGGCTGGGGGCAGAGTCAGCGGCATCCGCGAGCCGGTCGGGGCACCTGGGGGCGCGGGTCGGGAGGACCATGGGGCCGTTGCGGGAGCCGGGAGGCAGGCCGGAGAGGTTTTTGCGTGGTGTGGGGCCCTGGGGGGGCCCGGGGGGGGGGAGATCCGCATCACTGCGTGGAACAGCAGCGACCGACTTGGTCTGGCAGATCACCGCGTAGTGGCCCTTCTTCCCGCAGCTTTTACACAGAGCGGAGCGGGCCGGGCAGCGCGGGCGGGGGTGCTTTGAGAGGCCACAGAAATAGCAACGGGGCCCCGCTAGTTTATCGGAGCGACCCGCAGCGCAGGCCTGGGGGGGGGGGGGGGGGGGTCGGGGTCCACGGAGGATGGGGTGGCACGTGCCATGAAGTCCAGGGGGTTGCTGCGCGGCTGGGGGCGTATGCGTGGGCGTTCAGGTCAGCAACCTCCAGGGAGGTTGCCAGAGTCCGTGCCTCAGTTAAGCTGAGGGTGTTCTTTTCTAACAATCGTTGGCGGATAGAAGGAGACTGCATGCTAGCAACGTAAGCGTCTCTGATTAGAAGTTCCATGTGCTCCGTCGCCGAAACTTGGAGACATGCGCACGTTCTCCCTAGAGCTGCGAGGGCCTGGTAAAACTCGAGGGACTCACCAGGGAACTGTTGTCTGGTCGTCAGGAGATACCGTGCGTAAATTGTTGACTGGCTGGAGAAAGTGTCCTTTGAGAATCTTCATGGCCGCATCAAAATCGCCTTCATCTTCGATCATTGCGTAGACCGATGTGCACATGCATGAGTGGAGGATGTGGAGTATCTGCTCCTTGGTTGGCTTGCTGGCTGCAGTCGTCAGGTAGCTATTAAAACACGCCTGCCAGTGTTTAAAGATTGCAGACGCATTTGCAGCATGCGGTCTGGTGCGGAGGCAGTCAGGCTTGATGCGAAGCTCCATTCCAAAATTCTAGCTGATTAAATTGATGTACCATCAATTCGACTCAAGACACATTTAGGATCCGAACTGTGGCTTTAATCAGCTAGTTGTTAGCCCGGTGGTTGACTACAGAGAATGACCGACCGCCGGGAACCTCGGAGGCGGGGCCTACTTGCCTCTCGACCAATTGGCGAGCAGTCACATGACTAGTCCCAACCAATCGGACGAGAGGCACATGACCAGCCAGAGCCAATGGGAAGCCAGTGCTCTGCACCAATGGCAGTGCTCATATCCATACCACCACACAACCATAGCATATGTATGGCAGAGCTGACCAGAGGATACATTATGCTGAGAGATGGTGCAGGCCGAAAGAGCTGAGCAATTGCAGACAAAGGGCAGGGTGCAAATACTGCAGAGGACAACTCGCACAAGAAAAGCAGAATTGCCTCGCATGGTGTACGCAGTGTTTTAACTGCCAGAAACAGAACCATTTCACACACAATGGTTTGGCTAGAAAAAAAGAAAAGCAAGCCTATACAGATGGCCACTGGAGAGATTTTGGCAGACGAGTCTGATGAAGAAATCTACACAATACAACAGGATGGTTCAATAAAGTTCACAGGTGACAAATGGTTTGTGACTGTTACCATGATAACTGCAGAAGGTCAAGAAGTGTCAGGATAGACACTGGTGCATCATGCAACATAATAACCTTCAGAAATCTGTACAAAGTGGTTCAACATGGTGATCTAACAATGAAATCCTTGAGGCTATATGATGACATCAGACTCTTACCGAGAGGGTATATTAGTTTGACAGCCAAATGCAATGGCAGGAAGGATGATCTTGAGTTCCAGATAATAGATGGGATACACCAGCCACTTTTTCTCAGCTGGAGCATGTCTAAAGCTTGGGCTGGTAACCCGGAATGTACCCACAGAGAAAGGGCAGAAAAAAACGCCAGAGAAAAGGCAGAAAAATATCCCAGGGAGAGGGTGACAGTATTCAAGTAAAGCATAAGATGGTTGCTGACACATCAATGCAATGGGAGATCTGAGCCGAAAGTAAATTTTTTACAGGGAAATGATTAGCTGAACGAAAAAAATCCAGCTGAGTTTATAGCTTTGAAAATACCTGATAAACTGAACTAAGCTGTGAGAGGTTTGACCAAAGTAATTACAGGGACAACACAAAGGTATCAAGAGGAAAGCATGACCCACAATTCGACAGATGGCACCTCAAATGCAAGCTGAAAAATCTCAACCAGTTTTACAGGTGCAATCGTAGTATATGCTGCACCTTCACACCAATTGGGCAGTCAGGAGACGGAGGGCGGGATTCTCCCTTCTGGGGACTTAGTCCCCATGCCCGGCGGGAAATGAGCGGAAATCACTCCAGACGTTTTCCTAGAAAGTCCGAGGTGATTCTCCGTCTTCAAGGGGGCTAGCAGGGCCCCGGCGTGTGTCCTGCCGCTCAGGCTGTCGGCGGGGCCCTGCAGTTACGCCCTGCACTGCGGCGCATGCACACAGCGGCCGGCTGCGGGTCCACGCATGCGCATGGCTGCCGTCTTCGCGGCCCACGTGCAACATGACGGAGCCCTACAGGGGTCTGGCGCAGAGGAACATAGGCCCCCTCTGGAATGAACGTGCCCGCCGATCGGTAGCCACCGATCACGGGCCAGGCCACCGTGGAGGCCCTCCCCGGAGTCAGAACCCCCCACCCCCCTCCAGGACATCCCCTGCAGCCAGAACGGCAAGGTCCCGCCAGGTGGGACCACATGTGAATCATGCCGGTGGGACTGGGTGGAGCTCGGTGGGACCCAGCCCGTCGAGCGTGGAGAATCGGGGGGGGGGGGGGGGGGCTTTCAACGGCCCCTGACCAGCTCCGCATTAATCGTTTGCGCGCGACTGATGCCGATTCTCTGGTCACCGGAAAATCGCTTGCCGGCGTGGGAGCCTATTTTGGGTAGTTCTCCGCCCCCGCGCCGAGTGCGATTTTCACGCGGAGGGTCAGAAAATCCTGCCCGGGATCTCCCCAGCTGTCCTGAGTACAGAACTCCCATCAATCCCAGAGGTTCGTATGCCTCCAACAACCAAAATTGAACAACAGTCACCAAGACAACAAGGACCATGGGAACCAACACTCTCCAAACAAAGACTATCATCCAGACATACAGTCAATGGTAACATGCACATGGAATGTTAAGAAACCTGTATTATTTAAAGACTGTGTGCCAATGTATGTGTAGAGCAACAGTGTTATTGCATAAGCCAAGTGGGTGTATAGTGGGAAATCTGAGTAACTCACAGTCACACAGGATTGTTCGTGCAAATGTGTTTTTTATTCCATCGTTAAAGGGGAATGTTTGTATCTTTAGTTCAATATGAAAGGGGGATGTTTGGGTTTTGAAACGTAACCAGTTGGATTGACCCCCTCAGGCATTTCACGACATGTGTCTGCCACTGGAGGCAGACAACTTCAGAGCACTTCAATAAAGCTCTCAATATCAAAAACATTAAAAAGTATGGCATGGTAGCACAGTGGTTAGCACTGCAGCCTCACAGTGCCAGGGACCCAGATTCCTCCATTGGGTGGGTGTCTGTGTGGTGTTTTCACATTCTCTCCGTGCCTCCGTAGGTTTCCTCCAGGTGTTCTGCTTTCCTCGCACAGTCCAAAGATATGCCGGTTAGGTGGGTTGGCCATTCTAAATTACCATTTTGTGTCCAAAGATGTGCAGGTAAGATGGATTGGACATGATCAATGCACGGAGTTACGTGGATAGGGCACTCTATGCAGAGTGGTCTTTCGGAGAGTCGGTGCAAACTCATTGGGCCGAATGGCCTTTTTCTTTCCTGCATGGATTCCATGAATTCTATGGATTCCTTTTACTTGCAACAGTGAATAAGTTGAGTTCGAACATCAGCAAGGTGGCTACCACTTGGCACATAATTGGGGGCTGTAAAATATAATTCAATAATCACCTGTTATTTTGTTATCAAAAATTGATAAGTGATAAAATGTAGCAATGAATTACAGTCATATAAACCAAAATAAATTCCTGGCATCATCTAACACTTTGAAATTGTTCGCGTGAGTTCTGCCCATTTTGAATGTGTAACTCTTCCACTGGAAGGTAGTGCCCACAACACCAAGGTCTTGTGATGGCTGCCTGCACGTAGACACCCACACCTTTTCTCATTAATATCCTCCTTTGGCCGTCTCGTGAACAGATTATCAAAGAAAATAATTAGAAGAACTCATTGACTGGCTCAGCGAATAAAGTTATTGTTTGGTATGGCACTCAGCCACATGTGCCCAGAAGGTCTGAGGTCCAAACCCCTCAGCTGTGCTGAGTTAGCTGATCTTAACTGGCACCTGTTAGAAATATCATAGTGACTGTATGCCTCACTGGGCAGAGGGGGGATTCCTGCTCTTGATCTGGCATCCAACAAATTCCACTGGAACATTTGTGTGAGTGGACGTTGAGTGGGAATATAATTCGTTTTCAGCTGCAATGGTTTCTGTGACAAAGAAGGTACAATTCAATAAAGTTTGAAGGAGTTGCTACCTTTATTTTTTTTAATGGGACATGATTATCGCTGGAAAAGCTAACAAGTGTTGCCCATACATTAATTGCACTGGAACTGAACATTTCAGAGGACATTGTTGTAGATCTGGGGCGGGGTTTTCGAAGTCCGCGCCGGGTCGGAGAACCGGCAGGAGCGTGGGAAATTCCCGCCAAGCCGCTCCGACGCCAGGACCCGATTCTCCGCTGACCGGAGAATCGGCGCCAATAGTGCCCGCACGGATGCCGCGGTGCCAGTTCAGCGGCCCTCACGGCAATTCTCCGCGGGCGACGGGCTGAACTCCCGCCGAGGTCCGTCGACGTGGTTCCAAGCTGGTACCACCTGGCGGGACGTCGGACCCACGGCCGCGGTGGAAGTCCTGGTTGGGGGGGGGGGCCGGGATCTGACTCTGGGAGGGGCTTCCACAGGGCCCAGGCCCGCAATTGGGGGCTTCCGATCGGCGGGTGGCCATGATCTGGAGGGAGCCTACCTCCTTCTGCATCGGCCCGCTGTAAGGTCCCCGACATGTTGCTCTGCGTCGGCACGGAGACGGCAACCACGCGCATGCGCGGACCCGCACTGGTCTTTACGCCGGCATCAGCACTTGGCAGGGATTTTGGAGAATCCCGGCCCCGGTGTCACAAATAGGCCAGACTGGGTAAGGATGGCAGATTTCCTTCCCTAAAGGGCATTAATGAAACCAAATGGATTTTTATGATGATCATTTAATGGTCACCATGCATGAGACTTGCTTTATTTTCCAGATTTATTAATAAACTTTAGATGGCATTAGCTGTCCTGGTGGAATTTGAACCCATATCACCAGAGCATTAGTCTGAGCTTCTGGATTACTAATTCAGTGACATTAGCAATATGTCACCATCTCCCCATGTAGTTTCAAACACCAGCAGTGGCTGAGATGGTAGCATTAGAGTTTACAAAAAAGATAATTCATGGGATGTGGATGTCGCTGGCTGGGCCATCCCTAATCCCCTTGAGAAGGTGGTGGCAAGCTGCCTTTCTGAACCACTGCAGTCCATGGAGTGTGGCTGCACCCGCATTGCTGTTAGGAACGCAGTTCCAGGATTTTGACTCAGCGACAGTAAATGAACAGCGATGTATTTCCAAGTCAGGTTGATGAGAGGCTTTGTGGAGAACGTCCAGGTGGTAGTGCTCTGCTGCCCTTGTTCTTATCGATGGTAGCGGTCGTGGGTGAGTTGCTGCAGTGCATCTTGTAGATGGTACACGCTGTTGCCACTATGCGTCGGTGGTGGAGGGAATGAATGCTTGTGAATTATGTGCCAATCAAGCGGACTGCTTTGTTCTGGATGCTGTCAGGTTGGAGCTGCACTCATCCAGGCAGGTGGCCAATATTCCATCACACTTCCAATTTGTGCACTGTAGGTGGTGGACAGGCTGTGGGATGTCAAGAGCTGACACACTCGCCGCAGGATTCCTAGTCGCTGACCTGCTCTTGCCCCACACTATTTATATGGCTAGTCCAGTTTAGTTTCTGGTCAATGGGAACCCCCAAGATGTTGATGGTTGGGACTCAGCGATGCTAGTGCCATTGAATGTCAAGGGGCTTTGGTTGAAGATGGTAATTGCCTGTGGCGTGGTATTCCTTGCTACTTGTCAGCCCAAGCCTAGATATTGTCCAGACCTGGCTGCATTTGTACATGGGCTGCTTCAGTATCTGAGGAGTTGTGGATGGTGCTGAACATTGTGCAATCAATAGTGAACATCCCCACTTCATGATCTGAGTACAAAAATTAGGTACTTAAGTACAAAATTCCAGCACTTCAGGAGTCTTGCACTGATGGGGCACTGCATTTCTGATGAGACACAAAACCAAGATCCTGAGTGCCAATGCGGGTGGTTCTAAATGATCTAATGACACTGTTTCAAAGAAGAGCAAGGGAGTTATCCCCAGTGTCCTGGGACCAATATTCATCCTTAACCAACATCTCTATAACAGATTATCTGGTCATGATCACATTGCTCTTTGTGGGAGCTTGCTGTGAACAGTTTGGCTGCTGTGTTTGGTACTACAGTGTGCTGAAACTTCAAAAATTACTTTATTGGCTGGAAAAAGCTGTTTTTTATGAACTGCAAACACCAGATGATGAAAGAGCAAAGTGTAATAATAATCATAGAGACAACAGCTCCACTCTGAGTGAAGCAACATCACTGATACAAATTTAACATGCTATATTTCCTTCTGTTGGAAGAATGTGTTCCAGACAGGAGGGGGATGCATTTAAACACCTTTACTTCTCCTCACCACCCATCTGTATACAGAAAGGTGTTTATGATCTTTGATTTTGCCCTTAAAAGTGCTTGTATATTTTCCCCAACTCTTCACTTTTGGAGTGATCCAACCCTCGATTATTAATAACCCCACAGCAAATCCGGAATAAGGTCAATTAAGAGACTTGGTTTATTTTACACACACATGAAAAGTGGAATGGGGTTTGCCAATATCCGCCCCTTTTTGTATTTATTCAATAAAAGTGGAATAAGGTAAAAGAAAGGATTCAGTGCAAAGACCACAATAAAAATAAGAATTATAGTTTCTCATAAGTCCAATAAATCAATGTCTAATGAAAGTTCTTTCAGGCTTTGACTGGCAGAATTACTGGTCTTGGTCCTAGGAACTATTGCAGGTTGAGTCCGTTGAAGATGCAGTAAAGTATCCTTGTATACTGGTAATTAGTTTAGTCCGTGAGTGAAATGTAGGGTTGCTCCTAGAGATCAGACTTGGAGAGAGGTGGAGATGTCATGGGGAAGGTGGCAGGGCCGGATGGGTTTCCGGTGGAATATTATAAAAAATTCAAGGATAAGCTGGCGTCCCTGATGGTGGGGATGTTTGAAGAGGCGATAGGGAAGGGGGTGTTGCCACAAACCTTGGGGCAGGCATCGATTTCACTGTTGCTAAAATAGGATAAGGATCCGACGAGTGTGGGTCGTATAGGCCCATATCACTTCTGAATGTGGACACAAAAGTATTGGCGAAGGTACTGGCAGGTAGGCTGGAGGAGTGCCCCCCGATGGTGATAGATGAGGATCAGATGGGGTTCGTGAGAGGGACGCAGCTTTTTTCGAACATTAGGAGGGTATTGAACGTCGTTATGGCACCGGAGGAGGGGAAGGAAACAGAGGTGGTTGTGGCATTGGGTGCTGAGAAGGCATTTGACTGGTTAGAATGGGGGGACTTAATGGCAGTGCTGGAGCGGTTTGGGATTGGACCAAGATTTGTGAACTGGGTAAAGCTACTATATAAGGAGCCGAGGGCGTGTGTCCGCACAAACTACTTCAACTCGAGATACTTTTGTCTCCACCGTGGGATGAGGCAGGGATGTCCTATGTCCCCCCTGCTGTTTGCGATTGAGCCGTTAGCCATCACATTAAGAAGTTCGGGAGCATGGAAAGGAATAGTGCGGGGGGGGGGGGGATAGAGCATAGGGTGTCCTTATATGCTGACAACTTGCTGTTATACATGTCGGAACCAAGTGTGTCGATAGGGGGAATATTGGAGCTGCTTCGAGTATTTGGGTCTTTCTCGGGGTAAAAGCTGAATCTAGACAAGAGTGAGTATTTTGTGGTGTGTCGGCCGGGGGTGGGGGCAGGGGTGGGGGTGCTGCCATTCCGTAGGGCAGGGACTCACTTTAGGTATCTGGGGGTGCAGGTTGCCCAGGAGTGGGGGAGGCTTCACAGGTGCAACATTTCTAGTTTGGTGGGGAGACATAAAAGCTGATCCGGCAAGGTGGGATGGTCTCCCTCTGTCACTGGCGGGTCGGGTACAGGCGGTTAAAATGAATGTATTGCCGCGATTTCTAATTACTTTTCAATGTCTGCCGATTTTCCAGACAATCGCTTTTTTCAGAGAGATTGAGGGAAGGATTACCTCATTCATATGGGGAGGGAAGGTGGCCAGAGTGAGAAAGGTGTTGCTACAGAGGGGAGGGCAGGCAGGGGGTTTGGGTCTTCCAAACCTGATGTATTACTACTGGGCGGCGAATGTGGAGGAAGTGCAGAGCTGGGTCAGAGGGGTTGATTCCCAGTGGGTCAGAATGGAGGAGAGTTTGTGCAGGGGGTCGGGATTGAAAGCACTAGCAACAGCGCCGCTCCTGACAGCCCCGGGGAAATACTCAGGGTGTCCGGTAATAATAGCTTCATTGAAAATCTGGAGGCAATTTCGCCAGCACTTCGGGTTGGGGGCAGGGTCAAGGGAAATGCCGATTCGGATGATCTATAGATTTGAGCCAGGGAGGTGGGTTGGAAATTTGCGGAAATGGGAGGAGAAGGGGATTAAAACGCTAAATGATTTGTTTCTTAAGGGTCGGTTTAAAGGACTGAAGGAGTTGGAAGCGAAGTATGGGCTTGAGCAAGGGGAAGTGTTTAGATACATGCAGGTTCGAGATTTTGCCAGAAAGGAGATACAGAGCTTCCCGGAGGAGCCAGCCTCCACATTGCTGGAGGAGGTGCTGACGACGGGCGTTGGGGGGGGGGGGGGGGGGGGGGGGGGGGGTTAATCATGTTCATATGTTTTGGTCGTGTCCAAAGCTAGGGATTACGGGAAGGTTTTTAGGGTAATTTCCAAAATGGTGCACGTGAAACTGGACCCGGGTCCCTGGGAGGCCATATTCGGGGTGTCGGACCAGCCAGAGTTGGAAACGGGTGCGGAGGCAGATACTTAGCCTTCGCCTCGTTGATCGCCCGAAGGCGGATCCTGTTGGGATGGAGAGCAGCCTCTCCACCCTGTGCCCTGGCGTGGCGGGGGGACCTGTTGGAATACTTGACCCTTGAGAAGGTTAAGTTTGAACTGAGGGGAAGGACGGAGGGGTTCTACATTTCAGGGGCATTATTTATTATGCACTTTCAAGAACTGGATAACATTGAACATTAGTTGGGGGGGGATGGGTGGGAGGATTGGGGGGGGGAGGGGGGCTGTGTGTATTAAGGGTGACTATGGGTAATCCCCGATTCCTTTTTGTCATTTGTTTATGTGAACATGCAGGCTAATGCTTGGGGGTTGGTGGGAGGATGGGATTGTTGTTATTGATTTGGGGATTGACATAATTGTTGCTGATTATTGTTTATTGTTGGTGGGTGTAAATTTGGGAGAAAATGTGAAAAAGGAGGAGAATAAAAATATTTTTAAAAAAAGTTTTACAACTCTTGAAGGGAAGTTAAAACAAACACAAGGTACAAACAATTGTGCTGTTGCCTAGCACCAGGGGTCCAGATAGGGGAATCCAAGAGACAGGAAAGCACGGTAGCATGGTGGTTAACATAAATGCTTCACAGCTCCAGGGTCCCAGGTTCGATTCATGGCTGGGTCACTGTCTGTGTGGAGTCTACACGTCCTCCCCGTGTGTGCGTGGGTTTCCTCCGGGTGCTCCAGTTTCCTCCCACAGTCCAAAGATGTGCGGGTTAGGTGGATTGGCCACCATTAGGAGTTCCTCCTAAACTCAGTTCTAAATCTACTTCCCCTTAGTATAATATAAAAGTAGTATAATATAAGTAATATTTTCTTATTTAAGAAATGTTTTATTCTTTTGTTCAAAGTTAATCATGGAACTCTGTTACTTTGATCTGTAGCCGCTCTCCTTGTTTCTAAGTTTAGGATCTAAATTTTAGGATCTATCAGACCTAGTTCCACCCTAGGATCCAACTTGTCCAGTTGTCCAGTACTAGCACAGTTGGGATCCTAACAGTAGATACTTAAATACATATTGTTCTTAATGTCTTCTAATCATGACAAATGGGATGATGAACCCCTTCAGCCCAAGTTTAGTGTTCCATGGTTGATGGAAAAATATTGAATCTGTTTGGACATTCACAACCAACAAGGGGTGGCACAGTGGCACAGTGGTTAGCACTGCTACCTCACAGCACCAGGGACCTGGGTTCAATTCCGGTCTTGAATGACTGTCTGCGTGGGGTCTGCACGTTCTCCATGTGTCTGTGTGGGTTTCCTCCGGGTACTCCGGTTTCCTCCCACAGTCCAAAGATATGCAGGTTGGATGAATTACCCATTCTAACATAGCCCAAAGGTTAGGTGGGGATACGGGGATAGTGGCGGGGGATTGGGCTTAGGTTGAATGCTCTAATGGAGCAGGGGCCGGTGCAGACACGATGGGCCAAATGGCTTCCTCCTGCACTGTCAGGATTGTATGAAAATCTGCTTTCCTGCTAATTGGATGAAGTGAATTTCATCAATTTCCTTACCAGCATAATGTAGGATGCAGAGTTCCTGCCTGTAATCTTTAATTCTTATTGACATAACTTTATTCATGCTTTTGTGTCAACAATTACCATTGTAAATTATTGTGTCAACATTTTTCCATTCAATTTTGCTACATCGCCTGACTGTCTGATCAGCTTTGACTCTGGCGAACATGTTTCTGAAATATTTCTTTCAACTTTGTCACCATCACTTATATGAATAAACTTAATTGGATAATGCCATGTACAATTTATTAGCGCCAAACATTGTGCTTTGCTAGATGACGGGCTGGATTGTTTTGCCCCCCCCACTGCAGGATTGCCACGGGCGAGAAGCGGACAGTGGAGAAGTCTATTGCCTCGGGCGGGATTCTCCGGTCACCGGATGGACAGGGCCGGAGAATCCCGCCAGCATTTTTCATTCTATATTTGAAATAAGAATTTAACTTCCTCTGTAAATTTCCACAGTCCAAAGTCTCTTTGACAGCAGTATCGAAACCTGTGACCTCTACTGCCTAAAAGAATGAGGGCAGCAGACACATGGGAATACCATCACCTGCAGGTTCCCTATCCCAATCACTATCCTGACTTGGAATGAAATTGCCTTTTCATCACTATCACTGGGACAAAGTCCTGGAACTCCACTCCAAAAGCACTGTGAGGGCACCATCACCTTTTCATGGCAATTAGGGATAAGCAATAAATGAGGACCAGGAAACTCTGTCTCGCCGCATCAGAATCCCGACAGTGGAGAATCCAGCCCATTGGCTTTGCCAGCGATATTCACATCCCATCAATCCCAGAGAAAATCATAAATGGGAAAATTCGAGCTGAGTAATTAATACATTTTATGAATCTTTAATTGCCGTTATCTTTCTAATGATATCAACACTTTGAAATGCCAGGAACATCAGAAGGAATTCTGAACATTGCCTGTGTTGACCTTAAAAGACCAATAATTATTCTTCAGTTGGTGACATGGCAATTTGGAAAGTACCCATTATGCACTAGAATTTTACAGCACACAAGAAAGACAGTCGATCTAATTGCCACTGAGATCCGTTTCTTGGACATTTACTCATTTTGTTTTGAATATTTCTTGTTCAAATAGTTATCCACTTCAATTCGTAGGAGAATTCCACATTGTGGCAACAAATCTACTGTCTGCAAAAACAGAATTGATTTTAAATGGCATTATTATCCAATTTCATTGTAATACTCCAAATAATTGCATTTGTTCAAGCTAGTGTGTGTAACTAACCCTGCAGGTCTTTTCAGGGGAGTTTTCTGTGCTCCTGTTCCAGTAACATAAGCTGTTTGGTAATTCCCTATGTCGCAACAATTCCTCTTTTAAACAAACACTAGACAGATTTAATCATAGTCCAAGGTTCATTCGCAAATAAGAGAACAGGTCAGACTACTGTTGCTAATTGTGCTTTACTTAATTTGCTCTGTTTAATCACCTTGCTCTAGAGTCACCAGGTATCTTTATGATACCACCACGAGGTTCAAGTTTAAGTGCAGATCAATAACTCAATACACCAGTTAGTAAGTTTCAAATCAAAACACATTTATTATATACACAGTCAATCGCTACTCATACATAAAATACTACTCACTAGACTATCTCTAACACTAAAAGGCCAATACTTAGCTTTGGAAACTGTCCCACCAGGTCAGGGGAACAAATGGCCTTTCGTTCGATTCTGAGGCTGCAGGCTTCCAGCTGGTATGGACTAAGGGTTAGGAGCGCCTATCTCATAGCGTGCGTTGACTGGACACTTACTTGGTTGGTCACGGTCAGGGGTTGTTTCGAGCTGCTGAGAGACCCTGCCAAGAAGATCGAACTGAACTTGGGGACTCTACTTTATAATCCCCAGGGGCTTCGCGCCCTTGTGGGCGGACCCCATACCTGGTTCCAATTGATTGGACCATGTTCCAATCAATTGCTTTGATTTCCACAATACTGGGGCTGTTCCCTGATCGCTGGGCAGTTCCTATATGTCCGTTGGCCTTCCTTTGTCTTGGCCCCCGCTGGCGCTGAGGAGTCTGGTTTGGCCTCGATTATCTTAAATGTTTCCAATTGTTCCCGGGGATCACTCATCAATATGTAGATGGTTGTTAGTTTCAGTGCTGTCTGGGTTTCTGCAAGTTCTAATATACAGGAGATTTTGCACCTGCTTGTTTTCCTGCGTTTGGCCATTTCTCCCTGCATTCTTAGCAGATCTCCGTTTTAAAGTCGAGAAGTGGCCAACCCAGGTGGCTACACTACTGCTGAGGTGTTCCTACAACCTACTGGTAAATCCAGAGATGCATGTCTCTTGATGGTTTCAGCACTAGCTCCAAATGTCATTCGAGTGCGAGGAGCCAGGTTGTTAATGTTATAGTGCCGGCTGCTGTACTGCCTTGAATCTGCAATAAAGAGACAACCTGAAATTAAAACGAGCATGTGTACAATGCTTTATCACATCCTTAGGGCCTTTCAAAATGTTTCATATCCAAGCAATTATATTTGAAGTATGTTCAATGTTATTATCTACGCAAACAGAGAGCCAATTAGCACACAGCAAGATCAAACAAACAGAGAAGCCAATACCAAGGTGGCATTGATTTAACATCATTGTTAGAAGGATTAGAAAAGAGCTGAGAAGTAATTATTTCATCCAGTGGGTAGTGGTGATTTGAGACTTATTCCCTGACAGGATGCGAGAGGCAGAAATCCTCATTCTTAAAAGAAAAACATGGATATCCACTTCAGGGGCGGGATTCTCCATGAATCGGTGTGATGGCCCGAACCTGACGCCAAAAACGGCACAAATCACTCCGGCGTCAGGCCCCCGAAACGTCACGAATTCTCTGGCCGGGAATGGGCTAGTAGCGGCGTGACGCCATTCGCGACGGCGTCACCCATCACGGACCCGCGCGCCATCAGAGATGCCATGCGGCGTCACTGCACAAAAGACGCCCCCCCCCGGAGACCCGGCAAAATGGCCGCCCGCCGTGCAGTGCCATGTGAGACGCCCCTGCTACTTGCCCCCTTTCCCCCCTTCCCCATCCCCTCTTCCCCATATCCTCCCTTCCCCCATATTCCCCTTCCCCCATATCCCCCATTCTCCATATCCCCCAAATCCCATCTTCCCCCATATCCCCCCTTCCCCGTATCCCCTTGCCCCATATCTCCTTGCCCCATATCCCCCCTTCCCTCATATCCCTCCTTCCCCCATATCCCCCCTCCCCATATCCCCTTCCCCATATCCCCCCATATCACCCCTTCCCCTTTATCCCCATACCCCATATACCCCTTCCCCCATCTCACCATATCCACATACCAGCCATACGTACAATATGAGCGGAGCGCAGCCTGTCGAACCAGGACAGCTGGAGCAGACCAGCCACCATCCGGTATCTTGATCCTGACAATGTCTGCCGGGATAACACGGGAAAATCAGTGGCATGAGCATCATAGCCCTGCTTTTACTGGTTTTGGAGCTGCTGCACCTTCTGCAGCACCGGGTGGTGATCCAGGTTGTGCAAGTGTATGGCTGGAAGTGTCGTCCGCAGATCCTTGTTCATCAGGAGTTGAGCCGACGACATGCCAGTGGAAAGCGGGGTCACCCTGTACGCTAGCAGTGCGAGGTAGATGTCAGAAGCAGAATCCGCGGCCTTGCAGATGAGCTGTTTCACAATGTGCACCCCTTTTTCAACCTTCCCATTGGACTGCGGATAATGTGGGCTGGAAGTGACATGTTTGAAATGGTATGACTTGGCAAACATAGACCCCTCGTGGCTGTTGAAGCATGGGCCATTGTCACTCATGACAGTGAGTGGGATACCATGCCTGGAGAACGCCTCCTTATAGGCTTTTATAATGGTCCGAGATGTGAGGTCTGAGAGCTTCACGACGTCAGGGTAATTGGAGAAATAGTCAATAATCAACACATAGTCACGACCATTCGCACGAAAGAGGTCGATGGACCACGGGGCAGTCTCGATTTCATGCTGCTGGAGCGTCTCCTTGCTCTGCGCTGGCTGGAAGTGTTGACAGGTAGCACAGTTGAGGACCATGTTCGAGATGTCCTGGCTAATATCGGGCCGGTAGACAGCCTGGCTGGCTCTGCGTCTGCACTTCTCGATGCCCAGGTGTCCCTCATGAGTCTGGCGCAGCACCAAGCTCTGGAGACTGAGTGGAATGACAATCCGGTGCAGCTTGAGGAGGATACCATCAATCCCCGTCAGGTCGTCCTTTACATTGTAAAATTGAGGGCACTGCCCTTTCTGCCAACCATTGGCGAGGTGGTGCATGACACGCTGCAAGAGGGGATCTTTGGCTGTCTCCTCGCGGATACAAACCACCTTCTCATCAGACGCCAGGAGGGTGCTAGCACACAGCTGCATCTGATTCAATCTGCCGGATGATTTCCAGCGGTTCACTGGGCAATGTGATGGAGCGAGACAATGCATCAGCGATGGTGAGCTCCTTGCCAGGTGTGTACACTAAGTCAAAATCGTACCTTCTGAGTTTGAGGAGGATGTGCTGCAACCGAGGCATCATGTCGTTCAGGTCCTTGTGGATAATGTGGACCAGAGGCCTATGATCCGTCTCGACAGTGAATATCAGAAGGCCGTAGACATAACTGTGAAACTTGAGAATGCGTGGTGATCTCTACCACTGGATATATGAGTGTGCGTGCATTAGGAGATGTATGACAGTACCTGTATTACAGGTTTGCTGGTAAGCCCCTGCCGGCTAGCTCCGCACCCAGGGAGCAGTATAAATGTGCATGAGTTTCACTGAGATGCCATTCTACAGCCAGAGGAAAATGAAATGAAATCAAAAATGAAATGAAAATCGCTTATTGTCACGAGTAGGCTTCAAATGAAGTTACTGTGAAAAGCCCCTAGTCGCCACATTCCGGCGCCTGTTCGGGGAGGCTGTTATGGGAATCGAACCGTGCTGCTGACCTGCTTGGTCTGCTTTCAAAGCCAGCGAATTAGCCCTGTGTTAAGCATCTCACTGTAATAAAGCCTCTCTTGTACCTTATCAAGTCTTTTGTGTGCAATTGTTAGCGCCACAGAATGCCAGTGAGAAGACCCAGGCATTCCTTCTCTATTTGCACCTACCTTGTACCGGTGCCCAGGATGAAATGTCATCGCGTTGAAGCAGCACCGCACCAATGCCGTCCTGGCTTGCATCTGTTGAGATCTTGTCTCCCTGTCTGGGTCGAAAAATGCCAAGACGGGTGCAGCGGTGAGCTTGGCTTTCAGCTCCAACCACTCTGCGTGATGTGCTGCCGTCTACTCAAAGGCAGTGGACTTTTTCACCAGGTTTCGGAGGGCCGTGGTGTGTGAAGTCATGTTTGGGATGAACTTGCCCAGAAAATTGACCATGCCCAGGAAGAGCTTGTCTTCAGGGACCTTCATGGCTTCGATGGCCTTGATCTTGTCTGTGTCCGGGCGCACACCCTGCTGAGAGATCTGGTCACCGAGGAACTTGAGTGACGACATGGCAAAGCAACATTTGGACCTGTTCAGCTTCAGGCCATTGGCACGGACACGGCGGAATACCTGCTGGAGACGGGAAACATGCTCTTCAAGGGTCGTGGACCATATGATGATGTCGTCCACATACACACGAACCCCATCATCTGCTCCATGATGCGATGGAAGATCTCCAATGCCCAGACAATGCCAAACGGCATGCGATTATAGCAAAATCTGCCAAACGGTGTGTTGAAGGTGCAGAGCCTTCAGCTGGACTCATCCAGATGGGGTAGTATTCACGCATTATATTCTTTTTTTAAAATTAATTTAGTGTACCCAATTCATTTTTCCAATTAAGGGGCAATTTAGCGTGGCCAATCCACCTACTTTGCACATCTTTTGGGTTGTGGGGGTGAAACCCACCCAAACACAGGGAGAATGTGCAAACTCCACACGGACAGTGACCCAGAACCGGGATCGAACCTGGGACCTCAGCGCCGTGAGACAACAGGGCTAACCCACTGCTCCACCGTGCTGCCCACGCATTATATTCTTATTGAGATCCTTGGGATCAATGCAGATGCGCAGATCTCCCGAAGGCTTTCTAACACGTACCATCGAACTGACCCAGTCAGTCGGTTCGGTTACCTAGGAAATAATGCCCTGTTGCTGGAGATCCTTGAGCTGCGCCTTAAGGCGCTCCCTCAGTGGAGCCGGGACCCGCCGTGATGCGTGGACCACTGGCATGGCATCATGTCATAGCAGAATCTTGTATCGATATGGCAGCATGCCCATCCCGTCGAACACATCCAGATACTGAGCGAGGATGTCGTCAATGCCGGCCTGAAGATCCACATTGGAGGATGCCGTTGTGTAACCCGCTGCACGAGGTTCAGCTGCTTGCAGGCATGCGTGCCAAGTAGGGATGCCCTGTCTGGCCTGACAATGTCAAAACGTAACCGTGCATGGATGTCCCGGTTGGAGACGAGTGGATGGCAGGATCCCAGTGCCATGATGGCATTTCCGTTGTAGTCCAGGAGCCTGCAGGCTGCTGGAAGGACCTTGGGGGGCTTCTTGATGCTTTTGAAATCTGCCTTTGAGAGGAGGTTGGCAGAAGCACCTGTGTCCAGCTTAAACGGGATGGAGCAGTGGTTGACCTGCATCACCGCACGCCATTCGCCCGCAGAATCCACAGAGAGGATGGATTGACTTTGTGATGAGTTGGATGTGGCATATTCACATTTGGTAATAATGCCCACACAATAGGCAGAGTCCAGGCATTCTCCCTCTGGATCCGTTGTGCTGCCAGGATCAGAGTCCTGTAATCGTTGTTGCACACTCTGAACGAGCTGCCATCGGAATTGGGAGCGTTGGCCCCTGACTGGTGGTGCAGACCTGCACAAGGCTGCATAGTGTCCAGGCTTCCCGCAGTTTCAACATCACCTGTCTCTTACAGGGCAGTGTTTCTTTAAGTTGGGCATTGTCGCAGTTCAAGCACGTCATGACGTCGGCATCCTGACGCTTTGCGCATCGTCGCACATGCTCAAACGGACTTTACTGTGCACATTTTTCGGAACTGTGCACGCGCAAGACACTGGTTTGCCGGATCGCGTCTTCTCGGGAACTGCGCATGTGCGGCTCCTTGCGCAAGATGGCTGTCAATCAAAATTGCCGTTTGCTTCTGTTGCATCCCGGTAGCATTGTGGATAGCACAATCGCTTCACAGCTCCAGGGTCCCAGGTTCGATTCCCGGCTGGGTCACTGTCTGTGCGGAGTCTGCGCATCCTCCCCGTGTGTGCGTGGGTTTCCTCCGGGTGCTCCGGTTTCCTCCCACAGTCCAAAGATGTGCAGGTTAGGTGGATTGGACATGATAAATTGCCCTTAGTGTGTCCAAAATTGCCCTTAGTGTTGGGTGGGGTTGCTGGGTTATGGGGATAGGGTGGAGGTGTTAACCTTGGGTAGGGTGCTCTTTCCAGGAGCTGGTGCAGACTCAATGGGCCGAATGGCCTCCTTCTGCACTGTAAATTCTATGATCTAATTCTATGATCTACCTCTGCCTCGTGGTGAGTATAGGGGGCACTTTTACCGATTTCTGTTGTGTTTACCTCGCAGTAATTTTCAAACTTGCCCAGGACTGTCTGGATGTCTTTTTTGTCCTGCCCTTCAGAGTATTTGAAGGAGTTGCAGATCTCTGTTGCATGCTCACCCACAATGGTGAGTAGAAGAGCTATCTTTTTAGCATCGGCCATGCCATTTCGGTCGGCTGCTTCCAGGTAATGCTGAAATCTCTGCTGGAATGCATGCCAGTTGGCACTGAGATTGCTGTGGTACCTGAATTGCTGAGGAACTGGAATCTCAATCATCTGGCCTGGGTGCTGTTGCTGGTTGTCACCGATCTTGCTGAGTTGAACTATATAGATTCAACAGGCACTACGGGTACCATGCTATGTTATGTACTCTGGGATAACACAGGCTGCAAATCGATGCAGCCTTTGACCAAAAGATACTCCAGACTTTGAAGTAAGTTCAATGTGATTTATTGAACCATTAGCACAGTTCTCTATGAGTTTGACTCTCCTGCTAATCTTGCTATATTAACTCAGTCGGACTAACCAGTCTGCTCTAAACCACGTGGTGGGTGTGATGCTTCTGATCTGTCCCTGTCCTACTCTCTAAGTGTCGCCTGTGGAAAGAGCCGGAGTCTGAGTGCCTCGTGCCTTTTATAGTGAGATACCACCCCTGAGTGTCCTGCCTGCTCATTGGTCATGTCCTGTTCTCTGTGTTCATTAGCTGCCTGTCTGTGCCTATCGGTATATCATTATCTGCATGTCTGTATATCATGACACTGATCATATCCAATATTCCTTTCAGCAGATTTCCGACACTTTCGTTATTTCATAAATCAATATATTTTTAATGAAGAAGCTTTCAATGCTTCAGGATAAACCACAAGATTAGGGTACTGAAGCATAGTCATTCTGTTACTGATACGGTATCCAGAGGCCTTAATGATCCAGAGAAAAACGAGTTCAAATAGCAACTGGGGAATTTAAATTCACTTAATTAAAAATGAAGCTGGAACAATAACACTACTGTCAGTAATGGTGGCTGTGAAACGACCATTTTGTCATAAAATCCATCTGGTCCACTGATGTAATTGAGGAGGAAAATGTGCCGTCCTTACACAGTCTGTTCTATCTGTAATTCCAAAGCCACGGAAGTGTGGTCTGTACTCTTAACTTACCTTTGAAATGACTGAGCAAGCTACTCAGTTGTATTTAAGAACCACCACCGTCGCCAGTTCAATCTGGGATGGGCAATAAATATTGGTCTTGCCAGGGACACCCATATCCCATGAATGAATAAAAGAAAAGAACAATTGGAGGAAAGTAGAGCTTTTGATATTAGAACTCACGTTTTAAAAAATTTTAGGAACTACCAAAGCACCCAGTAGTAAAACACAACTATCAGTAGGAGCAACAATTGGGTATGTATGAAGGGAGTAAGCCATCCAGTCCCTTGAGCCTTTTGTGCCATTTAATGAGATTGTGGATAATCTACAACCTATCTCCAAATGCCTGCCTTTGTCCCATATCCCTTAATAATCGTTATTGTCACAAGTAGGCTTACATTAACACTACAATGAAGGTACTGTGAAAAGCCCCCCGTCACCATATTCCGGCGCCGGTGCAGGTACATAGAGGGAGAATTTAGAATGTCCAAATTACCTAATAGTATGTCTTTTGGGACTTGTGGGAGGAAACCAGAGCTGTGAAGCAACAGTGCTAACCACTGTGCTACCATGCCGCCCACCCCATATCCCTTAATCCCTACCAATCTCAAATTTCAATTTAACAATTGATCTAGAATCAATTGCCATTTGTGGAACAGCCTTCTAAACACCTACCACCCTTTACATGAAGAAGTGTTTCCTAATTTGACTCCAGAAAGATCTGTCTCTGAATTGCAGACCATGGCTGAGATTTTCGCCCCCCGCCCCCCGTGGACGCTTGCCATTGGTTGCTGGCGGGATCATCCGATCCTGGCAATGCTAGCTCTGTGACCTAGTCTTCCAAACCAGTGGACACAGTTCCTCTCTACTCTATTTGATCCTCTCAATATATTGAAAACTCCAATAAAATCACTGCCGAACATTCTAATTTCCAAGGAATACAACCCCAGTTGTGCAATCTTTCCTTGTAATTTAATGCTGGGAATCCAGGTATCATTCCGGTAAATCTATGCTACACTTCCTCCTCATGAACATGAGGGATTCATTACTTCAAAGTCAGACTGGGCACACCTTACACAGGACAGATAGATCAGCAAAGCCAGATGAGAAAATCAGACACAGTCAAGCCACAGAGCGGGGAAACGAGAAGCACAAAATTGGTCACGTTTGGAAGTAGGGAACAGTCAGGAGGGAAATTTAATTTGTCCTTTTGAAACAGTTCACAATGAATTAACTTGCCCAGTTCCACTGGACATACGTTTGCATGCAGTAACTGAAATTTAAAAAAAAAGATAATGGGTGAGATCTTTTGGTCTTGTTACACTCCTGCTCAAGTGTAGTGAGGCCGGGGAATAGCGGGAGAGGCCACAAACTGGAACCGTGCCAGGCACCAAACAGTTTGCGATGCAACAGGCCCGCTCCCGGAGCCGAGTTCGGAATCCTGCCATGGCGTGGCGAGGAACCAATTATCATCACTTAAGCCCCATTTCCATACAATTAATGAGAGCGGCCCACCATCCAATGACCTTATGTCATTCACCGGCCGTTCCTGCAAGTGCTCACATTGGCGCTGATTAGTACTCCTTTTTAAAAAACGTGAACCTGATGGAAGGACTTCTGTGGGGAGTTGAAGAGGTGAGTAGCAATCTTTGCTCACAGGCAAAGAGCGGGCGCTGGTCTTGCTGCCCCTGTACTCGGTGGGGATGGGGGACACTCGGCTGGGCGTGGGGGGACCCTCCATAGGCTGAGCCACCATGGGAGGGTGGGGGGGGGGGCGCTGGGGTGGGGGGGTGCTTTCTCCACCTCCATGCCAATCCCTGGATTGTGTGTATCCATTCCGGAGCAACCCTTGCCCGTCTGCCCCCGGACCACCCATACCCCCACCAGCTGCTAAGGCCTTTGACCATGCAGCTGAAGTCTATTGCCAACAGGGAATTGGCAATCGTAGTTCAGTGAGCACTTCACACAACCCAAGTGTATTCCCATGGGTGGGCGGGCCACGTGGCGTGCGGGAGTTGTTGTCTGGCACCCTAAACAGACCGTGATGCTTGGATAGTATAGCTGAACACTGCGGGAGGCAATACCACACACGCAGCAGCTAACATCCGAACATCCAGCAACATGTCCATGGCCGGGGGGGGGGGCGACTGTCACGGGGAGGGGGCCAGTAGCCGGTCCGGGTGGTGTTATGAGCGAGTGTCCGGTACAGGGTCTGGGGCTGAGTGAGGGGGACCCGCTACGGCTGGGAATACATGGTCAGGGTGTTCTGGGTAGGGGGCGGGGGAGATCAGTTGGAAATGGAGGGTCCCGGGGCAGGAGCCACCACGGTTTGTCAGTGTAACACCGTCTCCCAGTGCCTTGCAGATATTGAATGCTAAGGCAGGGTTGTTAGATGCAGAAGTTGCCCTAGTGATGCTGATGTTACACGGTGCAGCAGACACCGAACAATGCAGCAGCAGCAGCGTCTGCAGAGGTTCAAGGCAGCGGCCCATGTGCCTGCCCCACCCCTCACCCTGGGGACCCGGCCACCCATCAGGTGAGGGAGGGACCCAGAGGGACACAACGGCCTAGAGTGTGCAGAGATGATGCAACATCTTTGCCATATCCCCGGGCAGACAGGACACCCTCCCCTAGTGGCCGTCAAGATCACTGCAGCCCTGAACCTTAATGCCACCCGATCATTTCAGGGCTCGAGTGGGGACCTGTGTGATACCTCACAGGCCACAGCCCACAGATGCATCCGGCAGGTCACAAAAGACCTGTATGCCCGGGCGGAAAACAACATCATTTTTGACGTGGACCAAGCCCACCAAGATGCTCGGGCAGGTTTTGACGCCATCGCCGGGATGCCCCAGGTCCAGGGACTCATAGATGCCATGCATGTAGCCCTGTGCTCACCGGGCTATCTGGGGATGCCCTATGTTAACAGAAAGGGGTTCCACTCCCTCAACATACAGCTCGTGTGCGACCACCAGTTGCAGATAATGCATGTGTGTGCCCGCTTCCCGGGAAGTTTGCAAGACAGCCAAATCCCTTGTCAGTTGGTCATCCTTGCTGTCTTCGAGGAGCACCCCATGATGGATGGCTGGCTCTTGAGGGAGAAGGGATATCCACCGAGGACCTGGCGAATGACACCAGTACGGAGGCCGGAGACCGAAGCGGAGACCCGATACAACGAGGCCCATGCAGCCACCCAGACTGTCATTGAGAAGTGCATCGGGCTCCTCAAGGTGCAGTTTTGATGTCTCAAATGCTGCAGAGTTGCATTCCAATACACCGCCCAGAGGGTTGCCTGCTTTGTTGTGGTCTGCTGTGCCCTCCACAACCTTGCACAGCAAAATGGCGACGAGCTGGAGGTTATGTGGCCACCTCGGAGGAGGATGAGGTGGTGGAGGAGGAGGGGGGGGACGGGGACGAGGCTGATGAGGAGGCTCGGACCAGCAGGAGCTGGAGGACGAAGGCAGGGAGGAACCTGAGGCCCAACCAGAGGCTGCAGGGCAGGCGGCGCCCATGAGGGCCCGGCAAGCCCGGAGAGCCAGGAAGGCCGACATACAGGCCTGATTCACCTAGGGCGTGACCTGGTCCATTGTCGCATTCTTACACACCCACCACCCCATTTCCCACACTCCCAGTGTATGTGTCTGTGGTGAATGTACTTCATGTAATTCACACTGTATAGTATTGTGTCCTTGTGGGCTCTGTCTGTGAGCTGTTGCGCAGCTCTGCCCACAGGGGGAGATGAGGAGCTTGCACAGGGCTCCACCCTCGGCTCCGCCCATGGCCCCTCCCACTACCGGAAGTATAAAGTGCTGCAGCCTTGTGAGCCTGCCCTCAGTTCTCCTGGTCGCAGGCAGGCTCAGTCTATTAAAACCACAGTTTACTTCCAATCAAGTCTCGAGTGAATTGATGGTCACATCAATTTAATAGACTTAAGAAAACTACTATGGAATCAGCCCTCAAACCCGATCGACTAGAACACGACCCGCAGGCTGCAGAGGCGAAGGAAATCTTTCTACACTGGCTTCGGTGTTTCAAGGCCTACCTGGCTGCATCGACCACCTCCGAGTCTACAGAGGAGCAGAAACTCAGCCTACTGCACGCACGGGTGAGCCATCGCATCTCCACGCAACTCAAGTGTACCGACTCGTATACCGAGGCCCTCGCTATGCTCAACCGATTATACGTGCGGCCGGTAAACGAGGTCTACGCGCGGTACATTTTCACTACCTGCCGCCAGCGCCCCGCAGAGTCGCTAGAGGACTTCCTGCGCGACTTAAAAGCCCTTGCTAGGGACTGCAACTTTCAGGCTGTAACTGCCTCCCAGCATATGGAACTCGCTGTCCGTGATGTGTATGTTGCGGGGGTCCGGTCTAACTATGTATGCCAGTGACTACTTGAAAGGGGGGCCCAGAAATTGGAGGACACAGTAGCGCTAGGAACCACTATGGAGGTCGCGTTTCAAAGTCTCAATTCATTCCCCGCAGACCAAGCGACCCCATTGTGGACCCCCGACCAGCGACTGCCCCAGGCCTGCGCTGCGCGGCCACCCACCCACTGTGGAGCGCCAGCGTGCCATATTTGTGGCCAGCTCCAACACGCACGGCAGCACTGTGGTAGTATGGCTAGAGAAATCATATTACCAAAGAACCAAGCTGCCATTGGTACAGCTGCCTCACTGCCCACTGGCCCAGGCAAGTCATGTGCCTCTCTGCCAATTGGTTGTGGCTGGTCATGTGACTCCCCGCCGATTGGCTGAGAGGTTGGTAGCTCCCCCTACAAGGCGGGGTATAGGAGCTCGTGCTGGCTGGCAGTAGGCCTTTCTCTGTTCGACCACAGCCGGGCTCACGTCTAGCGTATTAAAGCCTGTTGTTTGGAACTTCACTACGACTCGAGTCCAATTGATGGTGCATCAAGCACTGCCCGGCCCGCAACGCAACCTGCAGCAGCTGCGGTCGAAAAGGACATTTTGCCAAAGTATGCCTGGCGAAATCAAAACCCTCTAACTGCCCTGCAGTCCAGAGCAATCACACCCCCTATCCACAACATTGCAGCGTGTCTGCCGACTCCACCACCCCCGACATGTGCGACTCATGGGGGCCGCCATCTTGGCAATCCTCTTCCACGCGGCCGGCCATGTGCTAGTCATGGGGGCCGCCATCTTGGGCACCATCTTCCTTGCTGCCCGCCACGTGCGACCCACGGGGGCGGCTATCTTGGACGCCATCTTCTTCATCGCCCGCCCCGTGCGATCAACGGGGGCCGCCGTCTTGGCCATCACCCGATGTTCACCTCGACGACTATGACCTCCGCGGACAGTCATTACGGGGCCACTCCAGCACTGCTGATCGAGCCGCCGACTACCCGCAACCCAACGCAGTCACGTTGGACCAGTCGCGTCAGAAGCACCTCAGGAGCTCGATGATGTCCGTTCAAATCAACGGATACAAGACACCGTGCCTCTTCGACTCCGGGAGCACCGAGAGCTTCGTACATCCTGACCTGGTAAGATGCTGTTTGCTCCCTATCTTCCTTGCACGGCAAACTATCTCCCTCGCCTCGGGCTCGCACTCGGTCCAAATACAAGGGCGCACCGTTGCGACCCTAACGATTCAGGGCGCCAGCTACTCTAACTTCCAGCTGTACGTACTCCCCGACCTTTGCGCCCCACTTTTACTCGGGCTCGACTTTCAATGCAACCTCAAGAGCCTCACATTCAGCTTCGGCGGACCCCTACCTCCTCTCACTATATGCAGCTTAGCAACTCTCAAAATCAACCCCCTCCACTCTCCGCTAACCTAACGGCTAACTGTAAACCAGTAGCCACCCGCAGCAGGCAGTACAGCCTGCAGGACAGAGTATTCATCAGAGCCGAAGTCCAGCGGCTCGTACGTGAGGGAGTCATAGAGGCCAGTAACAGCCCCTGAAGAGCTCAGGTGGTGGTCGTCAAGACTGGGGAAAAGTTCCGGATGGCCGTTGATTACAGCCAAACCATTAACCGGTTCACGCACCTCGATGCGTACCCCCTCCCCAGAATTGCAGACATGGTCAACCAGATCGTCCAGTACCATATATTCTCCATGGTGGATCTGAAGTCTGCATACCACCAGCTCCCAATCCGCCTGGAGGACCGCCACTACACGGCGTTCGAGGCAGATGGCCGCCTCTTACATTTCCTCCGGGTCTCCTTTGGCATCACGAATGGGGTCTCGGTGTTCCAGCGAGCAATGGACCGAATGGTGGACCAGTACGGGCTGCGGGCCACGTTTCCGTACTTGGACAATGTCACCAACTGCGGCCATGATCAGCAGGACCACGACGCCAACCTCCACCAATTTCTCCAAACCGCCCAGAAACTCAATCTCACCTACAATAAGGAGAAATGCATTTTCCGCACTACCAGACTCGCCATCCTCGGCTATGTCGTGGAAAACGGAGTCCTGGGCCCTGACCCGGACCGTATGCAACTCCCTCTCCCTCATTGTCCCAGGGCCCTCAAGAGATGCCTGGGATTCTTCTCTTATTACGCCCAGTGGGTCCACCAGTATGCGGACAAAGCCCGCCCACTATTTAAGACCACACTCTTCCCACTGTCAGCAGAGGCCCGCCAGGCCTTCAACTGCATCAAGCAGGACATCGCCAAAGCCGCCATGCGAGCAGTGGATGAATCTGTCCCCTTTCAGGTGGAGAGCGACGCCTCAGCGGTCGCTCTCGCAGCCACTCTGAATCAGGCAAGGAGACCAGTAGCTTTCTTCTCCCGAACCCTCCCCGCTTCGGAACTTCGACACTCCTCAGTCGAAAAAGGAGCTCAAGCCATTGTGGAAGCCGTACGGCACTGGAGGCACTACCTCGCAGGTAGGAGGTTTACCCTCATCACCGACCAAAGATCGGTTGCCTTCATGTTCGACAACTCGCAAAGGGGCAAAATAGAAAACGATAAAATCTTGCGGTGGAGGATCGAACTCTCCGCCTATAATTATGACATCATATATCGACCGGGGAAGCTCAACGAGCCCCCAGATGCCCTGTCCCGCGGCACATGCAGCAGCGCGCAAGACGACCGCCTAAAGGCTATCCACAACGACCTCTGCCACCCGGGGGTCACCCGGCTCGCCCACTATGTCAAAGCCCGAAATCTGCCTTTCTCCACCGAGGAGGTAAAAGACATCACCAGGGATTGCCCGATCTGCGCGGAGTGCAAACCGCACTTCTATAGACTTGACAAGGCCCACCTGGTAAAGGCATCCCGGCCCTTTGAACGCCTGAGCATCGATTTCAAAGGGCCCCTCCCCTCAACCAATCGAAATGTGTACTTCCTGAACGTCATAGACGAATTCTTCCGCTTCCCCTTTGCCATCCCGTGCCCCGATATGACCTCCCACACAGTCATCATAGCCCTGCACAGTGTCTTCACTCTGTTCGGTTTCCCCAGCTACGTATACAGCGACAGGGGTTCGTCCTTCATAAGCGACGAGCTGCGTCAGTACCTGCTCGACAAGGGCATCGTCTTGAGCAGGACTACCAGCTATAACCCCGGGGGAACGGGCAGGTGGAGAGGGAGAACGCGATGGTCTGGAAGACCGTCCTACTGACCCTACGGTCCAGGTATCTCCCGACCTCCCACTGGCAGGAGATCCTCCCCGACGCGCTCCATGCAATTAGGTCCCTCCTGTGCATTGCCACTAACCAGACCCCTCACGAGAGATTATTTGTTTCCCCTGGGGGCACTACCACGCCGGCTTCGCTCCCATCTTGGTTGAGGACACCGGGCCCGGTTCTCCTCCGGAAGCACGTCCGCACACACAAAACGGACCCACTAGTAGAAAGGGTACTACTGCTACACTCGAACCCATACTACGCCTTTATAGAACACCCCGATGGCCGTCAGGACAGTTTCCCTCCGGGACCTGGCACCTGCAGGATCCACCACTACCACCGCCGAGGTACCCCTCACACTACACCCCACCCAACCCCCCATGCCCTGCGCCCCCACACCTATAGGTTTCCTGCGCCCCCCTTTGCCCGTCGCACCGGTCAGGAACGGAGCTCGGACCGAAACACCCTCGGAGTCCACCCTCATATCCACACCGACCGTCACCACCCAGCCACCTGAAGAGGCTGCAACCCCGGTGCTCTGCCGATCCCAAAGGACGACTCGGCCACCGGACCGGCTCAACCTGTAGACTTGTCACACCCGCCAGACTTGATTTTTTTTTACAGGGGGTGAATGTGGTGAATGTACTTCATGTAATTCACACTGTATAGTATTGTGTCCTTGTGGGCTCTGCCTGTGAGCCGTTGCGCGGCTCTGCCCACAGGGGGAGATGAGGAGCTTGTACAGGGCTCCACTCGGCTCCGCCCCTGGCCCCTCCCGCTACCGGAAGTATAAAGTGCTGCAGCCTTGTGAGCCTCCCTCAGTTCTTCTGGTCGCAGGCAGGCTCAGTTGTAAGTCTATTAAAACACAGTTTACTTCCAATCGTGTCTCGAGTGAATTGATAGTCACATCAATGTCACATCACTCCAGGATGCTGGAACTGTGTCGGCATTTTCGAGGGAAGGGAAGGTGATGATAACCCGCAGAGAGCTTCTCAATCTATGCCATAATCTGCATGATAACCCATCACCTGCATGCAGCAATGCATTGCGGAAGAAAATGACAGCGGCTTCCCACTGGTTGTGCACAAAAGGTGTTTATTGTTCAATATATGCCCCCACTCTCCCGATGGTGCATCTCCCCCACCCCCCACTTGTCCCCTACCTACCCCATTCCCCCTCCCCCGGTGCTCTCAGTGATCCTCAATGTGCTTTGCCCTCTTAGTTCTACCACATCTTGTTGTGTTCCCAAGATGCACATCAGAGGTGGAGACATTGGCTGACTACCTCATCCAGGCAACGCTGGCTGCCTTGTGGCTCACCCTCCAGGACCCTCAGGGGAACAGGACATCCCTCCTGGCCTTCACCACATGCAGGAGCCTTCCCAGGTCAGCATCCCCGAATCTTGGGGCTGGTCTCCTTGGTGCCAATGTTACGAGCTGGCTGGGGTTGGCTGAGCAAGTGCAGCCTGGGGGGGGGGGGGGGAGGGGTGGTGAGCGTGGTCCTGGTGAATCAGATGGCGAGCCGGCATTCAGGGCAGGAAGCCCGTGAGGCCTCATTAAGTGGACCAATTAACGTTGAATAATGTTGCCAGCCTCACTGGGCTGAGCGCCAGGAAACTCACGGCAATTCCCACTTGCTACAGCACTTGGAAATTTTTCCAGAGAATCACGCCCAATGTTTCTACAGGCACTGCAATTGAACCGCGACTTTGCTGGATTTTTAGGCAATGAGCAATAACTCCAGAACCAAAGGCATTTCTCTCTCTCGTGGTTATATAGATTTAGGGGCACCACTCAACATCACATGTGGGGTAAGGCGAGGAGGCCTGCTTGTTATTGAACCATAGAAGTGTTATGGTGAAGAAAGAGGCCAATTTGCCCGCTGGTCCTGCACCGAGATGAAATATTGTGAAGTATATATTACCTCTAGATTGAGTGGTGAGGATATAATCTTTGAACTAAGGAAAACAAATAGGAAAAAACTGTCGCAATTCAGAAAGTTAACTTTTCGATAAGATGGCATGGTTTGTGCAACCAATTTATTTAAGGTGTGGTCCCCAAAGTTCATCATGATAAGCTTGAAACAACCACTGGATATATTCCAGCAGTTTAAAAGCTGTCAGGCTGGGGGTGAGGAGTTGGCACAATATAAATCCTAACAGCAGCCTCTCACGTTTCGGATGGATGGGAGACAGAAGGTGTAAAGTTTCTGGTGTCCAACAGCAAAGGCCAACTCTGGACATGGAACCTCCGGACTCCACTCGCCGGTTTCACATGGCGGACCCGCCAGAGCAGCTGCCACCGATTCTGCTTTGCACATCTGCAGCGGATCCACAATCACCTCGGCAGCTCAGCCCGAGAACCTCAGTGAGTGAGGAGGTTCAGAGTCAGCCTCGGGGTGGGATGTGGGCGGGGCTCGGGGTAGGGGCGGGGGCGGGGCTCGGGGTAGGGGCGGGGACGGGGCTCGAGGTGGGGGCGGGGGCGGGCCGCAGCCCCGCCCCCTTCAGTTTCGGGCCGCAGCCCCGCCCCCTTCAGTTTCGGGCCGCAGCCCCGCCCCCTTCAGTTTCGGGCCGCAGCCCCGCCCCCTTCAGTTTCGGGCCGCAGCCCCGCCCCCTTCAGTTTCGGGCCGCAGCCCCGCCCCCTTCAGTTTCGGGCCGCAGCCCCGCCCCCTTCAGTTTCGGGCCGCAGCCCCGCCCCCTTCAGTTTCGGGCCGCAGCCCCGCCCCCTTCAGTTTCGGGTCGGACGGTTTTGGCGGCTGCACGCGGGTGATTTCCGGTGTATCTGCGGTCCGTTCCGGCTGCAGGGGGCGGAGGGTGAGTGAGATGAGACGGGATGAGGGGTGGATGGAGAGGGAGGGAAGGGAGGGAGGTTGGTTGGGGAGAGGAGGCTTGATTTGGTGGAGGGGTAGGGTGGGAGTGGACCCTGGTTGAGGCGGAGTGGACCCTGGTTGAGGCGGAGTGGACCCAGGTTGTGCTCTCAGTCCGGGAGCTACCTTAGTCTCTGTTTGGTTCTGGTCAAAGAGAATCTCATAATAATCTTTTATTGTCATAAGTAGGTTTACATTAACCTTGCAATGAAGTTATTGTGAAAAGCCCCTGTCGCCACATTCCGGTGCCCGTTCGGATACACGGAGGGAGAATTCAGAATGTTCAATTCACCTAAAAGCACCTCTTCTGGGACTTGTGGGAGGAAATCGAAGCATCCGGAGGAAACCCATGCCGACATGGGGAGAACGTGCAGACTCTGCACAGATAGTGACCCAAGCCAGGAATTGAACCCGAGACTGTGTCTGTGCTGTGAAGCAACACTGCTAACCACTGTGCTACTGTACTGCCTTTATTCCCATCTGAATTATTCAGGAAATCTCAGCAAATATATTTGTGTACCCTAGGCTGCTCTTATTCTAAAGTGCCTGACATGAAAATAGGTTAAACGTTTAAATAAATGTGCCCAATGGTTGACAAACCTAATGTTGGGTATTGATGCCCTCTGTCAAAATTGCTTATCCCTCTAGGATCGCCCTGGGATGCAAATATAAGGCTAAATTGGAATTCTGTTTGGCAAATGTTGGAGGTCTGATCTGGGATCGTAATACTTGACACAAGTTTCTTTTTTCAAGTTAGGTTTGCCGGATACTTGCCAAAATGGAGGCCCCTCCAGTGACCGTGCTACCCATCATAGGTGGAACCATCAATATGATGGAATATATTCTGCAAGGTATGAAATATGGCCCTATTAATTTTGTTATGAAATGGTTTAAGTAAATAAAGATCGGACTTTGAGTGGCTGGCAAGTATAGTAAACATTCATCCCAGTCAGTCTTGCCACCCTTTGGATAATAATTTATAGCTTGTCTCTTAAGTGTATAATGATGGCGAACTGCAGATAGTCTGAAGTGGGTTGCAATATAAATGAGATGGTTCACCTTTTTGGGCAGAGTAATAGGTTCTATATTTTGTCATTACTCGATTAGTTTTCTTCCCTTTATTTAACCTGAAGACATGGTTGTAAAGATGTGGGGATTAATGGGTGTTTCTCTGGTTGGCAATAGTAGCTAATGGTGTCCCTCAGGGATCAGTGTTGGGTCCACAATTGTTCACAATTTACTTAGATGATTTGGAGTTGGGGACCGAGGGCAATGTGTCCAAGTTTGCAGACGACACTAAGATAAGTGGCAAAGCGAAAACTGCAGTGGATACTGGAAGGGGTGCAGAGGGTTTTGGATAGGTTAAGTGAATGGGCTAGGGTCTGGCAGATGGAATACAATGTTGACAAATGTGAGGTTATCCATTTTGGTAGGAATAACAGCAAACGGGATTATTATTTAAATGATAAAATATTAAAGCATGCTGCTGTGCAGAGAGACCTGGGTGTGCTAGTGCATGAGTCGCAAAAAGTTGGTTTACAGGTGCAACAGGTGATTAAGAAGGCAAATGGAATTTTGTCCTTCATTGCTAGAGGGATGGAGTTTAAGACTAGGGAGGTTGTGCTGCAATTGTATAAGGTGTTAGTGAGGCCACACCTGGAGTATTGTGTTCAGTTTTGGTCTCCTTACTTGAGAAATGACGTACTGGCACTGGAGGATGTGCAGAGGAGATTCACTAGGTTAATCCCAGAGCTGAAGGGGTTGGATTACGAGGAGAGGTTGAGTAGACTGGGACTGTACTAGAAGGATGAAGATATAGTAACATATAGAAGGATATAGTAACATATAAAATTATGAAGGGAATAGATAGGATAGATGCGAGCAAGTTGCTTCCGCTGGCGGGTGAAAGCAGAACTCGGGAGCATAGCCTCAAAATAAGGGGAAGTAGATTGAGGACTGAGTTTAGGAGGAACTTCTTCACCCAAAGGGTTGTGGATCTATGGAATTCCTTGCCCAGTGAAGCAGTAGAGGCTCCTTCATTAAATGTTTTTAAGATAAAGATAGATAATTTTTTGAAGAATAAAGGGATTAAGGGTTATGGTGTTCGGGCCGGAAAGTGGAGCTGAGTCCACAAAAGATCAGCCATGATCTCATTGAATGGCGGAGCAGGCTCGAGGGGCCAGATGGCCTACTCCTACTCCTAGTTCTTGTGTTCTTATATCTTCCAGTAACAGCCTAACATGTTTCTGCCCTTGCCTCCCAGCTGAGGTCCCCTGGAAAGTGAGCTAGAGTGGGAACCCTTAACTGGGTTTGTGGTCAATTCTAGCATCCTTGGTACTGCCTCAACTGAAGACAGAGCTGGGATCTTGCTGTGCAAAAATGTTCTGGTGTAGTCCTACTGAGTCATTAGTTCTGTTCTGATCTTTGTTTTTAAAAGAAAATTTTCCAAAAAAAGTAACAAAAGCACAACAATCTATTCTACAGGAGAAGAGGATGGAGTAAAAAGATCTCCTGTTGTATAAATTGTTGTGATCGTTTGAAATTTGGCTTTCTGTCATTTGTCCTGATGATGAAAAACTTCATCAACATTTCTCTATTCAGGAATATTGAAGTTTTGTACTGCCAAGCGTCTGTTGGTTATATTAAGGTTATAATTTCAACAATAATGGTTTCATTGTGGAAAATGTCAAACTATTATAAAGCTGGTCTTTTTTCGTCTGTATTCTCATTTTGTTAAAATCTTCATTATTCAATGATTCTGATTCCACAGGGAGCGTGTTGGACCAGAGTCTGGAAAGTCTTCTTCATCGACTGCGTGGTCTTTGTGATAATATGGAGCCAGAAACCTTTATGGATCATGAGCTGGTTTTTCTGCTAAAAGCCCAGCAGGGAAGTCCATTCATTTTAAGGGCCCGACGTGCCATGGACAAGCCTGGCATGCCATGGCACCTCCGCTACCTTGGGCAGCCTGAAATTGGAGACAAAAACCGATCCGCACTGGTGCGAAATTGTGTGGACATTGCCACATCTGACAACCTAAGCGACTTTCTGATAGAGATGGGTTTCCGCATGGACCATGAGTTTGTGGTAAAGGGACATGTCTTCCGCAAAGGGATTATGAAGATTGTGGTGTCCAAGATCTTTCGGATTCTGCTCCCTGGTAACATTGATAACATTGAGCCGCTATCATTGTCGTACCTCGTAGAGCTGCATGTAGTGGCACCTCCTGGCCAGGATGCAGTGTCAGATGACATGAAAAGTTTTTCAGAACAACTGAAGCCTTTAGTTCATCTAGAAAAAATTGACCCGAAGAGATTACATCAGGTGTAGGGAAAAATCTGTGAAGTATGTCTGGGAGGGGGGGTTGGGAGGTGGGGGGAGGGGGGAGAGAGTTGGAAGGTTTTAGGGATTAAGCACTGCACATACTGAGTTCTGCATGTGTCTGCTTTCTCAAATTGGAAATATTTTGAATAATAGTAAAATTTGTCTTGTACATGGATAATAACTGTTCTATTCAAGAAAGCCAGGAGGAGAAGGCTGGAATTTGAGCCTAATTTTTACGCACTTTGTAATCTTTTCATTTACAATGATATACATTACAAGCTTGCACCTCCAACCCAAGTAACCCAATTTTTGCTCTGCTCCTATATATACTCTTTTGAGTAACAGCTAAAATAAGCTAATTAACTGTGGAAAGCTCCTTAAAGAGGCATCTGCTCCTATGTATAGAGGTACAGGTGAATCCTCAGTTAATGCCCATCACCTGAATGCAATTCATACTTAATTATTAAACCACTAACAATATCCTTCCTCTGGTTCAGCATCCAGTGAATGAGGCACTGTTTCTGTCATGGTTACCACATTTGCTTTATACACTAAAGGTCCCAGTGAAGCAGCTCTGCTAACAGACTGAGCAGCAATGCAGTGTTAGTGCAGAACCTGGTTTTTCTGCTCTTTTGTTCCCCCAGTACTGTGATAGTTAATTGATGGCTTTGTTTTGAATCCAAACCGTGCAGAAGGAGGCCATTCGGCCCATTGAGTCTACACAGGCCCTTGTGAAAGAAAACCCTACTTAAGCCCACATTTCCGCCCTATCCCTGTGTCTCAGTAACCCCACCTAACCTTTTGCATACTCTGGGGCAATTTAGCATGGCCAAATCACCTAACCTGCTCCTTTTTGGACTGTGGGAGGAAACCTGAGCACCCGGAGGAAACCCACACAGTCACCAGAGGTTGGAATTGAACCCAGGTCCCTGGAACTGTGAGGCAGCAGTGCTAACCACTGGGCCACCATGCAGCCCTACTGACTGAGATAACATTGCCAATGGTGGGGTAAAGAGATGGAAAACGCACAAGAGGCCAAAGTGGGAGCAGCAGAGTTCTGGATGGCAGCTTGCAGGCTTGGAGGAGGCGCCAGGGATGAGCAAGGCTGATGCTGTGAAGTGACTTAACACAGCAGCGAGAATTTTCAATTGTCAGTGCTGGGGACGGGAACCAATGTAGGGAAGCAAAGGTAATCAAAGTGCAGGATTGGTGTAGCTTATTATACTGGTAGCAGAGCTTTGCGAGAGCTTACTTCTACAAAGTGTGGAGGGTGAGAACATTAGAATATTTGGTCTGGGAATGACAATGGCATGAAAGGTTGTTGCAACAGCAAAGGTACTGAGTCAGTGCGTGAGGAGAGCCATGTTACGTGGGAGGAAGTAGATGGCCTTTATGATGTCCAACATAAGGGGTCAGCAATTCAGCTAGATGGTCCAATTTGGTTAGGGGACAAAGGCAGCCATAAAACAATCCACAGCCAAGTGTCAACCATTTCCAGGAGGGAGCAATTCACATTTCCACACTTGTCAATGAGTTAATATTACACGGCCTCTTTCTGTAAGCCAAGCAATCATTTTCAGAGTTCTCCGGATTCAGCTTTAAACTAAAAGTAGTGACAGCATCGTGAAAATTCTCTTGAAACGTCACAAACTGAATTTGTCTCTCTGAAAATGCTGCCTGGTCTGCTGAGTGTTTCCAGCATTTTTTGGTTTTAAACCATGGACCAGTCAATAGTTTTTCAATGCAAAATCTTCCAGGTTGAACAGGACCAATAAAACAAGGCCAGTTTGTGACTATTTCAAATAATAACTTCTCATTATAGAATTTCTGTAAAATTTTAGCTATAAAGTTGAAAACAATTAAACATTTTCTTGAGGTTTCTGTCAAAGGTTCCTTGTTGTCACATCAGCCTGAACAGCGAGTGAATACATGGCTTTAGGGACAGGGTGTATGAAATTGTAACATATACTCAACCTGGCTTCAACATTTTGAATGAGCTCATTAAATGATAGCTTCCTTTGAAGCCGTCAAGCAAGGTTGATTTGTAGGCTTCAAACTGTCTTTACCAGCCTGTGAAATGTTAATTCGTTTTTGGCTACACCCCTCTGAAACATCTTGAAATATGTTGTTGCAGTAAAGTGCGACACAAATACAAATCTCTATTGTTAAATGCAAGATTGCTGACATCCGGTGGCGACTGGTTGTAGATGGTTGCACATAAGGTAGCTCCTGCTATGGCCTTTGTTCTTTGGACTTTTTAACCCGGTTCCTGGGGATTTTGGTTACCAAAACCGGCCCTTCATATGGAATAAGGAATTTGCCAGCGAAAATATGTCAAAATCTATGAAGAAGCTTGATGGCAAGAAGGTTACAGGGGGCAATCCCTCGACAAAACCAGAAAGCCTGCGGAGCTTAGCTGGCGGGAAAGCGGTGGACCCGGCCTTGGGCGTAGCGCTTCTTGATACTGATCCAAACACCCACTGGTGGTTTATAATGGGAACCAGCCCACCAGACTAGCAAAATAAAGAGGAGACTTAAAATCAGTAGCAGAATCTTTACAGTGCAGAAGCAGACTATTTGGCCCATCACGCCTGCATCATTCCTCTGAAAAAGAATTGGGTAGGCTAAACGTAAAAAGAAAAAGAAATATGTAAAGGTGCAAAGAAAATGTGCTATGGAGTTCAATGACAGATGAGCTTTTAAAAAATAAATTTAGAGTGCCCAATTCTTTTTTTTTTCCCAATTAAGGGGCAATTTAGCATGGCTAATTCTACCTAGCCTGCACATCTTTGCATGTGGGGGTGAGATCCACGCAAACATGGGTAGAATGTGCAAACTCCCACCACGGACAGTGAGCTGTCAATTCCATAAACCCACCATGATCTGGGTGAAAAAGCTTTTGCTTATGTACCCTCTAATCCTTCTATCAATCACCTTAAATTTATGCCCCCTGGTAATTGAGCCCTCAGCTAGGGGAAACAAGTCTCCTTTCTATGCGCATGGTGGCACAGTGGTTAGCACTGTTGCTTAAAAGCACCAGAGACCCGGGTGTGACTCGCGACTTGGGTCACTGTATGTGCGGAGTCTGCACATTCTCCCCGTGTCTGCGTGGGTTTCCTCCCGGGTGCTCCGGTTTCCTCCCACAAGTCCCGAGAGACATGCTGTTGGGTGAATTGGACATTCTGAATTCTCCCACAGTGTACTTGAACAAGCGCCGGAGTGTGGCGACTAGCGTCTTTTCCCAGTTTTCATTGCATTGTTAATGTAAGCCTACTTATATATATAGAACAGTACAGCACAGAACAGGCCCTTCGGCCCTCAATGTTGTGCCGAGCCATGATCACCCTACTCAAACCCACGTATCCACCCTATACCCGTAACCCAACAACCCCCCCCCCCCCCCCCCCCCCCCCCCTTAACCTTACTTTTATTAGGACACTACGGGCAATTTAGCATGGCCAATCCACCTAACCCGCACATCTTTGGACTGTGGGAGGAAACCGGAGCACCCGGAGAAAACCCACGCACACAGGGGGAGGACGTGCAGACTCCACACAGACAGCGACCCAGCCGGGAATCGAACCTGGGACCCTGGACCTGTGAAGCATTTATGCTAACCACCATGCTACCCTGCTGCCCCTAACTTGTAACACTAATAAAGATTATTATTATGCCCCTCAATTTTGTGCACCTCCATTAGCTCACCCCTCAACCACCCATTCAGGAAACCAACTCTTGTGTATCCAATCTCCTCACAGCTGCAATTTTCAAGCCCTGGTAACATTCTTGTAAATCTCTGCACTCTCTACAGAGCAATTATGTCCTTCCTGTTCTGTGACCAGCTGTGGCCTAACCAGAGTTTTATACAGTTCCATCAATACATCCCTGCTTTTGTATTCAATACCTTACCCAATAAAGAAAAACATTACATATACTTTTGTGACCACCTTACTACCTGCCCTGTCACCTTTGGGACCTGTGAGCATGCACTCCAAGTCTCTCACTTCCTCAATATCATTTATTTAGTATTCCGTTGCTTTGTTTGATCTCCCCAAATGCATTACCTCACATATTTCCCGATTGATTGTCTCTTTTCTGCCCACTCAAGCAAACCATCGATAACATTCTGGAGTCAAACATACAGCAAACAGCAAGGACCCTACACAGGCCTGTGGAACACCACTGGAAACTGCTCTCCATTCGCAGAAACATTCATCGGCCATTTGTTTCCTGTCACTGAGTCAATTTTGTGTTCAACCTGCAACCTTCCTCTGTATTCCCCAAGATTTCATTTTTCTGACCAGTCTGCCGTAGGGGACCTTGTCAAATGCCTTACTGAAATCCATGTAGGCAACATCTGTGGGCAGCACTGTTGCTTCACAGTACCAGGGACACGGGTTTAATTCCCAACTTGGGTCACTGTCTGTGTGGAGTCTGCACGTTTTCCCCGTGTCTGCATGTTTCTCCTCCGGTATTCCAGTTTCCTCCCACAATTCCTGAAAGTGTTTGTTAGGTGAATTGGACATTCTGAATTTACCCTCACTGTACCCGAACAGGCGCCGGAGTGTGGCCACTAGAGGATTTTCACAGTAACTTCATTGCAATGTTAACATAAGCCTACTTTTGATACTAATAAAGATTATTATTATCCACCACATTATTCTGATCAATACCTATTACTTCCTCAAAAAATTCTATTAATATAGTAAGGCACAATCTTCCCTGAACAAAACCTTTGACCAATTTGCACACTTCTGAGTGATAGTTTATCCCATTTCTTAAAATTGTTTCCAATAATGTGCTCACCATTGAAGTCAGACTGACTGGCCTATAATTTTCTGGCTTGCCCCTTGCACCCTTTTTAAATAATGGTGCAACTTTCGCAGACCTCCAATTCTCTGGTACTTCACCTATATCGAGTAAGGATTATATAATGATTCTCGGAGCATCTGCTATTTCCTCCCAAGCTTCCTTCAACAACTTGAGATACAACCTATCTGGCCCTGGTGATTTATGCACGTTTATGGATGCCAGTCCCTTCAGTACTTCCTCTTCTACTATGCTTATTGTATCTAATATTTGACACTCTTTCGATACATTGATATGGATATCTGGGTTGTACTTTGGTGTTCGCACCAGACATGCAAATCAAAAATTTAATTGCGTCTTGGAGCTCTTTGCAGATTATTGAAAGTTGATTGTGAATGTGACTGGTAAAGATCCATTAAAGATCCCCCATTTACACCCTTATTTAGATTTGGGAAATTTTGATTACGGGGGTGTCTGATGGTGGTTCTGCGTCACAACCTTCATTCCTGCCACATCATTCTCCAAACGTAAGTCTACTCCTTCCACTGGAAATTCCTGAACCACTCTGACAAGTACAAGACCTGAAATTAAATCCCACTCCAATTGTACTTTTGCAATGGAACTGGGATAGAATCTCCATCTATCCCCTTACTAATCTCTCCGCTTTCATTGAGCTCTCTGGAGGGAAAACAAATCTTTCTCCAGTACGAGAGTTTGAATAGCCCCTGTGTCCCTTAAAATAGTTTTGGGTTTGGCTACATCAGCTGATGAAAATGGCGTGATCTTCCCTTAGACACAAACCTGGCATATCTCTCACCTACTTCATTCCTCACATCTACAGCATTGTTTACCTCAGGTCTCCTAAATCTAGTCAAAGCTCCAGTCTGCCCTGTAGTGTTCTTTACTTTTGTTCCCTTTTCAGAGTCCTCCAAATGAACTCCCACATGTCCCAAGGGCGTTCCTTGCAACTTCCAACATGCTGAATGAATGTGTTCCACCTTGCTACAGTGGTAACTCCTAGCCTTCCAGGGCTCACCTCCACCCTCAGTACCTTCCTCCTGGTCTGAGGTGATCTCGGAGCATTCCCATCTATCCTTTACCTTGGCTACCTGCCATCCTTTTGCTCTCCCACTTCCTAACCTTTTCAAAATTGTGTGGGTAATGGAACAAAGGTTTAAATTTGTGGATTAGCTCATAATTGCTCATGTTTAGCAGTCTTCACCCTCTGATCTTCAACATGGGTTCTTACTGTAGGAGGTAGGGAATTTCAGAAATACCTCTAAGAGAATGACCTCTCTTAGAGCCTCATAGGTAGTTTTAACCCCCAATGCTTGTACCCACCAATCAAAATTGTTCTGCTTCACTCTCAAATTCTGTATATGTCTGTCTCTCTTATATTCCCAAACTTTTGCCAACATGCTTTAGGAACCAATTGAAATGCTTCCAGAATAGCCTTTCTTACCACATCGTTATTCTTCGACTCCTGTTCTGACTAGGATGCATAAACATCCTGTGCCCACTCCACCAATTTACTCTGCATGGGTAACGTCCACTTTTTTCGAGGCCACTTCATTTGGGTCGCTATTTTCTCAAAAGCCCTAAAAAAGGTTTCTACCTCCTTCTCATTGAATTTGGGAGGGCCTTTATAAATTTAAACATTTTGCCATTGGGTTGGTTACTAGGATTAAGCTCGCCTCTACTTTCTGGCAACTTCCCACTTATTTGTAGTGCCACATCATCTCTTCCTCCCTCGGGGTGCCCGATGACCCTGGCCAGTGCCTGCACAGATTGCCCCAGACCTTGGACATGCTTTTGGCCTGGGTGGCATGCACAGTCAGCTCCTGCATGCGGTTGCATGAAGTGCAGTTGCTGGATGCTCGCCGACAACCTCTCATGTGGTTGATCCTGGCTCTGATCCTGCATCTGCACAATTGATGGGACTGTCAGTTTCAGAAGTCCGAAACCCATCTGGATGGCAACTAGTCCCTGGGGCCGGCCCGCCGTCCAGCCGTCAACCCCCTCGGGAGTTCCTACCTCCACCTGATGTACCGGAGCAGCTGTGTGGTGCGCACCAGATAGTGTCCTCTTCACTAAAGTGCCCAACCGAGGTGAGGGATGGTGGAGGGTATTGGAGACAGCTATGATAGGATTCCTGTGTCAACATAGAACTTGAGCTCTGGAGTGTTCCGAGTCCCGGGTCAAGGGCTGCTGTCCGAGCTGCTCTCCTCGTCACTGCTTAGCTCAGTGGGGGGGGGGGGGGGGGGGGGGGGGAGACTCCAGCTGTGTCACTGGCTGGGTAGGGGGACACAGGATGGGCCGCCCCATCACCAGCAGGTCCTGCAAGACATAAGACAAGACGCATGATTAGACCGTGGGATGGGGAGTGGTGGAGGTGAGGGTGAGGGCAGTGTGGATGTGAAGGTGTGGGGGTGAGGATGAGGGAGTGGGCAAGGGTGGCGAGGATGGTGTGGGGGTGAGGTGGGGGTGGGGGGGGCAGAAAATGACTGTTAGACAGTCCGACGCCTGCAGCCCAGGGGATAGGTGCTGAGGTGGGGCAGGCTGGCAGTTCGGCCACCCTCTGGGTGGGGTGTGTTGGATTATGGGTGTGTGGGGCGGGGTTAATGCCAGGGGCACAGTGCTGCCTACTCATCCTGGCTGCCCTGAGGAGGTAGTGCAGTTTTTTACGGCACTGCTAGCTGGTCAAGATGGTCTTACTCTCGGTGCTGACCGTCTCTTCTACCTGCGTCCATGCATGGCGGAAAGCGGCAGCTGGCATCCTGCTTCCCAGTCTGGGGTACAGGGTCAGCCGTCTCTCCTCAATTGCTTCAAAGATGATCTTCAGCTTGCCATCTGTGAAACGGGGTGCCGCTCTCCTTGATGCGATCTGGTTTGTTCGGATACTGTATGTAGGGAGTGCAGTGTGTATTTGCAGCTGCAGCTTGTCAGCCTTCTGAGTTGCAATCGTGAAACCGGCGAATCCCAAACCGTTTCTCATTGGAATCAATTGTGTTCCACGTGGTGCCGGTGCTAGCCCCTTAACAGTAGCTGAATCGGTCTAGGTGCGGCGGCAGTTTTGCTGGTGTGGAACTCCACGAATCCTGCATCAGCGTCAACACTCGGGCAGAATTCTCTCAGCCCGGGGCCGGGCTGGAGAATCCCCGCGACCAGCGCGAATTGCACCACACCGCCCCAATGCCGACACGCGATTCTCCGCTGTGCCATTCGCTCCGGCGTAGTTGACACGGTGCTGGTTGGGGGCCGCTCTACGCAGCCGGCCCGCTGATTCTGCGTCCGGGATGGGCCGAGCGCCCGTCGTAAAAAAGCTGAGACCCGCCGGCGCCGTCCACACAATGCTGTCAGCTGGTGGGAACTCGGCGTGGAAGGGTTGGGAGGGAGGGGGTGTCCGACCCCGAGGGGGCCTCTGATGTGGCCTTGCCCACCAATCGGCAGGCTGGCCTCTCTGGCTGGGGGCCTCCTTTCTTCCGCGCCAGCCCCTGTAGCCCTGCGCCATGTTGCGCGGGGCCGGCAAGTTTAAGGAAGCCACTGTAGGGGCCAGAATTGCTGATCCTGAGGCTGTGTTGACGCCGTTGAGAATCGCATCAACACTTAGCCTCAGGATCACAGAATCCTGCCCCCTGTCTCAGGTACAGAGAATCCTGCTGACAGTGTCTTTTTAAATTTATGCTGTAATCCAAATTTTCTGTCTGCCATTCCCAATATCCCTGATGAGCCCTCAATATATGTTATGACACCCTGGGGAAGTGAGCAGTCAATTCCAGCCCCACTCATTCCACAGTCACAACACAAGTGAATTAACCAATAACTCTTATTTAAAAACCCCAAATCTTTGGCCCTTTGCTGCCCGATAATATGTCACCAGGTTTGTAAATTGAAACACAATTAGTCATTATTTATAACCAGAATTAATATGACATAAACAGTAAACACAGCTGCTTAAGTCGAGCTAGTTCCTGACTCCCCTTTAAGTGTCCCCACCCTCTACCACACACACAAGACAGACAAACACAGAAGGGGGGAAGGTGGAACAATAATAAGGATTAAGGTGAAAAGATGAGTCCTTGCTTCAGATGATGAGTCCTTTAGTGCACGTTAGCCTGCTCAGAGTGATCAGTTCATGGATTGTACTTCACATCAGCATTATTTAGATAGAGAGAGTTATCAGATTCTCACAATGGCCTTTCGGTAAAAATTAACTGGATATTCCTGGAGTGAGTTGGTTAGATTATTCTATCCAGCTTGCATAATCGAAAAGTGAAATGAACTTCAGCCTTGGCACACTGAGAAACATGCCAGTGAGACCAGAACCAATCACCACTGGCCACCAGGCAGGGCACAAACATTTGAGCCAATTTATTGGCCCCCAGCCAAGTCAATCAAAGCGGGTCATCACTGATGCCTTCCGGATTCCTCCTATATGATTTAAAGATACAGGCCATTGCTTCTGCTTGAGTTAAAGATACAGGCTCCATTAAAGTCACAGGCCCATTACTCATCCCAGAATCAAAAATGGTAATAGCAAAAAAAAAATTTAAATTTAGAGTACCCAATTATTTTTTTTCCAATTAAGGGGCAGTTTAGTGTGGCCAAACCACCTAGACTGTGCATCTTTCGGTTGTGGGGGTGAGACCCACACAGACAGGGGGAGAATGTGTGAACTCCACACAGACAGTGACCCAGGGCCGGGATAGAACCTGGATCCTCAGCGCTGTGAGACAGCAGTGCTAACCACTGCACCACTCTGCTGCCAAGGTAATAGCAAAAATAAAAGAAAGGAGAAATAAGGTAATGAACAGGGAACAAACAGGAGGCGCCCTTACAACCTCTACACAGAGTTGGCTGGAGGACACTTTTTTTCTAAATTCAATATGAGTCACACCTACCTCCAATTGGAGCTAGATGTGGTTTCCAGAAATTCTGTGACCATTAATAGCCACAGAGGCCTCCATAAATAGGATTGCCATTCAGAGTGCCATCGGTTTGTGCTATTTTCCAGAGAGTCATGGAGAACATCATCCGAAGACACCCGCGAATGGCGGTCTACTTGGATGACGTCCTGGTCAATGGAGCCACTGAAAAGGAGCACCTGAGCAACTTGGAAGAAGTCCGAGACAGGCGTCTGCCTTGAGAGGAAAGTGGTTGTTCTATGCCAAAGAGGTCACGTATTTAAGGTATCATGTTGACTGAGATGGCCTGCATCCAGTAGAGGAGAAGGTGCGAACAATCAACCAAACCCCTACGCCAAATACCGGCATTGATTCACCATCATAATGGACCAGAAACCATTGCTTAGATTGTTTAAAGAGGACAAGGTGATTCCGCAATAGCATCTGTCTGGATGCAGCGATGGGGCCTATTGTTCGTGGCTTACAAGTACATGTTTGATCATCACCCAGGCATGCAGATCATAAATGCAGATGCTCTAAGCTAGCTCCCATTGCCAATACGCCCCCCATCTCCACCAAGAACTGGCAAGGTTGTATCAATCTTAAATTGTATGGATACCTTACCGGTCACCACCACACAAATACGTAATTGGACACAGAAGGACCAAGCATTGGCAAAGTTACGCCAATTTTGTCTTACACGGGGGTCAGCAGGGAAAATTGCCGTAGAAGCTGCAGGCTTTTGAGACCAAGTAGAAAGAGCTCAGCCTGGAATACGGCATCCCCCTGTGGGGAGCTCGCGTTGTGATTCCAAGTCAGGGCAGACATGCCATACTCCAAGATCTACACAATGGACACCCAGGGGTGTGAAAGATGAAAATGCTAGCCAGAAGCTACATATGGTGGCCAGGCCTGCATGGCGAGATTGAGTGACTGGCCCAACAATACACCATGTGCCAAGAGCACCAGAAGCTCCCGCTGCACCACTCCACCCTTGGGAACGCTGGCTGGTCTTGGGGGCGCCTACATGCGGAATTTGCCAGACCTTTTCCAGGCTAAATGTTCTTGATAACAGACATTCCAAATGCCTAGACGTCCATAAAATGCCATCCACCACTTTAAAGGCCACCGTCGAGAAGCTACTACTCTTATTCAGTACGCATGGCATCCCAGACGTATTAGTCATGGACAACGGTACCCCATTCACAAACAAGAAGTTTGCACGCTTCATGATGACAAATGGGGTGAAGCACATCCGGATGGCCCCATACCACCCCTGGTCTGGCTGAACGAGCAGTGTAGACTTTCAAGAAGGACATGAGGAAACGGGCCACGGGATTTGTAGAGACGAGGCTGGCGCTCCTTTTGTTCAGCTCCTTTTGTTCAGCTACCGGAACACACCACATGTTTAACCCGAGTGGCATTGGCTGAACTGTTGATGGGCCATAGTCTCAGAACTCGCGTTAGCCTAACGTTCCCTGACATTTCTGACTGGGGACGCAGTATACTTCCAAAACTTTGGATACGGTGCCCAGTGGACTCCAGGGACCATGGTGAAACAGACTGGACTGGTGTCATACTCGATAAAGACACGAAAAAGGATGGTGTGGAAGCACCTAGACCACCTCTAGAAAAGGGACCCAGCGTCAGGACAAACACCACCGGGAGAACTGTCTTCCATCTCCGCTGGCCAGGCACAATGGGGCCTCGGGTCATCACCCCCTGGGGGCCACCTCACCGAGGTGCGTGGAGTGGAGGATTCAGGATCCGACATGGAGACTCAGACATCCGAGTTTTCAGACATCAGAATTTTCCAGGGCCTCGTAAGGGAACGGTTGCCGATAGAACATAGAACATAGAACAGTACAGCACAGAACAGGCCCTTCGGCCCTCAATGTTGTGCCGAGCAATGATCACCCTACTCAAACCCACGTATCCACCCTATACCCGTAACCCAACAACACCCCCTAACATTACTTTTTAGGACACTACGGGCAATTTAGCATGGCCAATCCACCTAACCCGCACATCTTTGGACTGTGGGAGGAAACCGGAGCACCCGGAGGAAACCCGCGCACACACGGGGAGGACGTGCAGACTCCGCACAGACAGTGACCCAGCCGGGAACCGAACCTGGGACCCTGGAGCTGTGAAGCATTTATGCTAACCACCATGCTACCGTGCTGCCCTCCATGATGGCCTCCATGATGATCAATGCGAAAATGACGTTCCCCGACACGTTATACATCCCCCAACCCAGCCCCACTACAGCCAGAGGTGCCATCGTGGGCACAATGGAGACGATAACTGCCCCCACTCCCTACAACAGTGGGACCTATGGACTTTGGGTGGAAGGGATGTTCAAACCCCCACGGGACCCATGGGGACCACCTGATCGATCTCCCTGTGGGGCTCATGCAGTACGAGCTCCCCATTGTGGGGCGGAGGCCCAACAGTGGGTTCGTTAATTCCCCATGATAAAAGCCAGCCCAGGACAGAACCGATATCTCAGGGTGGTCCCGGCTGTGACTTAATTGCTGCATTTCCTAGCTGTGAGTACCTTTGACTCACCTTTTCGGGACTCACGTTGATTTGAGACTGGAATCACATATGTTCATAGAATTTACAGTGCAGAAGGAGGCCATTCAGCCCATCGATTATGCACCGGCCCTTGGTAGGAGCATCCTGCTTAAGCTCCATCCTATCCCCTTTATCCCCGTAACCCAGTAACCCCACCTAACCTTTTTGGACACTAAGGGCAATTTAGAATGGTCAATCCACCTCACCTGCACATCTTTGGCCCGCCTGGTCAGGAGGACCAGGTTTTCTTCCCTAAAGAATATCAGTGAGCTGCGATCTGACAGCTTTATAGTCACTTTTACTGATACCAGCTTTTTATTCCTAAAGTTTTTTTGAACTGAATTCAAATTTTCATCTCCCCCTGTGGGTTTTGAACTCATTCTCCAGGATATTACTGGGCTAACTTCCATCATATATCCTTTATTCCAAAATACATCCTTAGTACACATGCTAAAATCTGCGGAAAGGAAGCCTATTTCACAGTTCTGAGTGGAAAGCATGTGGAGATGTCAATACTGCTTCCTTTCACCAAGTGTCTTGAAGAAAATAGTTCTGTGACAGATTTTGGTTCCCAACAAAATCTGATATGTTAAATCATTTTTCTTGAGGTTCTGAACTGCAGAAAGAAAAGTGAAATCGAAATGCGTTCCAAGAATGCTGTGATTAGTTGTGTGTCTCTAATGTGGGATAACAGTGTTCAAAATATTCAGGAACTGTTACATAAAACTATGTGTGATAGAAAATGGTAACAGAATTTCTAAATTACAAAGAATTTTCAACGGTGCTCAGAAGCATACATGAAGAGGTATGGAAAATTTTAATCCATCTCTTTGGATGTATGGAAAGGTGCCATCAGCAGAGATCAGGATTTGAAGGTGATTGAAGAGTGGTGCAGGTAGTCATACACCCGTTGGAATCCTGAAAGGGAAGTGGAAGATGTGTTTGGTAGTGACACCGTGCTGGAGGTGGGTGGAAATAGCAAAAGATTATCTGTTGAATATGGAGGCTGGTGGGGTGGTTCTGGGAGGTGGGGGAAGTGGTAAGAACAGAACATAGAACATAGAACAGTACAGCACAGAACAGGCCCTTCGGCCCTCGATGTTGTGCCGAGCAATGATCACCCTACTTAAACCCACGTAACCCGTATACCCGTAACCCAACAATCCCCCCCATTAACCTTACACTATGGGCAATTTAGCATGGCCAATCCACCTAACCTGCACATCTTTGGACTATGGGAGGAAACCGGAGCACCCGGAGGAAACCCACGCACACACGGGGAGGACGTGCAGACTCCACACAGACAGTGACCCAGCCGGGAATCGAACCTGGGACCCTGGAGCTGTGAAGCATTGATGCTAACCACCATGCTACCGTGAGGAAATGTGGTGGATAAGATACACGGCCATCACAGTGTTAGGGGAACTCTTGAGGAAAAAAATGAATGGCGGGATTCCCGTAGCAGCCTCCCCGGACAGGCGCCGGAATGTGGCGACTAGGGGCTTTTCACAGTAACTTCATTGAAGCCTACTCGTGACAATAAGTGATTTTCATTTCATTTCATTTTCATTCTCCGTTGACTGACGTTAAATTGCGAAATGTGATTGGCTGGAGAATAGGTCCGACACTAAAATCGCGACAGGCGCAGATTTGATGCCAAATCGCATCTTCTTGACAACGGCACCAATGCGGTCCTTAACACAGGTACAGTAAACACCGTTTGCATGTCATTAGCAGGCTCCACTCAGCATTCTCCGGGGCACTGGCGATGCTCAGCCTCCGATGGACCGAGTTTCCAATGGACTTGTGCTTTTAAAAATCATGGGCGAAATTCTCCGCCCCCCACGACGGGTGGGAGAATAGCGGGAGGGCCTTCCCGACATTTTTCCCGCCCTCCCGCTATTCTCCCACCCCCCCGCCAAAGTCCCGACCCGAATCGCTGCCGCCGTTTTTTTACGGCCGGCAGCGATGCACAGCTGTTAGATGGGCCGAAGTCCCAGCCCTTTCCGCCGTTTTCACGAACGGCAAACACACCTGGTCTTGCCGTTCGTAAAAACGGCGTCACCAACTCGCTTTTTATAACCATGGCACCGATTGGCACGGCAGTACCACGGCCGTGCCAAGGGTGCCATGGCCCGCGATCGGTGGGCACCGATCGCGGGCAGCGGGCCCGATGCCCGCGCACTACTTGTCCTTCCGCCGCCCCGCAGTATCCATTCGCGGGGCGGCTGAGGGGCAACCCGGCCCGCGCATGCGCGGGTTTCGCGCAAAAACGCGATGACGTCACCCGCGCATGCGCGGGTTGGAGTCTTCCAAACTGCGCATGCGCGGCTGACGTCATATGACGCGTCAGCCGGCGCTAACTCCGGTAAGCGGGCTTAACGATTTTCGTTAACCCCGTCTTGCCGGAGCCTACGGCGTCGGGCTGCTAGCCCCGACCGGGGACCAGAATCGGTCCCCCGTCGGGAAGGGGCGCGCTGCCGTAAAACCCGCCCGGGTTTTACGGCAGCTTTACGATTTCTCCCGTTTTGGGAGAATCTCGCCCCATGAAACCGGCATGGTGGCTGCTGAGAGAGAGAGGGGCGCGAAAAGGGTCCAACATCGCCATAGTTTACTGACAGTTGTGCCGCTGGCTGAGGGGCTTCTGCCAGGGCTGGAGGAGGAGCGGGGGCGGGGGGTGGGGGGGGGGGGGGTGGTCAGGAGGTGAGCTGTGGGGACGGGGTGGCCGAACATGGAACACCATTGCCACAGCCAGCAAGACAGCCATTCCGCTGCACACATCGCTAATAGCCCACTGTGAACTTCTAGGTGTCTCCCAAGGCCAATCCCCCCAGGTGCTCTCTGGCCCCAACTGACCCATCAGTTGTATGGGCGCGCTCCAGCACAACCAGTGCCATCTTGTTGGCTGGGAGGAGTGTGTGTGCCGATTGTAATGTGTATATGCAGCTGCAGCCTGTCAGCCTCCTGAATGTCAATCATGGACCCGGTGAGTCTCGCACCATTTTTCATTGGAATCGATTGTGTTCCATGTGGCGCCGGTGCTAGCCCCATAACAGTTGCTGAATTGATCCAAGTTCGGCACTAGATTTGCTGTCATAAAAGTCCACGAATTGTGCCCCAGCGTCAATACTTAGTCTCAGGAACGGAGACTCCCGCCCGCGACATCTCAGAAACATGAGGGTGGAAGTTGCTCATCGGAACATGCGTGTTGGAGGCAGAGAAACTGGGAGAATGGAATGGAACCCTTACAGGGTCTAGCGTGTAGGGAAGGGTGTTAAGGTTTTTTTGGCTTATAAAGAATATTAGTAAATAACCCATCATAGAAATTGAGACAGAGATGGCAAGGAAGGAAAGCAGAGAGTCAGGGATAGATCATGTGATACTGCTTTCAGACAGCATCATGCCTGCTCTAGGCACATAGAATCCATAGAATCCGTACAGTGCAGAAGGAGGCCATTCAGCCCATCAAATCTGCACTGACCCTCTGAAAGAGCACCCCACCTCGACTCACTCCTCCGCCCTATCTCCATAATTCCACCTAACCTACACATCTTTGGACACTAAGTCAATTTTAGCATAGCCAATCCACCTAAACTAACACATCTTTTGTTTCTTAGTTTCTTTTCTTGTCCCATCACCATTCCCTTTGACCTTGTAAGACTACGACTGGGATTTCCGTGATGAAAGGTCTTTAACCTGAAAAGTTAATTCTTTGTTTCTGTCTCCATTAACCCTAATAATTTACCTTTAGACTTCTGAAAGATCTATTTAAATACTGTACTCAGTAGACTAAAGATTAATGAGTTTGCATAGTAAAATCTCTCTCTGCGTATAGTAATTGAGATGTTAGGAATGCAAGGCTTCAGAATTCCAAACCTACTTCAATAGAGATGCATGATAGATGTGGATAAACAACCTTAACAGTGCAAAAGGATTTTAAGTGCAGGAAAACATAAATGACCGAGGAGAAAATGACAGCTATTAAGATGTTTGTGTTCCACTTATTGGATCTGATTATATTTTAACGTAACATTTTAGGGAAATCAACCACAAATGGAACATTCCAGGCTCCACAGTAAATATAATTCAAGTTTTTTGGCCAATTGGATAGGATCCTGCAATTGAGCTTCCTCCAGCAAACGTCTGTTTTTAGAAATCAGTTACCTAAATGAGTAGTGAATGCACCAAAATTACTGTTTATTACAGCTAAAGTACACACCATGTAGACGAGAGAAAGACTTACATTTATGTAGCACTTTTGACGACATCCAAAAGTGTTTTATAACCAATTAAATACTTTTGAAGCATAACCACTGTTGTAATGTAGGAAATACAGCAGCCCACCAAGCCTCACAAATAATGTAATTCCATGCTTCCAGACTGCAATGGTCCACTGCAATTCACATACCGCCACAATCGGTACACAGCAGATGTGACCTCCCTGCTCCTACACACATCCCTGGAGCATCTCGACTTCTAGGACTCCTATGTCAGATCCTATTCATTTACTACAGCCCTGCCTTCAACACCATAATCTCCGCCAAGCTCATATCCAAACTCTAAAACCTAGGACTTGGTTCCTCCCTCAGCAATTGGATCCTTGACTTCCACAGACCACAATAAGTAAGGATAAACAACAGCACCTCCTCCATGATTGTCCTCACTATCGGGAATGGGAATTTGTAGGGGAATGTAGGGAAAAGGGAATTTGTCAATAGTCTTCCATTCCTGATGGTATAACCAGAAGTGGGTGCCACCTCCTCTCTCTTGCTTTTTCCCATTTCCCATGTAGCTACAGTTAAAATTTGAAGTACGGCGGCATGCACAGGAGACAAGTGCGATCACGCGGTGGGGGGATGCTTTTCAATGGTGAAACTGTCAGTTGACAATACCACTGGTACAGACGGCCTATAAATGAACCTCCTGGTCAAACAGGGAGGTTCTGCTCATGGCTAGAATTTTTCTGCCCAACTCCATTACCATTAACAAAAGATTTGAGGCCACAAATGTAGCATGGATACAAATTAAATTTCACTTTCCATTTATTTGTGCATGCCATTGGCATTTGTTCAGACAAGCTCAGTCAGAGAGCTAAATGTGCCAGTAAGCCTCGTGGTTGGCACACAGTGATGGTTACAGAGAAGTTAACGATATTTCCTTTTGTGTGGAAGAAACAATGTTGTGATTTATTGTTTACTCTAAGACTGGGTAGGGAAAGCTCATGGATGGGCTCCTTACCAGTCTGCCAATTGAAGCCCTTAAGTAGATTAATGCCCTTTCTTCTGATCTTCCCTGCTTCATTGCCATCACTCCCACCCTGGAAGCCATCCTACCTCCTGCCCTCATTGACTTGTGGCCTGGGTCATCGGTGATCCTGGACCTCTAGTGGTTACATTAATAGCAGCAGCCTCCCCTTTCACAGTAATGCTGCATGCAATAAAGCGTTGCTGCTCTATGGTTGGCCATCTGTCCTTGGGGTGGGGGTGGACAGGACTTCTACTCTCATAGTCCTTTACCTGTGGAAGGCCCACCGCTGGCCCCATGAGTCCCTGATTGATGCTTAATGCTGTGGTCCTTCCCGAAAGGAGGTGACACAGGCCTCTAACTGACCCTCCAGCTGGCAGGTTCGATCCCTGTCATATACATTAAATATTGAGCATTATCATAGAAGGTTCACAGAATTTACAGTGCAGAAGAAGGCCCTTCGGCCCATTGAGTCTGCACCGACCCTTGGAAAGAGCACCCCATCCAAGCCCAGATCCCGACCCCATTCTTGTAACCTCACCTACGCCTTTTTGGACACTAAGGGCAATTTAGCATGGCCATTCCACCTAATGTGCATATCTTTGGACTGTGGGAGGAAACCGGAGCACCCGGAGGAAACCCACGCAGACAGGAGGAGAGTGTGCAGACTCCACACAGACAGTGACCCAAACCGGGAATCGAACCTGGGACCCTGGGCTTTGCCGCCATGGTGTTAACCACTGTGCTACCATGCCACCCATTGACTCTGCTTCTGCCCACAGATGGTGCCTGACCTACTGAGTATTTCCAGCTTTTTCTTGGGGTTTTTTTCAGATTTCCAGCATCCACGTTAATTTGCTTCTGCCCAAAAACTAGTTATGAAATATCATGACTTTGGACACAAAAGTGGTACATCATTGTTCAATACACTAATTGCCATGACAGTCTGTGCATTCACTGTCAGGAAAAAGGAGTTTTAATATTTCTTGTTTTTGGAATATCGCTGTCATCTTATATGTCCTGGAAAACAAGTTGAAAATGAAATGAAATGAATGGTATGACTGCTTTGATGGGAATAAAGGCAGAATACTTGCAAAGGACAAACATCAATAAGAAAGGTGTCAATGCAAATGGTTTCACATGTTGATGAATCAAAGTTGCCAGGAGAACTTGCATAAGAATTTACATAAAACAAAGAAAGAAGTGGTTTGAAGTTGGCTGCTGTATTTCAAAAGGGAACGTACAATTGGAAAATTGTAAATACATGAGGAAAGATGGGGTAAATTTACTTTTAAAATATAGCATCCATAAAGTAAAAAAAGGTGTTAATTAATTCTGGGAAAAGAGAACTTCAAAGGGATTGTAGGAAACAATAAAGGGTAATATCAAAGGAGAAAAACAAATTTAAGGAAACACTGTTGACTGGGTGAACGGTGGTAGCTGTCAAAGTTTCAATGAAGACAGAGGGCTGAATTTTATGGCTCGGTCATGTAGGCGCGCGGGGCTGAGAAATGTGGCGAGCCATTAAAAAATCTATTGACTATGGCAGCAGCAGAAAAATCCCGCCGAGAGTGTGAACAAAGCCAGACCTGGACAGCCAGTTTGCTGTCACTCTCAGAGAACTTCCTAAGAGCCACAGGGCACTGTGTGGTAAAGCAATAAAACTCACTCCAGGTTTCTGCCAGCTTCCTACCGACCACGCTGATTTCTCTCTCCTTATGATGTTCCCAGTGTAGCCTCACAGCAAGATTTTAAACGTTAGAAGTTCCCTTTTTACCTGTCGCATAGCCTTGTCAGCTATGGCTCAGATGACATAGAAGATTGTGGGTTCAAGCCCGAGTCTTGAGCCCAATGGTCCAAACTTGCAGTACAGAGGGAGTGCTGCACTGTTGGAGGCGTTGCCTTTTAGATGAGATATTAAACAGAGGTCCCGTCTCTTTCAGCCGGGCATACAAGACTGCATAATACAATTTCAAAGAAGTGCAGAAGAGGTATACCCAGTGTCCTGACCAATTATCATCTCTCAATCAACATCACAAAAGCAGATTGGTCATTGTCATATTGCTGTTTGTGGAATCTTGCTGTGTACAAACTGGCAATCGCGTTTCTTACATTACAACAGTGACTTGAAACTTTGGAACTTCTTCATTGTCTCAAAATCACTATTGATTATCCTGAGGTTATAGAAGAAACTAAATAAATGTGAATATTTATTCTTTTGGTTTAAACCGTTTGTTTTAAGTCCTGGTTGTTTTCACCACTTCCATTATTTTAACTTATTTTGAATTCAATATTTTTTTCTCTTGGCTAACGTTTCAGTCACTTGCACTACTGGTATTTTGCCCTTTTCTTTTGCTTTGAAGATGAATAAAAATTGTTCATTTAAGAAGTCTGCTATTTCCTTACTGTCCATTATAGCCGTGTTACCCTTTACCATCTTTTACAGTTTATTTCATACTGACAGTATTGAAACAGTCTAATGTTCAAGACCTTATGCACAGCACCTGAAGTGCCTCAATACAAATGTTGGTCCTGGTTTGTTTATGTGTTAATTACGTGGAGCCTCTGAATCTCTATTGAGGGAATGCACTGGTTTTGTATCATACCAATTTTAAAAAAAATATGTCACATATAGAATTACCCTTAGTTCAGCCCAATTGACTGTGGCAAATTTAGTTTTCACCCTTTGTTACTTTGATGGACTAAGATTAATCCTTGAATGTAACTCTCTTCCATATTGTATCAATTTCAACTATAATAATATATTAGAAACAGAACATAGGAAACAGCTCAGCAGGTCTGGAGGCATTCGTTGAAAAAGAAATGTTTTGAGTCCAATATGACTCCTATACATAAATAGAAACATGCATAGAAAATAGAAGCAAGAGGAAGCCATTTGGGCCTTCGAACCTGCTCCACCATTCATTATGATCATGACTGATCATCAAGTTCAATATACTGATCCTGCCTTCCTCCCATATCCCTTGATTCCTTTAGCCCCAAGAGCTATATATAATTCCTTCCTGAAATCACACAGGATTTGGCCTCCATTACTTTCTGTTGTAATGAATTCTATAGATTCATCACTCTCTGTGTGAAGAAATTTCTCCTCGCCTCAGACTTAAAAGGTGTATCCCTTGTCACCACTTATCCCTCGTGCTGGACCCCCCACCATCGGGAACATTCTTTCTGAAAATACCCTGTCTAATCCTGTTAGAATTTTGTAAGTTTCTATGAGATCCCTTCCCGCTCTTCTAAACTTCAATGAATATAATCCTAACCGATTTAGCTCTCCTCATATGACAGTCCCGCCATCCTCAGAATCAGCCTAGTAAACCTTTGTTGCACTCCCTCCATTGCAAGAACATCCTTCCTCAGAAAAGGAGACCAAAACTGCATACAACAATCCATGTGTGGCCTCACCTGTGCCCTGTACAATTGCAGTAAAACATCCCTATTCCTATCCTCAAATCCTCTCACTATAAAGGCCAACATTAGAGGATGGAGGATGATCCTTTCAATACGGAGACTGATACGATGCCAAGTGAAGACAAGCAGAACCTCAGTGTGGTACTGTGATGGTGGGGAAAGGGTGAAGACAGGAGTGTGGGAGATGGGTTGCACATGGTTGAGGGCTCTGTCAACCATTGTGAGGGGTATCGCTGTCTCAGGAAAAAAGAGAACCATGTCAGAAGTGCTGTTGTGGAAGGTGGCATCATCAGAGGCAGAAAAAATTGGGACAATGGAATGGAGTCCTTATAGGAAACAAGGTGTGAGGAAGTGTACTTGAGGTAGCTGTGGGAGTCAGTGGGCTTATAATAAACATTAGTCAACAGCCTTTCTCTAGAAATGGAGACAGAGAAGTCCAGAAAGGGAAGGGAAATGTTGAAGATGGACCATGTGAAGATGAGAGATGGGTGGAAATTGCAAGCAAAATTGCTGAATTTTAGCAGATCCAGATAAGAGCGTGAAGTGACATCAATATAGTCATCGATGTACCAGAGAAAGAGTTGTGGATGGGGGACGTGTAGGATTGGAATAAGGAATGTTCCACATAACCCACATAAAGACGCAAAAGTAGGACCCATGCAGGTCCCTGTTACCACACCTTTTATTTGGAGGAAGTGAGACAACTTAAAGAAGAAACTGTTCAATGAGAGAACAAGTTCAGCCCGGCAGAAAATGGTGGAGGATTTGGGATTGTTCAAGACCATGATCAAGGAAGAAACATAGAGCCCTTAGACTATCCTGGTGTGGGATGCAGGTGTGAAGAGGGGGGGGGGGGGGGGGGGGGCAAGAGACTAAAACTTGCTGAAATGACGTGGGCATCAGAAAAATCGCAAATGCAGGTAGGGAGGGACTGGAGAAGGGAGAAGAAAAGGAGTCAATATTGGAAGCAATACGTTCAGTGGGGGCAGAAAGAGGCTGAATCGATGGGTCTATTCAAACACTAGGATGGAAATGGAAAGCAATGAAGGTGAACATGGTGAAAGAGACAAATGGAAATCCCATTGTGGAGAAGAGCAAAATATCTTCAAGGTAGGTGTTCCTCAAGTGGGATGAATAAAAGCAAAATAGGGTGGGTACTGGTAAATTGAAATAAAAACACAAAATGCTGGAAAAGCTCAGGTATGATCAACTATATTATGGTCACTATTTGCAAGATGTTCACTTATCAAATTATTTACTAATTCTGGACTGTTATTCATTATTACTCTAGTATGGCTTGTTTCCTATTTGGTTCTAAAACATGAGTGGGAGTTTTCTACCCACCCCCCCCAACAGTGGGATAAATTCTCCGCTGGGGTGATGCTCCGCTCCACCTGCAGCACCCTGGTGGCGTGGGGTGGCTACATTGGGAAGTCCCATTGGCCGGCTGCGGAATGGAGAATCCTGCTGCTGGAGGCAGCACACCACCGTGAAATATACGGCTGGGGAGGTGGAAAATTCACCCAAGTGTATTTTTCAGCGGCAGAATCAGCCCAACATTGGCTGGTGGCGGGATCTTCCGCTCCCGCCGCTGTCAATAGTTTGCCTGTTCCTCACGCCCTCACGCCCGCTGGTTGGAAAGACCAGGAAATTTTGGCCAAATTATTTGAGAACACTGTCCCTAGATCTATTTTGGAAATACATTTCTTTTCTGATATGAGCTATTCTGTTCTTTCCAGTCCGTATGAAAGTTAAAATCTCTCATAAATGCTACTCAGAGCTTCTGCTGCCTGATCACTATTACTGGAATTCCTTCTGTTACTGTTTGGATCAGTCACATGCAATTGAAAAACACTAATTTCGTCATTCAAAAAAAAATCAAGATTTTTTTCTGCCTTGAAGAAACTTGAAGGTATGTGTGATCAATGTTTCACAAAAAGATGCATTGTAATCTGAATTGTGGATTTATGCCCTTTGCATGTCTGTTGCTCTTGATCAACTTGGCCAGCAGAGGGCACATGAGGTACATGGCTCTGGATTACCTTAGCTAACGCAGGAATGTAGATTTCACAAGCATCTGGAAGTTTATTTAATTATTCTACATCCTGGCCAAATGATTATTGTATCCATGATTTCAAACCATCGCAGTGTAAACATGCTTTTTATGCATTTTTGTTTTTACCCCAAAATAAGGTACTGACTGGGTTATTTGGGGAGATTTCTGCTGATGGGAGATTTTGTTCTTTGTGAGTGTTGGGTCTCAATCACATAAGACCAGCAAGTTGCATTCAGAAAATGAGCTTCACAACTCTGGACTGCCACAATACAGGATAATCCAGTGAGCATACAGAGCCTAGTGAGGTGGAGGGGCAACTGTAACTGCAATGGCCGAGGTTGTTTTTGTGGAGCACTTTTTCTCATCCCAAGTCAACAAAAAAAACCAGCCTGAATTTCACATTAATAATAAAGGTGAGGTTATCAGTGCACACCCGTACTATGGAGTAAATCAGACAGCAACAACTGCACACGTGCATTTAGCACGGTAGCATAGTGGTTAGCACTACGGCTTCACATTGCCCGGGTCCCAGGTTCGATTCCCGACTTGGGTCACTCTCTGTGCGGAGTCTGCACATTCTCCCTGTGTCTGCGAGGGTTTCCTCCGGGTACTCCGGTTTCCTCAAGTCCCGAAACACATGCTATTAGGTAATTTGGACATTCTGAATTCTCCCTCTGTGTACCCGAACAAGTGCCAGAATGTGGCGACTAGGGGATTTTCACAGTAACTTCATTGCAGTGTTAATGTACGCCTACTTGTGACAATAAAGATTCATTTTTTAAAAAGGCAAAAATCTGGAAGTTTCTCTAAGAGATGCCAGCTCCTCCACAGGTTGTGCTGTGACAGTCCTTGACGTTAGACCTGGCATTGAAATTAATGCGATGGCATGAATTTGGGATACTTGCTCATTAGTTCCTTACTAAAAACAGCATAACATTGGGTAGGCGCATTCAGGATTATGTAAACTTTTGATGGGATATTAATTAATAATTAATGCCAGTTAGCCTCTCTGGTCCTAGGAATTGTATTTTATATATGTGGAGTTTTACCCCATCAAAAAGTAATTAGTGCTGGGGCATTAAGTCAGATCCCACCATTTTCAGTGTGATACCAAGCTGGTGGCCTCAAAGTTTTTCTATCACAATATTATCGAGAATGTTAACCTCCCAAGTTGGTTGGAGCTGCTTCAGTCTCCACAGCTTTTGGACCGTTTGGGAAACAATCAATTCTGAGCGAAGATATTATAAACTTTGGAAGGTTGACCGAAAATCATATCATCCCTGCGCAACACCACTGATGAAGGTCCACAAAAGATTACTTTACATCTGAAAGATTTGACAATTATCAAGTTGTGTAAGTAACATTGTTTGGAAAATTATTTTGTCACCTTGTGGATTGATCCTATTGTCATTGCTTTCTAACAATTGATGAGCACCAAAAGACTTTCATTGATACAGCATCATTCATACCTTTTCAATGTCACCATTGTTGGAATGTAAGGAACACGAGGGCCAATTTGTGCATAGCAAACTCCCAAAAACAGCAATGTGATAATTAACAGGTAATCTGTTACTGTGATATTGACTGAGGGATTGTATTAGCCAGGACACTGGGGATAACCCCCCTGCTCTTGCTTGAAATAGTGTCATGGAATTCTTTACGTCCACCTGGGAGCAGACAGGGTCACAGTTTAACATCCCATTTGATCTGAAAAACAGCACCTCCAACAATGCAGCTCTCCTTCACTACTGCACTTGTGTGCCAGCCTATACTTTTGTGCTGAAGCCTCTAGAATGGCAACTGAACCACAACGTCCTCGCTCTGAGGCACGGGTATGACCCACTGAGCCACAGCTGCCATCTGTTGTTGTTTGCTGCTTCTTTATAATATTTCCATAAATACATCCAGTGGTTTCAGCCTGCATACTTTGCTTTGATCACTAATAATTTGCATCTTTCAGATGAGTCAAGCATGTGGTCATTATTACACAAAGGGCAAGGGGAATTAGCATCTTATAGCACAGCAGGAGACCATTCAACCCATCCTGCCTGTGTCAGCTCTTTGAAAGAGCTACCCAATTAATGCCCATCCCCCGCTCTTTCCCCCATAACCCTGCAAAATGTTCCCTTTCAAGTAGTCATCCAATTGTTAGCCTTCTGGCACATGGTACCACTTATGGCACAGGATGACAACAGGCTTAACCTCACTTATAAAAACTGCCTTTCTTTTGTCAGCACATGACAAAAGTGTGGGACAAAGCCCAAAGGCATAACAACCACCTCAAAATTTGGGAAAGACTGGGAGTTCATTAAATTTCCTGCAATTGATGAGCTGCCAGCTGCTGGAATGATGGCTCAAATAGTAAACTAATTAAAAGAACCCATGATATTTGCTTGACACCTGATGGAGGAGACTCAAGTACAGATTAAAAATCAGATGAAACTCGGCGAGACTGAAAAGAAATTCGCTCTGCAATGGGTTCTGGTGGAAATGTGGAATGCAATGATTGTTGTCATGAGAACTTAATCAGAATAGAAATATGGTCACATGGTGACAGCAATAATTGGTCTTCGAATTTGGTGTCTGATTATTCACAGTTTGGGTTCTTAGCATGTACATAGCATAAATTTACCATATTTACATATTTCCCATGTATTGCTGATGTGGGAATTTTCACATTCCATTATTACAAATTTTAAGAATAGAAAGCATGAACATACATTGTCCTTAAGATGCCTGTAATTGTTTCACAGCCACTGAGCTGTATTTGAAGTGTTGTTACAGTTGTGTCTCTCAGCTTGTGCACAAGTTCCCACAAACAGAAGTGTGATAAAGGCCAGATCATCTATTTTTGTCGTGCTATTTGGGGGTGGGGGGGGGGGGGGGATTATTATTCATCAGGAGATGGAGAGAACTCCATTGCTTTTCTTCAAATAAACCCTGGAATCTTTTATCTCCACTTCCAAAAATAAACAGGCATTATTGATCTCGTCTCATTTGAAAGACAACATTTAAAAAAATAAATTATTTCACGGGGTGTAGTGTTACCAGCAAGGTCACTGTTTGTTGATCTATCCCTAATTGCCGTTGAGAAGGCAGTGGTGAGCACCCTTCCTGTGGCACTCTGGCAAAGCTGCACAAACATGGTAGCGCACTCAGTTACCAATGCACTTTACTCATTCGGGCTATGAATCCGATGCCAATGGTCAAATGTAGGGCACATACCTAAAGTAACTTTCCGCAGATAATGATTGGCCTGCTGCAAGCCTCCAGTATTTTCAGCTGATACTATCGGCATTTCTAAAAAAAACTCATCGCCTTTCATTTACCACAAGGGTAGTTCCACTGTTTACGCCTGCCTTTACAGCCTGGCTTATTACACACTCTCCATTTTATAATTAGAGCTATGGTGCATAATTAGATTTCACATTTGTGTTCATAAATTAAGCAGACATTTATTATTCTTATTGAAATAAAGTTTAGGAAAACTAATTGGAATAATTCAGGAGCAAGATCTAAATAATTAAAACACTAAAATATGTACTGCATTTTAAATATAACAAGTGGTACAGAACTATATTTTTTTCTTTTTGTTTAATAGAGAACCCCTTTCTCATTTTCACTATTTCCTATGCTATTTCACACCACGTTTGGCTGATTTAACTTATCCTTGTCTAACAGGAGCTATAGAGAAAACTTTTCTCCAACAGATTTGCTGATGGATTAATTATATTTCAGATGGGAGATATTTATTTACTCTGGTGTGAAATTCTCCTCATAATGGGAATATACTAGCCTTTTCTCTTTAACTAGTGGCTTGTAAGCAAAATAATACCCAGCATTAAGAATTTCAAAGTTACATGTTTGAAAAATCATTAAGGGTTTACTAATTACAAAGAAGCTCATGTTGAGACTTATTTTGGGTCCTAACTATTGTAATTCTGCCCAGACATGCTATTATCCATTTTTGCCTGCAATGACTTTCCACAACATAGTTTTACGAAACACTGTATTAATGAGTGATTTGTTTTCATTTTGGATTTTGGATTAATTTTCTAATTACTTGTTTTCATTTTGGGCACTTTTATATTCTAAAATCTTTTTAAAAATTCTTCAGGGTTGCACAGTGGCATAGTGGTTAGCACTGCTACTCATGTCGCTGAGGACCCGGGTTCGATCTCGGCCCCGGGTCACTGTCCGTGTGGAGTTTGCTCATTCTCCCCGTGTCTGCGTGTGTTTCACCCCCACAACCTGAAGATGTGCAGGGTAGGTGGATTGGCTAAATTGCCCCTTCATTAGAAAAATTAAATAATTGGCTGCTCTATTTCAAAAAAATCTAAAATAAAAAAAAATCTTCAGACCTCTGTGAACTGTTAGGATCATTTTCTGTGCTGAAGGCACTGCATATAAGTGCATTGTATTATCAGTGTGAAGCAGTCTCAGCTTTGCATCACTGTGTGCCCTGTAAATTGAGTGTTGAACCCTTAACCAACTCCTTGTTCTGATTTGTCAGGTTTGGCACTATTCCAGCTACAGACTGCATTTACACTATAATTGTAGGTGTTGTTGAATCTGCTGCCGAGGACAATATCAGGTGGCCTGCCTGTATTTATTTATTTTTAGTTTTTTTGTCATGTTTTGATGCCACTAAGTGAGACAGGCTATTTCGGAGGGCAATTAAAAGTCAGCCATATTAGGTTTGGAGGCTGGTTAAAGATGGCAGATTTTCTTCACTATGAACTATTGGTGGCACAGTGGTTAGCACTGCTGCCTCACAGCGCCAGGGCCCTGGTTCAATTCCGGTCTTGAGTGACTGTCTGAGTGGAGTTTTCATCTGCGACGAGATAGGGTTCTCTCACGGAGGGGCAGTGCAGACACAATGGGCCGAATGGCCTCCTTTTGCACTGTAGGGATTCTATGATTCTAACTGAAGGGCTTTTCACAACATTCAGTTAGTTTCATGATCACCATTTCTGATACCGTCTTTTTATTTCATGTCTAATTAATTGTTAGTTGAATTTAAATTCAGCAGCAATGGCTCAGTTGGTAGCACTCTTGCCTCTGAAGGTTGTGGGTTCAAGTCCCTCTCTAGGCCCTAAAGGGAAAAATCTAAGCTGACACTCCAAATATAGTACTGAGGTAAAGCAACACTGTTGGATATGCTAGCTCTCAGATGAGATGTTATGCTAAGGCCCCCATCTGTCCTTTAGGTGAATATAAAAGATGCGATGATGCTATTTCGAGAATCCAGTAGAGATACTATTTAGGTCATATGCAGACTGATTGTTCCCAGATAGTCCAGACACATATTCAAACTATTACAAAATAAAACAATTTATGTCTCTATGGCTCAATTTGCGTTTCCCAGGTATGTCTCATAACTTTTCACCTAACTTTAAAACAAATAGATTTCTTTAAAAACTCAGAAACAACTGCTTAAATAAGGCTAATTTTAAAGGAATGAGGAAAGAGTTGGCTGGAGTAGACTGGGAAAGGAGTTTAGCAGGAAACATGGTTGATCAGCAATGGCAGGCGTTTGTGAGAATAATTCATGATTCACAACAAAGATATATCCCAATGAGGACGAAAGATTCTAGGAAGGGGATAAATCAACCATGGTTAAACCAGGAAGGAGAGTATTACACTGAAAGAAAAAACATATAACGTGGCAAAGGTTAGTGGTAAGCCAGAGAATTGGAAAAGTTTTAGAAACCAAGAAAAGATGACCCAAAAAAAAGGAGGGGGAATCATAGAATCCCCACAGTGCCAAAGGAGGCCATTTGGCCCATCGAGTCTGCACCAGTCCTTCGAAAGAGCACGCTACTTAAGCCCACTCCTCCACCCTATACCTGTAACCCAACCTAACCTTTCTTTGGAGATGAAGGCAATTTGGCATGGCCAATACACCTAACCTGCACATCTTTGGACTGCGTGAGTGATGCACAATCAATAACCCCAGAAGCGAGATTGGAGACAATTGAAGGCTTTATTACACTAGATGTTTCCCCCAGCAGCGCAGATACAGAAGGCAGCTGCTGGGGAGACACGGGCTCTTATACTCCGCCTTACTGGGCAGAACCAGCAGGCAGGCATAACCAATGAAACAGCAGTCTCAGGTACCTCCCACACCAATGGTCTTACAACATTATTCAGGGTACTGTAATACCTCTAATACCGACCACCACAGTAAGGAAACCGGAGTAAACACACGCAGACACGGGGGGGGGGGGGGGGAGGAGTGCAAACTCCACACAGACAGTCACCCAAGGCAGGAATTGAACCCGGGTCCCTGGAGCTGTGAGGCAGCAGTGCTACCCACTGTACCACCGTGCTGTCCGAAGATAAACTATGATGGTTAACTAACAGATAATATATAAACAGACAGCAACAACTTCTTTAAATATATTAAAAGGAAGTGAGAGGCCAAAGTGAACACAGGGAATGAATATTCTCCTTTAGAGAATGAGACTGGGGAAACAATAATGGGGAACCAGGAAATGGCAGGAACCAGGAAATAAACAAATAACTTGTATCAGTTTTCACAGTGGAAGACATTAATAACATTCCACAAATACCGAATAATTAAGGGGCAGAAGGTGGAGAGGAAAGAAGTGCAATAACAATCACTGGAGAAAAAGTACCGGGAAAACTAATGGACGAAAGGCCGATACACCCCCTAAGCCTGATGGGTTGCATCCCAGGACATTAAAGGAAGTAGCTACAGAGATAGTGGATGCACTGGTAGTAATCTTCCAAGAACACTTAAATTCTGGAGAAGACCAGGACCTCCATGCCCAGGGGAGCTGGGGCAGGGTATTGGTGCTTGGGTCGCATTGCAGAAAAAAGTGTCAGAGGCGTCAGATTTCTTGAATGGAATTTTTAAATGCTATATGTTATCATAGAATCATAGAATTTACAGTGCAAAAGGAGGCCATTCGGCCCGTCGAGTCTGCACCAGCCCTTGGAAAGAGTACCCTACCCAAGTGCATATCTTAACTCTATCCCAGTAACCCCACCCAACTTTTCTGGACACTAAGGGGAATTTAGTGTGGCCCATCCACGTCACCTGCACATCTTTGGTCCCCAACTGCCCAAGTTCCCTGATGGTGCGACCCCACTCTCCCCACCCCTCCCCCACTCCTTAACACATTGCACCAACACCCCCGCCTACCCCCTGTCTTATCTCCCCCTTGTGCCCTCTCAGTGATCCTTGACCTGCTTAGCCTTCCATCCTCTACCGCTGTGCCAAGGTGAGTCCCCACGATGCACATCAGAGGAGGGAGCAGCCTACTGTCTACCATGTCCCATTGCCTTCGATGCCCCCATCGAGCCTCCTCTGGGGGCCATGGGGCCGGAGGGGCCCAGCATACTTGTTGATGGTACATGCCCTGCTGTCTTGCCCTGCCCTGGCTGCTGACTCCGAGATACATTGCCTGGTTCTCAGGAGAGCTGGTGGCCACCATCGCCACTCCATAGGGCGTCTGTGGGTTGGCACCCAGCGCCGTCCCCTCCTGGTCGGTGCCCATAGGTCCCTGGGGTTCACCTCAGGATGAAGGGCAGCTGGATTGAGCCCCGGCTGCTTCTGCGTCATCTGGTTCTGCCAGCCCTGGCGGCTCCTCATTGTCTGCAGCACAGTGTTCATACCCTTGGCGATGCTTCTCGGTGATTAGGACATGCTCTGGAGCGCCCCGGCAATGCCCACCTGAGACTGGGACATGCTCCACAGCACCTCAGCTATGCCCACCTGGTACTGGGTCACTTCTCCCAGCAACTTGGACATGCTACTGAGATGCTCAGCCATGGCCGCCACTGACTGAGCCACGCCTTGGACAACTTCACTCATGCTGCTGACGTTGTGCACCGGGCACTCCACTGTGGTCACCACCCTTAGCAGGATTGGCCTCGGACCTCCGGTGGTGGCCATGGTGTGAGTAGTCGCACGCAGGGCAGCTCCTGCTCAAAGGCATAGAAAAGAGCTATTTTTACCTGAAAATAGGCAAATCTTTGACGGGAAAGTATAGCTGAAGGTCGAAGTTCCTCCTGGGTGTGGCATATCTGCTGATTACCAAACCCGGCAGAAGAAGGTGAAAGACCTGGCCAAGGAGTTGGAAGAGACCTGTGGTGCAGTTGGCATTCGAAAGATGGTGGAGGGGGTAGGGCCAGTGCAGGTTGGGATGCCCAAGATGGAACAATTCATGGCTTTTATCAGGGAATAGTTCCGTCAACAAAGGAAAGAGATGCAGGAGGACAGATGGGAATGGTAGCCTGTGGTGCTTTAAGAACCCAGAGGGAAGGGCGTACTCAGTTTTCTCACATGTTTACAGGGTATACTCCAGAATCAACTTTTTTGTGGTGAGCCGTGAGGTGTTGGTAGAGGTGGAGTCGGCAGAGTATGCAGGGATAGTAATTTTGAATCATGCACCCCACTGGCTGGAGGTTCGGCTTAGATCAGGACAGGAGAAGAGGCCGGGGTGGAGGCTCAATTCGGGGTTGTTGGCAGACAGAGAGTTCTGTGATATGCTGCAGTCGATGTTTAAAGGCTACGTGGAGTTGAACCAGAATGGGGAGGTATCGGTAGCCACATTTTGGGAGGCACTGAAGGCTGTGGTCCGAGGGGAGATTATCTTGTTTAAGGCACATGAGGATAGAAAACGGAGGGAGGAGTAGGGGCGTTTACTGAACGAGATAGTTGAAGCAGACAGGGATAATTTAAGAGCGCCTATCACTAGTATTCTTACTAGTTTCTTACTTAAAATTTTATTTTCATCATTTTTATTCGGACTCTTCTGCTCCCTGGTCATGATGAGATTGATGAAAAACTGTTCTTTGGTATTTATCTCATCAACGACATTTATGGTTCTCAAACGATCCATTGTAGGATGTGCAAAACACTCTTTTGCAAAATGCCTAATACAGCCGGACCTGGAACAAACTTTACCAAAGGCCGGACATTGCGCTGGGCCATGCCGAGTGCCACACTTCTGGCACAAGATGGCGGCAGCGGTTCCTGTTGGCTGCTTAAAATGGCCACGCGCACTGAGACCACGTTTTGTAATGTGTGTCACAGCACTAATGGCGCTGGCGTCCCCTTCTGAGTTGGCATCAACTTTTTTGAGCAGATTGTGCCGATTCTCTGTGCAGCCATCTCGCTCACCTAGCAAATCTTTACTGCCTGTTCCAGCACCAAATCTTCCTCCTGCAACAACCTCTCCCGGAGCTTATCAGGAGCCACACCAAAGACAATTTGGTCGCGGATGAGCGAAGATTTCAGGCCTCTGAAGTTGCATTACTGGGCCTTCAGCCTCAAGTCAGTGACAAAACTGTCAAAAGATTCACCATGTTTTGGGTACGCATACGGAACATGTATCGCTCAAACGTGTCATTCTTTTTGGGGGAACAATGCTAATCAAAGTACATAAAGACTTCATCATATTTCTTGCAATCCTCCTCATTGTCAAATGTAAATGTGTTAAACAGATCAATTGCTTGTGGACCTGCCACCATTAGCAGCAATGCGATATGCCTTTCATTAGGCTGGGCCTGCAGGCCTCGGATCGATACATAGAATTTGAACTGCTGCTTGAATAGTCGGCAGTTTTCAGCTATATTACAGGATATCTGAAGCTGTTCGGGTTCTCTTAGTCCTTCCATCTCGAGCTTCAGCGCCTTCTAATGCATTCAGTCGCTTCATGCTGCAGTTCACCAGATCAGTCCGTCCGCCAAATTCCTAACTTTGTCACTGCCGGCGTTATCTTCAAATCTTCAACACGCTTGCTACCATGTTGTGTTTAGCGTTCGATGTCTTCCAAGGAATCGACTAAACAACTTGACTTGTCCAAACCAGGATCTTTATTGAATCACACGTGGTAAGATAGATAGGAAAGATTTTACAGAGCAAGTTATCATGGAAAAAGCTAAAGGGGCAACTTGATATGTTGATGACCGGGAGGCCAATAGGGCACCTGTGTAGGGCAAGGAGGGGGTGCAGTCCGAGTACGGGGAGAAGACAAGTCAAATGTTGACACACCAAGTACGGAGGCAGGCTGTGTCCCGGGAAATATTGAGGATACGGACAGAGACAGGGGAGGTGGTGACGGAGCCGGGGAAAATAAATAAGGCATTTAGGGAATACTATAAGGAACTGTATAGGATAGACCCTGGGATGGTGGAGGGGGGGGGGGGGGGGGGGGGGCTGCGGTGAAGAAGGGGACATGGGGTGGCTATTGGATGGGCTAGAGTTTCTGCAGCTGGAGGAAGAGAAGAGGCAGGCGTTAGAGGAGCTTCTGGGGCTGAGGGAGGTTTTGGACAGTTTAAGAGGTATGAAGTCAGGGCCAGATGGTTACCAGCAGAATTTACAAGGAGTTTGTCACGGTACTGGCACCGCATGTGTTGGGGGCGTTTGCGCACTGGAGAAGGGGAAGCTGCCGGAGAAGATGACGCAGGTGATGATCACATTGATACCAAAGAAGAGGAAGGACTCGTTAGAATGTGGGTCATACAGGCACATATCGCTGTTAAACACAGATGTAAAAGTGCTGGCTAAGTTGGTGGTGGGGAGGATGGAAGGTTGTGTTCTGGGGATTGTCGCAGAGGACCAGAAAGGCTTTGTAAAGGGCAGGCAGCTCTCCAGTAATATAAGGCAGCTGTTAAATGTGATTATGATCCTGTTGGGACAACGGGTACCTGAGATGGTGGTGTCCATGGATGTCAAGAAGACATTTGATCAGGGGGAGTGGCAGTGTCTGTTCGAGGTCCTGGGAAGGTTCGCGTTTGGGCCAAAGTTTGTGGCGTGGGTGCATCTGTTATATGTGGCACCTGTGGCGAGTGCATGGACCAACAACATGAGCTAACAAAGCTTTGGGTTACACAAGGGAACAAGGGAGGGGTGCCCGCTGTCACCGCTGCTGTTTGCGCTAGCAATAGAGTGCCTGGCAATGGCCCTTAGGAGGTTGGCAGAGTGGCAAGGGATCAGGAGGGGGAGCAGAGAGCATCAGATGTCACTGTATGCGGATAACCTGTTTCTGTACGTGACTCACCCGCTGGAGAGCATGGGGAAGATTATGGGCCTTTTCGGGAGGTTTGGAGCGTTCTCAGGATACAAGTTGAACGTAGGGAAAAGTGAAGTGTTACCAGTAAACGAACTGGGTCGGAGAGCCAACCTGGGGGCGGGGTGGGGGTGGGGGGGTGGGTGGACGGGGGGAGAGATGGGACGTATTGGGTGTGGAGATTATGGGTGGATGGGGAGTAGGGGGAATGGGAAGCATGGCAGTGAATGGGGAATAGTGGGGGGATTGTGGTGTAGTGGGGTGTGGGCAGTAGTGGGGGATGGGGATTTGGGGGGTAATGAGGAGTATGGGGGTGGAAATGGGAGTATGGATGGTGGCGGCGTGAGCGGTGCTGCTGGATATTGGTGGGCCGGGATATGGAATGGTGCTGGGCGGGGGAGGTGCCAAGCGCATGCTCATGGGAGGTCGGGGGGCCAGTGTCAATGCACCTGTGCGGCCCGGTAGGGTTGATCTTCTTCCAGCACTAGATGCCAGTCCTCCTGGTGATGCTCTCTGAGCTGACGGCTGCTGCCACTTCCTCTCAGGTGGCACTGACTGCTCTGTGGCTGACCCTCCGTGACTCTCGGGGGAACAGGACATCTAATCTATAAAAAAGCAAATTACTGCGGATGCTGGAATCTGAAACAAAAGAGAAAATGCTGGAAAATCTCAGCAGGTCTGGCAGCATCTGTAGGGAGAGAAAAGAGCTAATGGTTTGAGTCCAATGACTCTTTGTCAAAGCTAACAGACAGAGAGAGTGGGAAATATTTATACTGTGGAGTGAGAATGAAAGATGAGTCAAAGCCATAGAAACCCAGAGAAACCGGGAGCTAATGGCCATAGAAATAAAATGAAAATCACTTATTGTCACAAGTAGGCTTCAAATGAAGCTCCTGTGAAAAGCCCCTAGTCGCCACATTCTGGCGCCTGTTCAGGGAAGCTGGTACGGGAATTGAACCCGCGCTGCTGGCCTGCCTTCGTTTGCTTTAAAAGCCAGCTATTTAGCCCAGTGCTAAACCAGAAAGCAAGGGGAAAGATGCTAATGGCAGTCCCCAGAGAGAACAAAAGGTGTGAAAGGTCAAACTGCAGGGAAACTAACATCAGAGGATGAACTGTAGATATGGGGGCAGGGGAAGCGGGAAGCAAAGAGGAGAAAGGTTAAGGAAAGGTGGATAAGATGGGGGCGGGTTAAATATATATTAAGAAAGACAAGAAAGGAAGAAATGGTAAAAGACAGTTAAAATGAAATGGGATGAAAACAAATGGGTCGAGGTGGGGTAGAGCTAATCATCAGAAGTTGTTGAATTTGATGTTGAGACCGGAAGGCTGTAGCATGCCTAACTGGAAGATGATATGTTGTTCCTTCAATTTGCTTTGAGCTTCGCTGGAACATTGCAGCAGGCCAAGAACAGACATGTGGGCATGGGAGCAGGAAATTATGTTAAAATGGCAAGCAATAGGAAGGTCAGGATCCTGAATGCGCACAGACCGAAGATGCTCAGCAAAGCGATCACCCAGTCTGCGTTTGGTCTCTCCGGTATAGATATGGGAGCAGCGAATGCAATAGAAAGAGGTGCAAGTGAAACTCTGCTTAACCTGGAATGGCATCATTACCCGTCATGACCTTTAGGGGTATGCCATGTCTTGCGAATATAGATCTGTGGCTCTGATCATTGATTGTGCAGTCAAATCTGTGAGAGTAACTACTTCCGGATAGTTTGAATAGTAGTCGATTATAATCAGGAAGTCTTTGCCTCGAAAATAAAATAAGTCCATTCTGACTTTTGACCATGGGATAGTGATACGTTCAGTAGTTTTGAAAGTTTCTTTTTGCTGTGACAACTAATGCATCTGGCAGACATCACAATCCTGCACATCCTGATTTATGCCTGGCCAATATACTGATTGCCTTGCTCGCCTTTCACATTTTTCCATGTCTTGATATCCTTCATGGAAACAAGCTAATATCCGTCTTCTCATGGATCAGGGAATGACAGTTCTGTCATTTTTCAGCAGAAAACCATTCACAACAGAAGGTCATCTTTTACACTCATAAAACTGTTGCAGCTTCCATTGGGCCATCCTTCCGTCAAGTGACTCATCACATGCTGAAGGATTCCATCTTTTGCTGTTTCTTTGCGTATTAGATTAAGTTGTGATCAGACACTGGTAGCATGTCTGCTATGAACTTGACTTGAGCTTCCACAATTAAAATAACCTCTGATGTTGTCGCATCAGTGTTACTAGTAGCACGTGACAGAGCATCTGCCATGACAAGATCTTTGCCTGGAGTATATGACAATGTAAAATCATATTCACAAAGTTTCATCATCATTCTTTTTTTAAAAAATAATTTTTATTGAAAAATTTTGAATTTGTACAACAACATCGAACCATAATAAAATACCAACAATAACCATAATGATAGCAATCATAAACATTCGCCCCTCCTCAATGAACAACACAACATATGAAAATGAAAATCGCTTATTGTCACGAGTAGGCTTCAATGAAGTTACTGTGAAAAGCCCCTAGTCGCCACATTCCGGCGCCTGTCCGGGGTGGCTGGTACGGGAATCGAACCGTGCTGCTGGCCTGCTTGGTCTGCTTTAAAAGCCAGCGATTTAGCCGAGTGAGCTAAACCAGCCCCTAGTGAGCTAAACCAGACCAACATATTAACAACAACTTAAATTAACACAATGTTAAGTTACATAACCGTAGAAAAAAAAATAGAAACTATAATAAGGAACAACCCCCTTACGTGATGACATGTCGTTTAGATCTTTTCTAATTATGTTCACTAAAGGACGATGATCTATTTCAACTGTGAAATGTGGCAGTCCAAACACATGGCAATGGAACTTGGTTATGTCTGTAAGTAAACCGAGACATTCCTTCTCTATTTGTGCATATTTCTGTTCTGTTGGAGGCATTGCACGCAAAGGATATGTTACAGGTTTCCATAGGTTGTTCTCGGATTTCTGAAGTAATACAGCTCCAATCCCATTCTGACTGGCATCAGTGGATATCTTAGTTTCTTTGGTCGAATAAAAGAAGCTAATACCGGGGCTGTGGTCAATAACAACTTCATGTCCTTCCATTCAGCTTAATTTTGAGATGCCCACAAAAATGAAACATTCTTCTTGATGAGATTCCGTAAGGCTGTCATTCTGGTCGATAAATTGGGAATGAATAAACCCAAGAAATTCACGACATCAAGCATTCTTAGAATCGCTTTTTTATCTTTAGGAATTGTCATTTGACCAATTGCATTTATTTTATCTTGATCTGGTTGTACACCTTCTTTTGAAATTATGTCACCTAAAAACTTCAATTTTTCTGTGCCAAATTGGCATTTATCTTTGTTTATTTTCAGGCCATACGATTGAACTCTTGTAATGACTTGCATTGGTCTCGAACAATGTTCTTCAGGTATAGTTGACCAGATGATCACATCATCAACGTAGACACGAACGGGGTTGGATTCTCTGCTGTCGGGATGCTCCATTTTGTCGGCAGCCCGGGGGCATCCCAACGGTGTGGGGTTGCCCCACAATGGGATACCCCATTGACCAACTGGTGAAACAGAGCATCACGACGGCGGGGTGAAATAGAAATGTGGTGCGGCAGGGCGGAGAATCCAGCCCTCTATCCCTTCAATTATTGTCTCCACCGCGTGGTGAAATATCTCCGATGCGGAGATTATCCCAAAAGGTAGCCTCTTAAAACAGTACCTTCCAAACAGTGCATTGAAAGTGCACAACTTTCTGCTTTGTCTATGCAACTGAAGTTGCCAAAATCCTTTGGAGCCATCCAGTTTTGTAAAGTATTTGGCATGAGCCATCTCTGCAGTGATTTCTTCTCTTTTCAGGATCGGGTAGCGTTCCTGTTTGATATTATTATTGAGATCTTTGGATCAAAGCATATGCATAAGTCACCATTTGGTTTGCGAACACACATCATTGAGCTCACCCAGTCGGTTGGTTCGGTGACTTTGGATATGATTTTGCACTGCAACATCCTGTCTAGTTCATCCTTCAGATGGTCTCGTAAAGGTGTGAGGTGGATGTATTACCTGCTTAGCATCACTCTTCAGCTGAATGCTATAAGTGAACGGTAACATGACCATTCCATTGAACGCATTCTGGAATTTGCCCAGGATCTCTTCCATCTCATCACTGAGAGAACTATTGAGTGTACTGGCAATATGGATTCTCTGCACTACATTTAGTTGTATGGAAGCATCAACACCTATTAATGAAGATTTTGCAGAGTCAACTACTTCAAACTCCAAGGGAATGCACATCTCACGGTTCTTTACTGTGAAGCAGCATGAACCTCTTGCTGTAATTTTATTTCCATTGTAGTCAGTTAGATGACATTTGGACTATTTTATCTTTGGAGATTTGTTTATTAGTGTCAGATCAGCATTGTAATTAAGTTAGCATGAGCAACTGTGACAAGGTTAAATACAATATCCGAACCATTCACATTCAAAGGAACAGTCCAGTCCTTCTGATCTGTAATTTGAAATATTTTATCTTTTATTTAAAACTTTTATCAGTGCCCAATTTATTGACCCTGGTAACCGCATCAACAGTAAAAGTGTCTTGTGGAGTACACTTAGGTGCGTCTAAATTTTAATTAGAAATTTTTTCTTCCGCATTTTTGTTTTGTATACTCTACTTTCTTATTGAATTTGTACAATTTTTTAGAGTCATTCATCGGTTTCGCTGATGTTAATGGCATTGGGAAGCAAAATGATTCAATTTACTGTATTGGGAGCATTTATTTCCAAGTGCAGGGCAGTATTTTCTAAAATGGCAGTGTCCACAATGCATGCACGGCATCACGCTGCTTATGGCACGTTCAAAATGGCTGCCTGCAGTGCGGCACTGAGTTAATGGTGGCGGCCATGTTTTCCGATTTTGCGCCCTTTTCCTGCGCCTTAAGCTCTGCATTTTGATTAGTAGCTTGTTCGCTAGTCTTACAGAGATATATTGCTTCATCTAAAGACAGAATTTAATGTCGAAGTAAACGTTCACGCAACCTCTCATCATTAACGGCAAAATCAATTTGATCACAGAACATTGAATCTGTTACTGACGGAAAATCGCCATTTGAACTCGGAGTCTGAGACTAGTAATAAATGAATCAATTCACTCGCCTTGTAGCTGCATCCTTTTCTTAAACATGTAGCGCTTGGGCTTTACAATGGGCATCAAATTTTTTCATTACCAGCTCAAATTTGTTTTTATCATCACTGTCTTCAAATTGGAAAGAATTAAACAACTCGATTGCTTGCTGTCCAGGTAAAGTTAGGAGAAGCGCAATTTAACCTGGTCAAGAGCTGATTCTAGCGTGGAGGCAGAGAAAAAGTAATTCAAACTGTTGTTTGAAAATTTGCCAATTTAGATCGAGTTTACCAGTTGTCTTGAAGTGCCTGGGCTTTTGCAGAACTTCCATCTTACAGACTGGAGCTTGGTGCTGATTACAAGATGTGGTCAGTAGTGAGATGGTTCTACTTCTTCCGTTTAAACTCATCTCACTAGCTGGTACCATGTGGGTATTCTTTATGTTGCTAACACTCAGGATGGATTTGTAGTGTACCAAAGACCAGAAAAAGTAAAGTCAAATAAACAAAGCTAGATTTATTACACCGCTTATCATATAGTTCGTTAACTCTTCCGAAAACAAGCAATTATACCAAAATAACAATCTACACTATACTAACACCTGTCTCATGCATGCTATCTTAAATTGTTCTCTGCTCCTATTCTCTGTAGCCTTCTCCCGCCTTCTCTATACTTTCTCCCAGAAGGCTGAGAGGCATTACTTTTCATAGGTTTGCTCCCCAGCACCATCTAGTGGTCGGCTAGAATATTACACTAACCCTGAATGTGTTCATAATAATATAATAATAATTGCTTATTGTCACAAGTAGGTTTCAATGAAGTTACTGTGAAAAGCCCCTAGTCGCCATATTCCAGCGCCTGTTTGGGGAGGCTGGTACGGGAATTGAACCTGCACTCCTTGCCTTGTTCTGCATTACAAGCCAGCTATTTAGCCCATTATACATAATGTCACATACCCCACACTCTCTCAAGTGAGGGAACCCCACTTTGGAGTCACTGAGAGCCCCCTTTTTCAGGCCTTCCCATGCCCCTTTTGCCCCCCCACCCCATTTATCACCCCACCCTTCACAGTCCCAAACTTCTGGAGGGCCGTTCATACCCGCCTTTCACTCCCCACCCTTCATATCCCTCTCATTCTTCCTTTCATGGGCATGATCCCCCTCAGGCCCTGGCCCTTGGCGGTGTCACCCGGGCATATTAAACTGATTGTCGGAAGGAACTTGGTTCCCGTAAGTACACTAACACAGCAAAATCTGAATCAATCCGTACATGATCGGAATATACATTATTCAATATAAGATTTCAACCCTCTGCTAGGTAAAGTGCAAACACCCCTCTTGTAGAAAACACATACGAAAGGTGTATCACAAGGAATGGCGTGATTATGACAAATTGCAGCATCGGTTTTCAGTGATGTCCCCACTGCTAGTTACAGAGCCGGATCAAATTTAGACTGAGTAAATGTTCTGTTTATATAATCCCTATTTCAATAATCCACGCAGAGATCAACTCTGGCAATATAAGTCAAGTTACAAAAAGTCTTTGACAAAAAAAATCATCCGACAAAAAAACGTAACAAGTCACAAAAAGTCTTTGACGAAAAAAATCATCGGACAAAATTATGTTGGACCAAAAGACGTGTGGGCAAAAAGACGTTGGACCAAAAGACGTGGACGAAGTGTCGTTGGACGAAATGACGTCGGACGAAAAGACATAGCACCCCATGGCACTACCACCTTGGCACCCTGACAGTGCCACCTGGACACTTTGGCAGTGCCAGGGTGGCAGTGCCAAGGTACCCGGGTTCCAGAGGGAGAGCCAGGGTGCCACACTGCCCTGACCACCCAGGGGTCTCCAATGGCCTGGGAGAATCCCCCTGGTACCATGATACCTGGTCCATGTTTGTGTGAATCAGCGCCCATGTGACCTTTCACTAGGGAGCTACTGAGATCATGGGAATCCGCTAGATCGGGCTTCCAGCTCACTAATGAGATGGAGGTTGTCCTCAACTCGTCTCAATTAGCTTTGTGCCATGTCTCGGTGAGACCCAGATCCCGCCAATGGAAGCGGGCCGGTTAGATTTCAAACTGCTCAGTGCCTGCAGCGGTTCCCGATTTGGGCCTCCCCCGCAACCTAACTGGCTGGCAAAGATTCTTGCTGGATGTAATATGGCCGTTACATTATGCCTGTTCTGTTTTTATGGCAAACAAAATGGCAAACAATATTTTATTTGGGGAAACAGTGATCAGCAACGAACACAATGAAGCGTTTTATTTCAATTATTATTTGCAAAGCAAAAGTTTGCTAATGATGCCATTTAAAACTGCAATACAAACATCATGATTGGACATTTTATTGATTTTTCTATTGTACAAAGTGCAATCACAGAGATCAAAGGAAATGAGAGAGAGAGAGTGAGAGGAGAGAGAGAAATGCTTTCGCTTTTTTCCTCCGACCTGGGTGCAAAACAAACATTAACAGAGCAGTAAGTCATGATTTGAAATCACATCATATCGGCCATACAGCATTGTGGAAAATTAGCAGCAGTGAAACCTTATCTCACTCAATCCTAACAGGATATTTGTCTGGCTCTCTTCCAAGGCACTTTGGATTGCATGGCTTAGTGAATATTGGAGAACTGGCTCATCCATAATCGTGCCTATCCTATTTTTTGGTATTTAAGGTACCCGGAAAAAACCCTGGATTGTAAAAATTTAGTCAGATAAGAAGAGAGTTTTAATATTACATCAAGTGGTTCATTGACAGATCAGACTGGGTACTCTGCATCTGAGATAAAGCCAATTTGGTTGCCAGATTAAGCAGCTTCATGGTATTTTTTTCCATTTTAATATGCAGGGAACTTTTTTCAACACATGTTGAGACAGCACAGCTGCATGATATAAACCATATGGTTCAAGTAGCAATGTAAAACTTGGGGTGGGTGGAATATAAAGGTCCTTTTTATTGTAATCACATACTTTTACCGAGAAACAAGTCCCGTATCCTAATGTTTAGATTTTCCAGCTGTGATCACTACACCCTGGTGGTCTTAGTGGTGATCAGCTTTCAGTTTTTGTGGATTTACAAGTGCCTTGTTTATGTTGCTGCACAAGACCATAGACCATAAGGCATAGGAGAAGAATTAGGCCACACGGCCCATTGAGTCTGCTCCGCCATTAAATCATGGCTGATATGATAGGGTAGCACGGTAGAATAGTGGCCCCAGGTTTGATTCCCGGCTTGGGTCACTGTCTGTGCGGAGTCTGCACATCCTCCCATGTCTGCGTGGGTTTCCTCTGGGTGCTCCGATTTCCTCCCACAAGTCCCAACAGACGTGCTGATAGGTAATTTAGACATTCTGAATTCACCCTCCGTGTACCGGAATAGGCGCCGGAATGTGGCGACTAGGGGCTTTTCACAGTAACTTCATTGCAGTGTTAATGTAAGCCTACTTGTGACAATAAAGATTATGATTATTATTTTTCACATACCCATTCTCCCCATAACCCCTGATCCTCGTATTAATCAAGAACTTATCTATCTCTATCTTAAAGATACTCAGTGATTTGGCCTCCACAGCCTTCTGTGGCAATGCGTCCCACAGATTCACCACCCTCTGGCTGAAGAAATTCCTCCTCCTCTCAGTTTTATAGGAGCATCCCTTTTGTCTGGGGATTGTGCCCTTGGTTCTAGTTTTTCATAAAAGTGGAACCATCCTCTCCACGTCTACTCTATCCAGGCATGCAGTATCCTGTAAGTTTCAATAAGATCCCCCCTCATCATTCTAAACTCCAACGAGTACAGACACAGAGTCCTCAACCGTTCCTCATATGACAAGCTCTTCATTCCAGGGGTCATTCCTGTGAACCTCCTCTAGACCTTTTCCAAGGCCAGCTATTCCTTCCTTAGATGTGGGGCCCAAAACTGCTCTCAATACTCCAAACGGGGTCTGACCAGAGCCTTATACAGCCTCAGAAGTGCATCCTGCTCTTGTATTCTAGCTCTCGCGACATGAATGCTAACATTGCATTTTCCTTCCTAACTGCCGATTGAACCTGCACGTTAACCTTAAGAGAATCTTGAACCAGGACTCCCAAGTCCCTTTGTGCTTCTGGTTTCCGAAGCATTTCCCCATTTAGAAAATAGTCTATGCCTCCATTCCTCCTTCCAAAGTGCATAACCTCACAGTTTTCCACATTGTATTCCATCTGCCACTTCTTTACCCACTCTCCTAACCTGTCCAAGTCCTTCTGCAGCCCCCCCCCCCCCCCCCCACCCTGCTTCCTCAATACTACCCGTCCCTCTGCAGATCTTTGTATCATCTGCAAACTTAGCAACAGTGCCTTCAGTTCCTTCTTCCAGATCATGAATGTATATTGTGAAAGGTCATGGTCCCAGCTGCATATCAATTGCAAAATTGTGTTAACAATACCATTTTCCTTGAGCTGATGACTGATCTTCAGAAGTTAGGATAGGGGCGCCCCAGAGGTGTTGCAGTATTTTCAGGAGGGTACACCAACTATCCCAATCTTGCACCCCCACCCCCATATACACAAAAGGGTTGCAAATGGCCATTTCTGAGATCTGAATTCAATTCACCAGTTAAAATGTAAACTGGCTTTTAAGGGCCAATCTCTTTGGACAGAGGGGAAGGAGGGGAATGGTGGGGGGGAAGTTTTAAAACTTCAGACCTCAGAACAATGCAAGTACATTCTATATGTTTACGGTCTGCTTATACAGTGTGAGGCTAACACAGCATTACAGAAGACTTCAATGAAAGGAGGGTACTGTTTAGACATGAGACACTGACTATATACTTATTCCATGTGCTATCAGTTCAATTATAGATGGAAACATTGTTTGGCATGTTAGAATACTTAATTCTGTGGAAAAATAGAAATTAAACATAATCATGGACCTTTTCAGCAAGTCTGCTTCCATGCTTAGTTACTTAAATAAGTCCTGGTTAGCCATGTTTGATTTTGCTGTCACTTGTACCTAAATTAGATAAATATTTGCTGTAAATATTCCAGCCCTGACTCTTGGTTTGCATTTTGTGAATTTGGATCTATCTTTATTTGTATGTCTTTCTGCAGCAGGCTGTTGTTTTGTTACTTCTTATAGTGCAGCTTCGATTATAATGTAACAATTGTGACTACACCAACAACAAACATACTTTATTAGGTTTTGGTGCATTACCATGCTGGATGAAGAACTCTGTTAATTGCAGTTTGAAGAAAACAGCTTCCACATAATTTCTACATGAGAATTCTAAAATGGAAAATAAAGATCATATTATTCTGCTGCTGTTGCTGCTTGTAGCTACTCCTAGCAGGAGATCTGCTTTCATGGTCGTCTGTCCTGAACCATCCTAACTCCGTTCCTTCATTGTCGCTGGGTTAAAATCATTGAATTCCCTCCCTAACAGCACTGTGAGTGTATCGACACCACGTGGACTGCAGCGGTTCATGGTGGCACGGTGGTTAGTGTCATAATATGCACTCATGCATATCATGAAGTAAAAGCAGGCAGTGACAGACACCCAGGTGGGCCAATCAATATACAGAACAGAACACAACCAATCACCAGACAGAACACCAGAGAGGGGCTTCCAACTATAAAACACACGAGGCATCAGCACGCTGCCTCTTTCCACTGGTGACAACTGTAGTGACAGTCAGGGTGTACAAATCATTCAACACCGTCTACACGTGGATCAGAGCTAGCCTGGTCTAGATAGTTAGCTTTAGTTTACTTAGAGTAGTAGAGAGTCAATCCACAGGCAGCTGTGTGCTTTATTACTGAAGTTCAATAAATCTTATTGAACCAACACCTACGTTTGCTTTATCATTTATCTGCATCGTGTTGCAGTCCGTGTTATCCCAGGGTGAATAACACAACATGATACCAGGAGTGGCTACTGCTTCTAAATAATTTACCTTCGAAAATTCACTGACGACCAGCAACTGCCTTCCAGCGGCATGGAAAAGATCCAGGCACCTATCGACTGCGGGGGACCAGGCTACAGGCCATCCAAATCTTCAATTCGCTCACTTTTTCCAACGGTGAGGACAACACCAAGTTCCAGACCGTCTTAGCCAAATTCGACAGTCACTGCGAGGTTGAGACGAATGAAAGCTTCGAGCGTCACGTCTTCCAGCAGCACCTTCAGGGTAAGGATTAGCCTTTCCAGTCTTTTCTCACTCATCTTCGCATTCTAGTGCAATCCTGCAACTACGGTGACACAGTCGACTCCCTCATCAGGGATCAGATCCTGTTTGGCGTCCACTCTGACGCCCTGCGGGAGCAGCTCCTAAAAATAACAAATATGATCCTGCCAGTAGCCATCGAGACATGCAAAGTCCATGAACAGGCGAAAAGTCGCTACTCCCGCCATAAGTCGGCAGAGCAGGACCAATTTGCCTCCTACGTGGCTGAGAGTGTCCAGGCCATTGCCCGAATGCAGGGCCTGAGCATCGACGAAGGCGGCCATTTTGCGCAATTTTCCAGGGGTCCCACGCACGTGCACCACGGTCGGGAGAACGAAGCGGCCGAAGACCACATTGCGAGCGGCAGCTGACTGCACTGCGCATGTGCGACAACGCATGGAGCGTCATGACATCGACGTGATGACGTGCCCCAACTGCAGCACCGCCCATTTAAAGCGGCAATTCCCTGCAAGAGGCAGGCGATGTCTCAACTGCAAGAAGCCTGGCCATTATGCGGCCTTGTGCAGGTCTGCACCTCCAATAGGGGGCCAGCGATCCCAGTTCCAATGCAGACGCGTTCGAAGTGTGCAGCAAGGGCTGCTGGATTTGGAACCTGATCCCACCACGGATCCAGAGGACGACGGCCCGGAGTCCCGAGTGGGTATCATCACCATGAATGACAAGGCCTCCTCGCATTCAGCAACACACACGCCCATCCTCAATGTGGATTCAGCGGACGAGTGGCGTGCAACAGTACAAGTCAACCATTGTAGCATCCGGTTCAAGCTGGACACTGGTGCTTTGGCCAACCTAATATCCCAAGCAGATCTTGCTCGTATCCAAAGGCAGCCTACCATTCTTCCTCCGGCCTGCCAGTTGCTTGACTACAATGGGAATGCCATCACTGTGTTAGGGTTCTGTCAACTGTGTGTATCCAACAGGGCCATCAAGGTCACTTTGCGGTTTGAGATCGTCAAGCCCGGCAAGGTTTCTCTGCTTGGTGCCCATGCATGCAAGCTAATCCATCTCGTCCAGCGTGTACATGCCATGTCCTCTGCCAACACCACTCTTCAGGCCGACATTGATGAGATACTATTGCAATACCTGGATGTGTTCATTGGGATGGGCACGCTGCCCTACCGCTATAAAATTTTGCTCAGGCCTGAGGCCATGTCTGTAATCCATGTGCCACGCCGGGTGCTGGCACCTCTAAAGGACCGTTTAAAGGCGCAGCGGCAGGAGCTCCAAGATCAGGGTATAATATCCAAGGTGACGGAACCAACTGACTGGGTCAGCTCGATGGTCTGTGTCAAGAAGCCCTCTGGCGCATTTGTATCAATCCCAAGGATCTGAACCGTAACATTATGCGGGAGCACTACACGATCCCGAAGCGGGAGGAGCTGACGAGTGAGATAGCACATGCCAAATTCTTTACAAAGCTAGATGCATCGAAGGGCTTCTGGCAGAAACAACTGGACGAGTCCAACAGGAAGCTGTGCACATTTAATATACCTTTCGGAAGGTATTGCTACAACCGCATACCATTTGGCATTGTTTCTGCCTCCAAAATCTTTCATCGAATAATGGAACAAATGCTAGAGGGCATTGAGGGTGTGCGGGTTTATGTTCATGATGTCATCATCTGGTCCACGACCCCGGAGGAACATATTCTCGTCTGCAACAAGTCTTCAGACGCATACATGCCAACGGCCTGAAGTTAAATAAAACCAAATGCTCCTTTGGCATGTCGTCAATTAAATTTCTGGGTGATCAGATATCCCAGCAGGGCGTGCAAGTGACTCAGACAAAGTCAAGGCCATCAACACAATGAAGACCCCAGAAGACAAGAAGGCGGTCCTCTGCTTCCTGGGGTTGGCAAATGTGGTCGTCACCACTGTTGTATATATATCACATATGAGATGTATTACGGTAAGGCTCCTGTACTACAGGTACGGGGGTAGATCCCTGCCTGCTGGCTCCACCCAGTAGGCGGAGTATAAATGTGTGGGCTCTCCGAGCTGCAGCCATTTCGGCAGCAGCTGCGGGAGGCTACACACCTCTGTGTAATAAAGCCTCGATTACATTCTACTCTCGTCTCGTCGTAATTGATAATCAATTTATTATGATGTGGAGATGCCGGCGTTGGACTGGTGTGAGCACAGTAAGAAGTCTTACAACACCAGTTTAAAGTCCAACAGGTTTGTTTCAAACACTAGCTTTCGGAGCACTGCTCCTTCCTCAGGTGAATGGAGCAGTGCTCTGAAAGCTAGTGTTTGAAACAAACCTGTTGGACTCTAACCTGGTGTTGTAAGACTTCTTACTGTGCTCACCCCAGTCCAACGCCGGCATCTCCACATCATGGCTATCAATTTATTACGCAGACATTTTACAACGATGGATCTCCGCATCAAGCCAGATCGCCTGCAGCTGCACCCTCAAGCAGACAATGCCAAGTCGGCCTTCGCACATTGGCTAGCTTGCTTTGAAGCCTACATCGGATCTGCGAAAGAACCACCCTCAGAGGCACAGAAGCTCCAGATCCTGTATATGCAGCTGAGCTCCGATATCTTTCCCCTCATCCGGGACGCGCCTACCTACGCTGAGGCCATGGCGCTACTGAAGGAGAACTACACTCAGCAGACCAACAAAACCTACGCCAGGCACCTCCGGCATCAACTCCCTGGTGAGTCTGTGGAAGATTTCTGGCGTGCCCTGCATGCCCTGGCGAGGACTGCGATTGCCAGGCCGCTTCGGCCGTTGAACATTCTGAACTCCTAATTAGGGACGCTTTCGTTACGGGCATAGGGTCGGCGTACATCCGCCAGCGCCTCTTAGAAGGGGCTACCCTCGACCTCGCGGCGACCAAGAAGCTCGCAATCTCACTAACAGTCGCCTCCCGCAATGTACAGGCGTACGCCCCTAACCGCACGGCGCCCCCCTCCTGGACATCATGGACCCCGCCAGCGAACACCCCATCGTGGACCCCACCAGCGACCGCCCCCAGCCAACACCAAGCCTGCGCCGCGCGGCAGCCAACCAACCCCAGGGGACCCAAGTGCTACTTCTGCGGACAGATAAATCACCCGCGGCAGCGCTGCCTGGCGCGGAGCGCGCTCTGCAAGGCCTGCGGGAAGAAAGGACATTTCGCCGCTGTGTGCCAGGCCCGCTCGATCGCTGCTGTAACCAGTCCCATTGGCCCTGCACCCCCCATGTGCGACCCGTGGGCACCGCCATCTTCCTCGCCTCAGACCTCGTGCGGCCCATGGGCGCCGCCATCTTCCTTGCCTCAGACCACGTAGGGCCCGTGGGCGCTGCCATCTTACTCGCCTCAGAACACGTGCGGCCCGTGAGCGCCGCCATCTTGCTTGCCTCAGGACACGTGTGGCCTGTGGGCGCCGCCATCTTACTCGCCTCAGAACTCGTGCGGCCCATGGGCGCTGCCATCTTCCTCCCCATCAGGCCACATGCGGCCTGTGGGCGCCGCCATCTTTAACGCCGCCCGCCATGTGCGCCCCGTGGGCACCGCCATCTTCCCCGCCTCAGGACCCGTGCTCATCGGGCACCTCATCGGGCCGCTCATTGCCTGGAACCGCCGCCGACCACCAAGGGGCCTTCCAACACCAGCCGCGTCTCGCCTCCATCACGATCGACCAGTCCCGACCGCACAATCTCGCGACCACGTCGACGATAGTGAAGGTTGATGTGCACAAGGCATCATGCCTTCTTCACTCTGGGAGCACTGAGAGCTTCATCCACCCCGATACGGTAAGGCGCTGCTCCCTCGTGGTACACCCCATTAACCAGAAAATCTCCCTAGCCTCCAGATCCCACTCCGTGGCGATCCGAGGTACTGCACGCCACCCTCACCATCCAAGGCATGGAGTTCAGCGGCTGCCGGCTCTACGTACTCCCAAAACTCTGCGCTGCCTTGCCACTCGGCCTGGACTTCCAGTGCAACCACCGGAGTCTAACCCTGAAATTTGGTGGGCCCCTACCACCCCTTACTGTCTGCGGTCTCACGATCCTTAAGGTTGACCCGCCTTATCTGTTTGCAAACTTCACCCCGGATTGCAAACCCGTTGCCACCAGGAGCAGACAGTACAGTGCACAGGACAGGACCTTCATTAGGTCTGAGGTCCAGAGGCTGCTTTGGGAAGGCATTATCGAGGCCAGCAACAGCCCCTGGAGAGCTCAAGTGGTAATTGTGAAAACTGGTGAGAAAAACATGATGGTCATTGACTACACTCAGACCATCAATCGGTACATGCAGCACGACGCATACCCCTTCCCATGCATATATGATATGGTCAATCAGATTGCACAGTACCGGGTCTTCTCGACAGTGGACCTGAAATCTGCCTACCACCAGCTCCCCATTCGCAAGGCGGACTGCCCGTACACTGTGTTTGAAGCGGACGGCCGCCTTTACCATTTCCTTAGAGTTCCCTTCGGCATCACTAACGGGGTCTCGGACTTCCAACGGGAGATGGACTGAATGGTTGACCGGTACGGACTGCGGGCCACCTTCCCATACCTGGATAGCGTCACCATCTGTGACCACGACCAGCAGGACCACGACGCTAACCTTTCCAAATTCCTCCACACTGCCGAACTCCTCAACCTCACGTACAACAAGGAGAAGTGCGTGTTCAGCACCAACCGCATAGCCATCCTCGGCTCTGTGGTTCAAAATGGAGTTCTAGGGCCCGACCCCGATCGCATGCGTACCCTCGTGGAACTCCTCTTCCCTACTGCCCCAAGGCCCTCAAACAATGCCTGGGGTTCTTCTCGTACTACGCCCAGTGGGTCCCTAACTATGTGGACAAAGCTCGCCCACTCATTCACTCCACTGTTTTCCCACTGATGGCCGAGGCTCACCAGGCCTTCAACTGTATCAAGGCCGACATCGCCAAGGTCGCGATGCAAGCATCGACGAGACACTCCCCTTCCAAGTCGAGAGCAATGCATCAGACGTCGCTCTGGCTGCCACCCTCAACCAGCCAGGCAGGCCTGTGGCATTTTTTTGACGCACCCTCCATGCCTCTGAAATTCAGCACTCCTCCGTCGAGAAGGAGGCCCAAGCCATCGTAGAAGCTGTGCGACATTGGAGGCATTACCTGGAGATTCACTCTCCTCACTGACCAACGGTTGGTTGCCTTCACGTTCAACAACACACTGTGGGGCAAGATCAAAAATGATAAGATCTTGAGGTGGAGGATCGAGCTCTCCACCTCTAATTATGAGATTTAGTATCGCCCCGGTAAGCTCAACTAGCCCCCCGATGCCCTATTCCGAGGTACTTGTGCCAGCGCACAAGTGGACCGACTCCGGACTCTACACGACGATCTCTGTCACCCAGGGGTCACCTGGTTTTTTCACTTCATAAAGGACCGCAATCTGCCCTACTCCATTGAGGAGGTCAGGGCTATCACTAGAGACTGCCAGGTCTGCGCGGAGTGCAAATCGCACTTCGACCGGCCAGACCGAGCGCACCTAGTGAAGGCCTCCCGCCCCTTTGAACACCTCAGCGTGGATTTCAAAGGGTCCCCTCCCCTCCATCGACCGAAACACGTACTTTCTTAATGTGGTCGACGAATACTCCAGATTCCCCTTCGTCGTCCCATGCCCCGATATGGCGTCTGCCACTGTCATCAAAGCCCTCAACACCATCTTCGCTCTGTTCGGTTTCTCCGCCTACGTCTACAGCGACTGGGGATCCTCATTTATGAGCGATGAGCTGCGCCAGTACCTCCTCAACAGGAGCATTGCCTCGAGCAGGACGACCAGCTACAACCCCCAGGGAAACGGGCAGGTGGAGTGGGAGAATGGGACGGTCTGGAAGGCCGTCCAGCTGGCTCTACGATCCAAGAATCTCCTGGCCTCCCGCTGGCAAGAGGTCGTCCCCGACACCCTTCACTCCATTCGGTCGCTCCTTTGCACTGCGACTAATGAAACACCCCATGAACGTCTCTTTGCCTTCCCCAGGAAGTCCATCTCCGGGGTTTCGCTCCCAACGTGGCTGGCAGCTCCAGGACCCGTTCTCCTCGACAAGCACGTGCGGCTCCATAAGGCGGCCCCATTGGTTGAGAGGGTACAGCTACTCCATGCGAACCCGCAGTGCACCTACGTGGTATGCCCCGATGGCCGCCAAGACACAGTCTCCCTCAGGGACCTGGTGCCAGCTGGGTCCCCACACCCCCCCTCTGCCAGCACCCTCCCGACATCCGACGAATGACTTATCATCATTTAAGAAGAGACCGCCAAGGACCCTCTTCTGCAGCGGGTCATACATCACCTCACGAATGGCTGACAGAAAGGGCAATACCCCCAGTACTATAATGTAAAGGATGACCTAACAGTTGTTGAAAGGATCCTCCTTAAATTGGATCGCATCATCATTCCTCGCAGCCTCCAGAGCTTGGTGCTCACGCAGATCCACGATGGAGACCTCGGTATTGAGAAGTGCAGGCGCAGGGCCCGGCAGGCTGTCTATTGGCCCGGCATCAATGAGGATATATCCAACATGGTCCTCAATTGCGCGACCTGCCAGTGCTTCCAGCCTGCTCAGCCCAAAGAAACGCTCCAGCAGCATGCGATCATGACCTCTCCGTGGTCTAAGGTAGGAGTTGACCTCTTTGACGCCAATGGGCGTGACTACGTCCTTATAATTGATTACTTCTCCAGTTCCCCCGAGGTAGTGAAACTGTCAGACCTAACATCCAGGACTGTCATAAAGGCCTGCAAGGAGACATTTGCCAGGCATGGAATCCCGCTCACGGTCATGAGCAACAACGGTCCCTGTTTTTATAGTCAAGAATGGTCCAACTTCGCAAAGCAATACCAGTTCCAGCACATCACCTTGAGCCCGCATTACCCACAATCTAATGGGAAGGTCAAAAAAGGGGTGCATATCGTGAAGCAAATGCTCTTCAAGGCTGTGGCCTCACTTTCCCAGACGTTGTTATGCCTTATCCAGACACTTCGCTCCTCGAGGCCACCAGTCTGGCTGCATGCCAAACTGTCAACAAACCATCATCTCCACCTCTCAGATGTTCCACAAGAATCCAACGACAGCCCCAACGACTGGACTTGTAAATAGTTCCTTTGTATATATACTGTTACGTTTCGGCACGCTAGACACCTTACATGTACATATGCATTCACTCACCAATTGCTGAATATAGTTACTTCTGTAAATATGTCGTATATGCTCTAAGCAACCGACAATTTTTTTTTAAAAAGGAGGGGATGTCATAATATACACCCATGCACATCATGAGGTAAAAGCAGGCAGTGTTAGACACCCAGGTGAGCCAATCAACATACAGAACAGAACACAACCAATCACCAGACAGAACACCAGAGGGGGGCTTCCAAATATAAAACCCACGAGGCATCAGCACTCTGCCTCTTTCCACTGGTGACAATTGTAGTGACAGTCAGGGTGTACAGAGCATTCAACACCTTCTACACGTGGATCAGAGCTAGCCTGGCCTAGATAGTTAGAGTTAGTTTATTTAGAGTCGTAGAGAGCCAACCCACAGGCAGCTGTGTGCTTCGTAACTGAAGTTCAAGAAATCTTATTGAACCAACGCCTACGTTTGGTGTCTGCTTTATCGTTCACCTGTATCGTGTTGCAGTCTGTGTTACCCCAGGGTGAATAATACGACAGTTAGCACTGCTGTCTCACAACGCCAGAGATCTGGGTTCAATTCTGGCCTTGGGTTACTGCGAAGTTTGCACGTTCTCCCCGTGCCTGAGTGAGTTTCCTCCGGGTGCTTGCCCCACAGTCCAAAGGTGTGCAGGTTAGGTGGGGTTATGGGGATTGGGCGTGGGAATGGACCTAGGTAGGGTGCTCTTCCGGAGGGTCAGTGCAGACTCGATGGGCCAAATGACCTCCTTATGAACTGTAGAGATGCTATGAACTCTATGGAAGGCAGCTCACCGCCATCTTCTCAATGGTAATTAGGGATGGTCAATAATTCTGACCTAGCCAGTGACGCCCGTATCCCATAAACAAATAAAACAAAACACCCATTGTGACTCATCTGCAACCATTCTGGGACATTTGTCATCCAACAATGTCGCGGTCAATTGCTCTTTCTGTTGCTATTCATATTATCCTCCAGAAGAGATCTCTGTAGCGAATAGCTGTTGGGCATTTTTTTAAAAATGCCCCATTTTAAATATTATTTTCTTGCTTTTCCTTCTCTCTGTCTTTTTCCAAACTTAATTTCCCTCTCTTTATTTCACTTTTTGCACCTGAAGTTGCATTGAATTCACCCAGCTTCTGGTGTGAGATATCTAGCTTGCCCTCATTACACTCTTGTCAACTCGCACTGCCAGCAACTTTAAAGCTTTAAAAAAAAAACGAACCAAGAATGAAAGTGTCCAATCTTTCATTTGTGAACTTAAGTGAGCAAGGGTTCACAAAGGCTTGATTTTATAGTATGTGAAATTATGCTAAAGCGGCAATGCATCTAGATCCCCGTGAGAGGTACAGGTCATTAATGTGCCTGCATATATTGGTTCTAGAAAATCTTCAGGAGACCTGAGAAGGTGATCCAAACGCTGGTTTATTTCTCAGTCAAAAGAAAAGGCCGCAACCTGGCAGACAGCACACAGCGCCAACCGGGACTACCTAGTCTAGGCCGGCTTTTAAATGGTAGCTTCATGAGCACCAGCTAAAAGGCCTCTGCCCATCAGCGGGGGAGCCCATATTCCACAAGCCCCAGAGGGAGATCAATTGGGTCCTTCCATGGGTCTTGTGAGGGTTATTACCGGTTCTAACAGCTACTTACAGACTTGAGTGTATTTTCTGTCAAATACGCTGGTTTAATTCTGTTAGCATCTAAAATTTAAAAAAGAAAGAGTATATTTAATTTCCTTCATAGCACAGTATTGTGACCTTTGGGGTAACAGGTATTGTAACAAATTGACCATAGTAATTAAGGCAGCTGTGGAGAAAACCGCTGTAAAGCTGGAAAGTTAATTTCAGTCTTGTTCAGAAGCTTAGATTTCTCTCAGCAGGTAATTAATCAATGTTCAGGTTAGCATTGTTCCTCATGCATTACCTTCCCTTTTACCTATCATTATGATCTCTATGGGAAGCTCTCCCTGCCTTTGTTGCTTTCTTGTCACGTATCATCCATTCCCTTGGGGTTAAAGAAAATTTTGAAATTGGTTTCTAAAATTGCTCCTTTTGTTTGTCCTTTCACTATAGAAACGTTAATCTGTTAAGATTGCCACGCTCGTTTTCATAGAAAAGGTTTTGAAGATTTTACTTTGCAATTTTTGCACATTGTTGTTGTAGAAATACTAAAGCAGTGAAACATTTGTGGTGATTATGCATCACTGTAAATACACAAGGGGTTAATGTAAATACACTAGAACTAAGTAAACACTGAAGGGAGCTCAGCGATGTCCGGGGAGGCTGGTACGGGAATCGAACCGTGCTGCTGGCCTGCTTGGTCTGCTTTAAAAGCCAGCGATTTAGCCTTGTGAGCTAAACCAACTTAGGGGTTGGTTTAGCTCACAAGGCTAAATCACTGGCTTTTAAAGCAGACCAAGCAGGCCAGCAGCACGGTTCGATTCCCGTACCAGCCTCCCCGGACAGGCGCCGGAATGTGGCGACTAGGGGCTTTTCACAGTAACTTCATTGAAGCCTACTCGTGACAATAAGCGATTTTCATTTCATTTCATTTTTTTCATTTTTTCAAGAGACATCATGACATGCAGACATACAGCTAATGGACACATAGAATAGGACATGACCAATGGGCAGTCAAGACACCCAGAAGTGACACTACCACAAGGGGGCAACCCATATAAAAGGACAAGGTACACATGCTCTTTCTCTTTTCCACAGGCGACACTCAGAGAGAGGCACAGGGGCAGATCGGAAGCATCACACCCACCGCATGGCTTAGAGCAGACTGGTTAGTTAGATTGAGTTACTATAGCAAGATCAGCAGAAGAGACAGACTCAAGTAGGAGAATTGTTAACTGTCCAATAAATGTGTTAAACCTATCTCCAAGTCTGACCTCCCTTTGTCAGAGTCTCCATCAAGGAAGCAGCTTATGCTACATCAAGAAGCATAACACAACAACATTAACAAAAGGCAAGGAACAAGTAATCTGTGGCTGTCTTGGATATTTAGTTGGTAATTCGAGCAGTCACCTCCCAAATCAAAATAAACTGCTGTTTTCATATTGCTGGAAAGAGAGATTTGTTACTGAATCTTTTAATCTTCCATTCATTCGGGCAAATGCAAGAATGCCTAATTGCAAAGCATCACAACAATATATACAACAGGAGTAAAGGGTGCAGATTGGTTGGCAAGTTGACTCTGATTGGCCAGCGTGTTGCCATGGAGAAGGCAATGGGGATGGCTACAATGTGAAACCCCATTGGCCTACCACCAGAGCAGAGGATCCCGCAGCTGGCAGGGGCCGTGCCGGAAAACGGAGATGGCTGAATGGAGAATCCCAGCCTTGAAGTTTGGCAACAGTAAAAGTAGAATAGATCTTCACAGTTGTGGGGCATTGAAAAAATGGACACGGAACAAAAGCAGGAGCTATTCATTTGGGATAATGAGCTGCTTAGTTTCTTTAAAAATGTCATACCCAATTCATTTTTTCCAATTAAGGGGCAATTTAGCATGACCAATCCACCTTCCCTGCACATCTTTGGATTATGGGGGCGAAACGGAGAGAATGTGCAAACTCTACACGGGCAGTGACTCAGAGCTGGGATCGAACCTGGGACCTCGGCAACATGAGGCAGCAGAGCTAGCCACTGCGCCACCGTGCTGCCCTTTAAGTTGCTTAGTTAATGAGGTGGGTTTAATGAACAGTCTTAAAGGAAGCAAAGTCCAGACATGGGACCTAGGTAGCTGAGGGTACAGCTGACCACAAATGCGCTAAATGCAGCAATGAGAGAGGTCAGGAGTACAAACCCACAAATTGCTTTTGCAAAGAAACAGTGAATGACTTTTATAGATTTGAAATGAATTGAATGAGAGGATAAGAAGTACAGATCATTGTACAAAATCTGACAGTTCTTTGCTGTGGAAAAGAAAGAGAAGGGAACTTTATGTTGGAATGATCAAATGTAATCATTTCACTTAATCAAATTCTTCACCAGTTGGGGGAAAGAAACCCTGCAGCGTTTCATTTTGCATGTTCACCTCTTCACAGCCTCTCATGTCACATGTGTTGTTGGAGTTTGGCCAAGAACCCAGGCAAGCAGCTGTGGGTATCTCCCAGACTTGTGCCAGTGCTATGTTGCCAACGCAGCTCCATCACTGGGGAATTGCAATAATATGTTATCCTCCCATCTGGTGGTCAGACTTCTTGTCTCCATTCAACAATACTCCTGATGATCCAGCTGAGGTCAATGGCTCACGTGCTGCAGGAAATCTGAATGCAAACATCATGCAAAGCTGGAATTCAATCATGGGTGTACAGTCCAGTGGGCTGCCTTGTTTTTATTCCGTTTTGCTTTTTATTTTTCTCTCTTTATTGTTCATGTAGTTGTTTGTTTTTTATTATCTGGTTTTCACCAAACTAATTTTGTTCAATTATGCAGATAGCAACAGTGTTGAGGATGAATGAAATGGGCTGCAGAAAATATATGAAGAAATCTAGAAGCTGGATCAGGACTGAAGGGGAATAATCTTGGGAAGGGATCTGAAGTGGTGAAGAAGAAGATGGGTGGCATGTTGGCACAGTGGTCTCACAGCGCCAGGGACCTGGGTTCGATTCCAACCTTGGGAGATTGTCTGTGTGGAGTCTGCATGTTCTCCCCATGTCTGCGTGGGTTTTCTCCGGGTGCTCCGGTTTCCTCCCACAGTCCAAAGATGGCAGGTTAGGTGGATTGGCCATGATAAACAGTGTTCAAGGATGTGTAAGTTAGGTAGGGTTATGGGGATAGGGTGTGGGAATGGACTTAGGTAGGGTACTCTTTCAGGGGGTCAGTGCAGATCAATGGGCCGAATGGCCAGTTTCTGTAGGGATTCTATGGTTCTATGATAGGTGAGGAAGATCAAGAAATCTAACAACTTTAGACTTTTAATTTCTTGCTCAATGTTAACAATAAGATTCTCTGGCCAGGATTCTCCGAGCCCACGCCGGGTCGGAGAATCGGCGGGGTGGCATGAGAATCCCGCCATGCTGCTCCGACGGTGGGACGTGATTCTCTGCGGACCAGAGAATCACCCGCCAACCGTGCGGCGTGGTCCACGAGGCGCCAGCCAGGGGCCGCTGAAAAAGCCCCCAGCGGCGATTCTCCGGCGCTCAATGGGCCGAACTCCGACGAGTCGCACCGGCGTGGTTCTAATCTGATATCACCCGGCGGGAGCTTGGACCCGTGGCCATGGTAGCGGTTCTGGGGGGGACAAGGGTAAACTGGACTCTGGGGGGGGGGGCCTCAGCGGTGGTCAGGCCCGTGATCGGGGGACACCGATCGGTGGGTCATCGCGATCGGAGGATGACCTTCCTTCCTCTGCACGGCCCACCATCTCCATCCTCCATGTCAGCACCGCCCACGCCGAAATGGGAAGCTGCGCACATCTGCTAGCCCCATGGAGAATGGAGAATCACCCCGGACTTTCTAGGAAAAAGTCCGGAGTGATTCTAGCCCGTTTTCCGATGGGCATCGGGACTTAGCCCCCGAAAGGAGAATCCCGCCTTCTGTTTGTCACCCTTCACTGCATATCTATTGAATGTTAAGGGGCTGGATTCTCCAATCCTGAAGCTATGGTTTCACGCCGGCGTGGGAACGGTGCAGAACAAATGCTGTAAAACGGCCACCGATCCTCCATTTCGCTGGGGGCTAGCATGCCAGCAGCGTAGAGCACCCGGCTCTAGCTGCCAATACGGCCCGGAGAATTGCTGGGTCCATGGCCACGCATGCGCACGGTGGCGGCTCGTGCGCCCCGGGCCACACGCCTACAGTGCCCCCAGCCCCAGATAAATTCCCCCCTGCCCACGAATTGGCCCTCCCCCAACTGTGGCAGTGCTGGACTGAGTCTGCAGCTGCCACGTCGAGTTCCTGGCAGATGAGACCACATGCGGGAAATCAGCCGGTCAGGGGCGGAGCATCGGGGGCGGGCCTCAGGCAATTTCGGCTTAAACGACCGGAGAATCTAGCCCAAGCATTTTTGTAAAACTCCATTTAAGGGCAGCATGGTGGCGCAGTGGTTAGCATTGCTGCCTCACGGTGCCGAGGTCCCAGGTTCGATCCCGGCTCTGGGACACTGTTCGTATGGAGTTTGTACATTCTCCCCATGTTTGCATAGGTTTCGCCCCCACAACCCAAAGATTGCAAGGTAGGTGGATTGGCCAAAGCTAAATTGCCACTTAATTGGAAAAAATTAATTGGGTTGTGTCCTCTAAATTTGTAAAAAAAAAAACCTCTATTCAAAATGTAAGAGAATTTAAAGTATCTAGGGTAAATCCCCTGCTTAGTATGGAAACAAGTCGTAAGGTCTGGGAAGGTCCCAGATGTGATAGCTGGCTATGTAATATTAACTGACTTCACCCTGCATAGGAGCAGGGTTATCTTCAGCCCTGGATTAGAAAGGAATATTGTCAATCTGAGTCCCCAGGCAGAATTCTCCATTTCAGAGACAAGGTGCTGATGCCGAACTGAATCGTGAGAGTTCTCCTGCCCGAAAGCAGCACAAGTCTCGAAGCAATTCAGGACAACCTAATGGGCTAGCACTGGCACCACATGGAACCAGTACAATTCCAGTGAACGCTGGAGTGAGATTCGCCGGGGTCGGGATTGACTCTCGAGAGACTGACAAGCTGCAGCTGTACATAAGCACTCCACTCCCCACACACTCTCATTCCAGCCAAGAAGATGCCAGCCTGAAGAGCGGCACCAGGGTTCGTTGCGGCAGAGCTGCAGACACTGTTGAATGCCGTGGAGGAGAGGTGGCATACCCTATTCCCCGGGGCGGGATGAAGGCTGCCACCCATGGATGTTGTCCGTGCATGGGCACCCCGGTCCTGGGGAGACACCCTACTCCAGGGCCCATCCTCTGGTTACCTCCTGCTACTCTCCCCCAGCTCACCCCAGCTAGAGACAGGACAGGCAGCCCATGGCTGCTGCGTCTTTGGGAACATGTCTGACCTTCTCTCACCCCCTCAACAGCCACAGTGCCCGTTTCCCAATTTTAAATACCACAAGTGAACCTCGCCGTCGATAATTCTGGCTGGGGGAGACAGGAGGCCTGGAGAATGCTGGATGGGCCCGTTAATGATATGTCAACAGCCTTTACTGTACAATTTGCATGCTCACGCCGGCATGCAGTGTGGAATGCATTCATGCTGCTCTCGAGGCACCGGAGCATGGCATTTCGTTGGCTGCCTGGCGCTGGCCTCAATTTTCAGCTGACACACTATTCTCCGCCCAATCTCGATTTGAGATTCTGCCGTCGCTGGACGGAGAATCCCGACCCCCGGTTCTGATTGCGAACTAGCGACTCCAGCAGGAAAGGTATTGGTTGAGGATGATGAGAAGTTGATGACCTCTCTGCAACACTTGACTAAATAGACTGCAACGCTCTCAGGTTAGGCTCACATGTGATGAATGGCTGTTTAGACAAGGGTAGTCAGACCTATGGAACTATCTAGGATAAATCATTACCTTCTGGGAAGATTAGTCACTTGAATCACCTTGGATCAGTGTTGCATAAATCCTGGTGGGTAGTTACTGAGCAGTTGAGAGCTGAGAATCTGGCTGCATATTGACATAGTTGTTCAGGGAGTAATGAATTTGTGATGTGAATGGCAGAATGATCCATCAATGCAACAATAGATTTCCAAACTACTATAGGAGGACTATACTGCCGGCACTGTGCACGCAATTCTTTCTGCTATTATTAAGATGCATGTTCATTACCTTTTCTTTATACAACCATCAAAATGATGTGTTGACCATGAAGGAACATAACATAATTATTGAAACATTTCTAAGCTTTGCACTTTTTTAAAGATTCCTCGGTAAAATCAAACCTTAATTTCAACAGTAAACAAATAGGGCCAATAGAGCCATTATTTGAACCTAGATCCATGATGGGATAGCTGATACCAGTCCCGGGTGGATCGTGACTTGGTGTGATTGTTGAAGGTTCCTTTAGGCACCAAAAAGCTTCCAAGGAGGCCAAGATGGGCTCTTGAGCCGCAGAGCGGTTTTAGTCCATGCTTATTGCAAGGCGCCATCTCGGAAAAGACTTTGAAACACTCACTAGGAGTGGCCGCCTGGAGGATGTTAAGGGGCTGCTGGCCATTTGCATGCCTGTAAGTGCTCATCACCAAGACTGCCCGGCATGTTTTTGGCTAGCGCTTGACCCAGTGCCATTCGCCTAATAGTGCCCAACTGTTTGAGAGTACACTAATCATTGCTGAGTGTTTTGAGTGCTATTTAAAGGTATGAACACAGAACATACAGTGCCGAAGAAGGCCATTCGGCCCATTGAGTCTGCACCGACCCACTTAAGCCCTCACTTCCGCCCTATCCCTGTCACCCAATAACCCCTCCTAACCTTGTTGGTCACTAAGGGCAATTTATCATGGCCAATCCACCTAACCTGCACGTCTTTGGACTGTGGGAGGAAACCGGAGTACCCGGACGAAGCCCACGCAGACATGGGGGAACGTGCAGACTCCGCACAGACAGTGACCCAGTGGGGAATCGAACCTGGGACCCTGGCACTGTGAAGCCACAGTGCTATCCACATGTGCTACCGTGCTGCCCGGCATGCGGTGTGGAATGCATTCAAGCTGCTCTCGAGGCACCGAAGCATGGCATTTCGTCGAAGGTATGTAACCTTCTACTGGAGGTTCTGAAAATTACTTTGGGAACACATCGAGAGACTTGCTGGGACACTTCGCCATCACTCTATCATTATTTAATTCTGGGAGTTCTCTGAGGATTTCATCTAAACAGAGTGAATACTGTGTTACTCAATCTTGTTAGAGTCATCAGGAAAAAGGTAGTGCTTGGTCCTGGACATCTTGCTGGTTATTCCCCTGGATATGGAAGAAGAGCGGAGGTGGTCAGGTGGCCAGGCAGAACAGTACCAGAGGTTGCAGGATAGCAGGACAAGAGGGAGAGTTGGGCTCTTTCTGAGGGTACTGGTCAAACCGTCTATGCCAGCATGATCCCTGGTGCTGCATCCAAGAACCTGTGCACCCTCTCGCTTGGTCTCTGAGCCATCCTGCAGTGCGTCACTGTGTGCCAGCACACAGTACACCTTCTGTGAAGTGGGTGAATGGAGCCCACAATGACTACTCCAGAAAAATGAATCAGTGCTTGAATGCTAAATCTGCTGGTGTCTGTTTTAGTGTCTCCAGGCAAGTGCAAAGTATGATAATCTGCAATTAGGCCCAAAATTATGTACTAAAACCAGACTTTCAAACAGATGTGTTTTATTAACAAAGCACCCGTTTAGCTTCTGTTTTCACCCTTTCACCAAAATAACCCCCAGTATGTTTTGCAATGGGGATTGCATAACCAAATTGCATGTCTATTGGACACTTGCTCAAGTGAGGGAGCGGATGGACGGTATTGTATCTTTTATATCCAATTATTTGACCAGCAAAAATGTCACTTGCTTGGGGAATAGAAACCGATGTCTGATGATTTTATCGTCCGACCATGGTAGAAGACATTATTTGTATGATTGATCCCTTGATATTCATTCAAGGTTGAGGTGCGAGTGGAAATGGCGACACACTGATGCACTGGTCAGCCACTAGAACAGTTTGGAATTGCAATGCAACTTGCAAATCACTACAATATAACTTAGAATTTGCCAAGTTTTACATTGGAACGAGTCAACCTAATTGCATAAAGAAGTGAAATGATTAATGTACTTTTTGGCTTTATAAGTTTACTTCACTTTTCTTGTTTTATCAGCATGTTAAAAATATATTTAAAATAATGTATTAAATGATTATATATCTCATGAATTGTTTAACGTCTTACAAACTAGCTCAATTTAATGGATTACTGTTTCACAATCGGGTCATATTGCGAGGATCATAAACTGCAACTGGGGCACCCCATAGCTGTTAGATTTTATTCCGCACTCTTTGACTCAATTTTTTAAAAATGCAACTCGCTGCAAGTGTAAGCTGATAATTATGTGTGAGGGCAACAGAACATTTCGGGGCAGCACGGTGGCGCAGTGGGTTAGCCCTGCTGCCTCACGACGCTGAGGTCCCAGGTTCGATCCCGGCTCTGGGACACTGTCAGTGTGGAGTTTGCACATTCACCCCGTGTTTGCGTGGGTTTCGCCCCCACAACCCAAAGATGTGTGGGCTAGGTGGATTGGCCATGCTAAATTGCCCCTTAATTGGAAAAATGAATTGGGTATTCTAAATTTTAAAAAAAAACCAGAACATTTCGGGCTTCATTGAATGGACCAACAGCTTATTTCCCAAACTAAGAAGATTCCAGGGTTGTATCGGAAACAGGAATGGCGGTGAAGGAGGGTGAAGGTACTGGAAGAGCAATAAAGAGAGGGAAAGAAAGATTAGTTTAAGCATAAGGGATAGCAGAGACAGGAAGGAAAAGTATGATTTTTAAAAAAAATACCCATTTTTAAAATCTCTGGTAACAATTTACAATGTGCAGGCATGGAATCGAACACTTCTAATTGTTCCCATTCTGTGCGGCATTGCATTATCAATTACTAAGCTGTCAAAAGGGAAGTTGTGCTTTTAATTACTGTACTTAACATTTTGTGATGGCTTTAATAGGCAATGAATGTTCAAATCCAGGAAGTTCTTAAAAGTATTTAGGAGATTGAGGTTTGTGCGATGCAAAAAGTGGAAGCAATGTAAATCAATCAGCAGAGCTGGAGGTTCACAACCTACTGCATATTTCTAAATTCGCTGAAAGTACTGGCCAATTTTCACATTAATAACACCATGTGACGCTGACGCACTTATTGTTTCAGCAATTTCTGGCCCATGAACAAGATACAATGGAAATGATATAACTGAGTGAATACATCTGGCTATAAAGAGCATTATTCTGCAGTTCAATAAAATTGGTTCCGATATCATAAAGCAAAATAGCAACCTCGGGTGTTCTATAAAGTCATCAGAACGTCTGAGTTAGAACTTTTTATTCCTTGCAAATATATTGCTTTAATATATATCACTGTGGCATTGCAGTGCTTTACTTTGCTTACTGTTGCTTAAGGACTTAAGTATGTTGATCTGCCCAGTCCAACTACTGCTTTGCTGCAAATGTTTATTATTTTTTCTCTGGCCGTTGAAAAGTGAGAGGCAGTGGGTGACTTGGCAGGCATTTTAAATTTAACTTTATAGAAATTCTGTTCCTGAAATGACTTTGATTTTTTTTTGCTCGTTTCTTTGACTTTCAAATTTTGCTGGCAGCATTAGGAAGGAGAATAGATGCATGTGGTTATAGGAGCAAGAGTATAATAAAGAAGTGTGAGAGCATTGGGCCTGAAGGTTAATTATTTTCAAAAGCCAGCTATTGCTGTGTAATCACATTACAGGTTTATATTCTTACAAATTAGATATTATTACTCTGTTATGGCAATGCTATTTATCAGTTGTTAGGTTTTCAGCAATGGCAGCGTAATTGGTAATCCTATAGGATGTGGGAAGCTGGAAAGAGGAGGAGGCCATTCAGCCCCTCAAACCCGCTCCTTCATTTAATTTGATCACAGCTATCTGTATTTTAATTCCATCTACCCACCTAGGTTCTGTAACCTTTAATAATCTTGCCCAACAAAAATTGACTAGCCTCCATTTTGAAATGTGGCTCCCTTCCAAACCTCAATGGCTCTTAGGCAACGAGAGTTCAGATTTCTATTTCCCTTTGTGAATAAGTGCTTGCTGACACGTAAATCATTTGTTTTGATGCAGGCTACTGGCATTTGTCTAACACTGATATATGTGCAAAATGCAATATAACTTTCACTGCTGTGTACCTCACTGTGCATAGACGAACATGCAAATTAGGATTAGGCCACTCAGCCCCTCTAGCCTGCTCCATGATTCAAAAGATCATGGCTGATCTGAATTTAACGTCAACCTTACATTCCTGCCTACTCTTTTCACGCCATCGGTAGGGGTTGCGGAGCAGGGAGTTGGGGGGGGGGGGCATTGGCCGTTCATGTCCTGTGCTAGACTTGGGGGCGGGGAGTGGGTGATGGGTGTCTCAGCACCTGCGAGACCACCATGCCAACCACTAGTTTGCCTCAACAAGGGGTCGGTGCGGCACCTGTGCCACATCCTCGCAGATTTGGCACCACATGAAGGAGGAGGATACCTGCTCCCGGTGGCCGTAAAGGTCACCACAGCCCTGAATGTTCACGCCTCAGGATCATTCCAAGACTCGAGCGGGGACCTGTGCGGTATCACACAAGCTCCTGTCCAAGTGCATCCATGAGGTCACAGATGCCATGTTTCCCTGGGCAGCGAGCTATATACACTTTGACATGGACCAGGCCCAACAAGATGCCCGGGCAGTCGGATTCTCTGCCAGCGACGGGAGGCCCCAGGTCCAGGGGCTAATAGATGGCATGTGTGTATGGCCTTGTGCTCACCGGGTCTCCTGGGAGTTCCTTACATTAACAGGAAGGGGTTCCACTTCCGGAACATTCAGCTCATGTTCAACATTCAACATTCACCACCACATGAAGATTATGCATGTGTGTCATGCTTCCCAGGAAGTGTGCACGATAGCTATATCATGGGGCAGTCGGACATCACCGGCCTCTTCGAGGACCATTCCTGGATGGCCGGTTGGCTCTTTTCGGATAAGGGGTATCTACTGAAGACCCAGCTAATGGCGCCAATATGGATACTGGTGACCAGTGCGGAGACCCGATACAACGAGGCCCATGTGGCCACAGGGTTGTCATTGAGTGGTGCATTGACCGCTTTGGTGGTGCATTGCAGTACATCCCCCAGAGGGTCGCCTGCTTTGTGGTGGTCTGCTGTGCTCTCCACAACCTGGCACAGCAGTGGGGCGACATGCTGGATGTGGAGGGAAAGGAACATGTGGCCACCTCCGAGGAGGTACTGGAGCATGAGCCCGGGAAGAACCCGCAGGAACAGCTGGAGAGTGGAAGACTGGCGGGAGCAACATGGGTCTGGCTAGCCTGAAGGGCCAGGGAGGCCCTCATCCTCGCCCGCCTCACATAGGACTCGTTGATCATTCCCCACTCTCCCTGCCTTCTCCGCTCCATCCTCCTCCCCCATCCTTCTGCCTCCCCTCCCCCCTTCATCATCCTCCACTCCTCCCGCCCAATTCCCACCCTCCCAGCCTCCATGTAACACCACTCCAGGGCGATAGGACTGTGTCGGCTCTGTCACTGGGTCATGGTCGAGGGCAGGGTTGATGGTAACCTGCAGAGAGCTGAGCACTGGTATTCCCATTCAATGCCATAATCTGACCTCTGCCTGTCTGTCGAGCGCTCGCTACACCCATCAGTTGCACGAGGTGTGCCGGGGTGGGGTGAGGGGGAGCCCAGGACCCCATGACCAGGAAAGTGTTGCATGGGATTGGTGCTCGGTCCGCATTGCGGAAGAACGTGCGAGGTCAACAGATTTTAATGATGTACATAAATGTCCCCAACTGGTTCACTCTCCTGAGGTGCCACCCCACTCTCCACCCCTCCCAGACCCTCCCCCACCCTTTCCCTTGCCCCCTCACTTTCCCCCTACATCCTCCTTACTCCTGACCGCCCTCCCTCTCAGTAATCCTCAATGTGCTTACTGCTGCATCTAGGTGTGTCCCCAGGATGCACATCAGAGGTGGAGGCAGCCTGCTGCTACCATGTCCCATGGCCTTTGATATCCCTGGTGGGTGTCCTCTGGGGGCTCAGGTGCTGGAGGGCCCCAGTGTACGGGCTGGTGGCACATGCAATGCCATACCGCACTGTACCAGGTGTAGACTCCGAGATGCGCCATTCTCAGGGGGTTAAACTCGGGGGAGCTGGTGGCCGTCATCGCCACTCCATCGGGTTGACAGCCAGAACCTCCTCTTTCCAGTCAGTGCCCATTGGGCCCTGGGGTTCACCTCTGGATGGAGGGGCAGCTGGATCGAGCCCCGGATGCCCCTGCGTCATCTGGCACTACCAGCCCTGGTGGCACCCCAATGTCTGCAGCATTGTGTTGACACCCTCGACAATGCTTCTCAGTGACTGGGACATGCTCTACAGCACCCCTGCAATGCCCACCTGTGACTGAGACATTCCCCAGCGATCATGACATGCTTTGAAGAACCTTGGCTCTGTCCACCTGAGATTGGGACATGCTCCGCAGTGCCTCGACTATGCCCACCTGAGACAGGGACATGCCCTGCAGTGCCTCATCAACTTGCACCTTGTACTGGGTGATGAGCCCAGCGACTGGCACATGCTGTCAAGGCGCTCAGCCATAGCCGTCACCAAATGAACCATGCCTTGGACATCTCTACTAATGCTGCCGATGTTGTATGCCAGACTCTCCCCCACGGTCGCACCCTAGCAATGTTGGCCTCGGTGCCACGCATTGCTATGCTATCTTCTGCGCCCGTAGCCTCTGGGACTCCAGGGGCGAAATTCTCCCCTACCCGGCGGGGCGGGGGGGGGGGGGTCCCGGCGTAGCGGAGTGGCGCTAACCACTCCTGCGTCGGGCCTCCCCAAAGGTGCGGAATTCTCACGGTATCATCACAAGTGCATCCATGAGGTCACAGATGCCATGTTTATTATCTATTAAACTTATTTACTTCACAGTATAAATATCAGGCCCTTTTGCTCATTCGTTAGACTTGACCTCGGACCTGAATTGCGACAGGTGCCAGGAGCCGAATCTCGCAGCTGCTGTCAATCCCGAGGTCCCAGACGAGCAGATGGGCACGAGATTCTTGTGTTATCTTCTTTTTTTATATTCTTTTTATATTATATTCTTATTTGTATTATTCTTTGCTAATAGAGTAGTCAAACTTCTGTGTTTGTTCTCTTTATTACATTGTGTCCGAATCACAAAGCACCCTTGGAGTAATCCAAAACAGGCTCAGTCTGTATGGCATTAACAACTCATGTTTGACAGGTCACCTGGTGGGGGGCAGGTAAATCCTCACTTCTGCGACGACCACTATGGTGGGCACTGCTCGGTCCTTGGCAACCCGGGATCTCCAGGGCCTGTTCCTCATAGGGAGTACAACTCTTATGTCCGGCACCCCGCCGCCCATCTGGGCCCTCTTTCGTCAGTTGTGGGCCAACTTCTCCTGTGGGGACACAGAGGGGGCATCGTGTGTTGCACACGTGGTTACTTGCGGGGAATTGGGGGAGGGAGCTTGGGGAGATGGGCCGTATTAGGGAGAGATGGAGAGTATTGGGGGGATGAGGAGGATGGGAGAATGGGGAGTATGGGGGATGGAATGTTTTGGAGGGGTTGGGAAGTATGGTGGGATGGGGGGTGGGGGGGGGGGGAGTATGGAGGGGGCATGCCCTCGAGCCTCTGAGCCAGCATTTTGCCATTTAATGTTTCCTATCTTCTGGCTTATGGCCGGTCTTCCCTTTTTTTTCATTCTCCCCAATTTCACCTGCCCAAAAACATTTCTAACTTCCACTCCCCTGCCTGTCCCCTAACCTCATCTAACCTGCACATCTTTGGACATTAAGGGGCAATTTAGCATGGTCAATCCACATAACCTGCATATCTTTGGGCCAGAGACCCAGGACAATACTCTGAGCACATGTGTTCAAATCCCACCATGGCAGCTGGTGGAATTTAACTTCAATTCATTAAAATCTGGAATATAAAGCTAGTCTCAGTAATGATGACCATGAAATAATTTCTGATTGCTGCAAAAAACCCATCTGGTTCACTAATTTACTTGTGGGAAGTGTCATGTGAGAGTGCCTTTAAGAAATGAGTGTTTAAGAAATGTACCTTTAAGAAATGAGTTTATCAGTGATGTCAGAGTGAGGGTGGAACTGGGCTGTCTGTCAGCTTTTTACTTTTGTTTTAGGCTGTTTTCTGCAGGGTGTGTTTTAGTTTTGTTTTCAGTGTTGGAGCTGAAGCCTAACGAAGCAGGTGTACTGTTGATCTCCCTGCCATGAAAAGACTATCTCTTGATCATTTGGCGAATTGAGAAATATAAATGTTTTCAGTAGTGAATGAAAACCTGATGTGCTTCTGTCAAAAGTTGTTTCTTTTGTCTTCTGGATATTGTTTGGGAAGTTATTAAGGATTACTTATTGTTGTATTCTTTGGGGGTTGTATTTGAATTAATGGTTGCTAAAATGTTCACTGTATGTTTTAAAAAAGGTTAACTTGAATTCATAGAATAAACATTGTTTTGCTTTAAAAAATACTTTTCCATTTCTGCTGTACCACACATGGAAAGTGGGCCGTGTGCTCCCCTTACCACAATCTATTAAAGGTTGTGGGTCAGATGAACTCCATGATACACTTTGGGTTTCTCTAAACCCTGGCCCATAACAGAAGGAAATCTGCCATCATAAGCCTGGCCTGGACTACACAATACTCCAGACCCACAGCATTATGGTTGACTGTTAAATGGCCTCTGAAGTGACCAGGCAAGCCTTTCTGCACCAGGGCAATTAGGGATGGGCAACAAATGCCGGTCTTGCCAGCGATGCCCACATCCTCTGAAATGTAAACAAAAAACCTGTCTGACCACACAGCCCTTGACTCTCTTCTGTTAACAATTCAACCGAGACCTTGCAAACCAGTGAGGCATATCAGCTGACATAAAATTCAGGTCCCTTGAATGGTGACTCAAATCCACCACAACAGCTCTTGGATTACAATATCTCTGAGCTTTCTTTAAGTGACTAACTCTGAAAATTGACTCTTCTGTTGACAATAGACTGCTTGAAGTTTCAGGGTGGCTGAGCTAGAACTTCAAACACACTGGAGCCGTTGCAATTTATTTTTTTGATGCATTCAACTTATTTATTTTGTGTCACTTTGCAAGAAAGATGCAGCTCTGTAATGTCACAGTCTCTGGGTGCAAGAGAATTTAGTGAAATAGCATGATTTAGGATTCAATCCAACTCCCCGGTCCATTGATTTATAGAGTGTGAGATTAAGTCCTGGAGTTAGTAAGTGAGGCTTTGAACTGATTGAAATTGCAAACAGGATTTATCGGTGCATTTATACTGGTTGCCGAGTAAGTAGAATTCAGCTTTTCTGAACATGTGATGCTGTGTTTCAGCAAAGTGTCAGGGGTTGACTGATTTAGGCTACTTGGAGCTCTTCATTTCCATGTATGGAGGTGCTTGAGGCTCTGCACTTGCTGCAACAGTAAGAATCTGTTCAGTGACTTATAACTGTATGTTAGGGTATCTTTCAGCTATAAATGCTGAGCGCTGTTCACATTTTTTAACACAGAATAGTGCCTGTCATGCTTTGTCACTAAAATTCCTGGTTCTGTGCAGTACATCCAGTTACTGGTGCAATGGAAGAGAAGCCCATTGGACTGCATTGTCATAAAGAAGTTTTTTTTTATAAATTTAGATTACCCAATTATTTTTTCTATTAAGGGGCAATTTAGCGTGGCCAATCCACCTACTCTGCACATTTTTGGGTTGTGGGGGCGAAACCCACGCAGACACGGGGAGAATGTGCAAACTCCACACGGACAGTGACCCAGAGCCGGGATCGAACCTGGGACCTCAGCGCCGTGAGGCGGTTGTGCTAACCACTAGGCCACCGTGCTGCCCTGTCATAAAGAAGTTAAAGAAATTATGATGAACCTTTCTAAAATACTGGGTGGGATCTTACCAAAAAATGGCAAAGTGTCAGTTCCGGTGAGAAAAACGGTGCAAATCCCACTGTCGGCAGGAAATCTCATGGAACATGAAGTCTCTTAAACAAAAGTTTTTTCTTCATGTGAATCACTTTGTGCTTGTGGTGGCTTCCCGCTCATTCGCTCGCCCTGTGGCAACTGCTCAAGGAGATGGTGCCGTCCCTTCAACGCAACAAGGCCAAAACTGCGAGAGTGGTGTCCGCAGTAATAATAATAATAATCTTTATTGTCACAAGTAGGCTTACATTGCAATGAAGTTACTGAAAGGCCCCTAGTCACCACATTCCGGCGCCTGTCCGGGTACACAGGGAGAATTCAGAATGGCCAAATGACCTAACAGCACGTCTTTCGGGACTAGTGGGAAGAAACCGGATCATCCAGAGGAAACCCTTGCAGACACGGGGACAACGAGCAGACTCCGCACAGGCAGTGACCCAGCCAGGAATCGAACCTGGGACCCTGGCGCTATGAGGCCACAGTGCTAACCACTGTGCTCCCGTGCTGCCCCATTGGAGACCTTGGTGCACGACGCCCACTCCATGGCGGGGGACATCTGCTCCAGGGCTGAGCTCATGGCCTCCATGGCTGAGGGCATGAGCTCCATGGTGCAGGAATTCAACTGCATGGTGCAGGCACGAGTGGGAACTCACAAATGTCAGCACCAGAGACTGGTGGGGCTTCCACATCTCACTCCAGCTGCCCCTCTATTCCATGGAGGGGTGCCAGGGTTCCAGGCATCCGAAGAGAAGAATATTGGCAGGCACACAACTCAGGGCCCTCCAACCCATCTGACACCCCCCCTCCCTGTAAGCAACACATCTCCAGCCCCAGGCACCGAGGAGGGCAGCACTGCAACACCCATGCTGCCCAAAGGTAGACCCTGATCTTCATGGTCCAGGCCCCGAAGAGACGCCCGCCAAGGTCATCTCAGGAAACAGGGCTGCCTCAACCTCAGCTGTAGATCCTGGGGATACAGCTAGATGTAGTGGGAGGATGAAGAAGAGTAAGAAACAGTTGGCACCCAGTGGTCCCGGGCAAACATAAACACTAGTTGAGATAGGTTACCACAGTAATAAAGCACATATATTAAACATCAGTTTGTTCACCAGCAGGTCCTTCACCCTGCCACTTCATGGTGCCGTGCTCCGCAAACTCCCCCTGCCCCATGCTGAATCAGCGCTTCATCCCTGTGGAGTGTGAAAATGGCAGCGCTATGTCGCTCCCACCCCCTACACTGATGACTCAGAAAAGATGTGCTGCTGTTGGCAGGGGCCTCCCCTCCAGAATCAACGCTCACGCATCTAATTTCTGTCATTGTTCTCCAGGGCTGACAAAGTGTAGACAGGCTGACCCACCTCAGATGTTAGTTGGAGGAATACACTAGGACCCCTGACCTCGAAGCCTCGCTCTGTCCTCACTGCAAGTCATCATCATTCTCACACAGAGTCCGGCCAATGGTTTTATTGCTCTGCCCATGAACTTGGGGCACCATCACGAGAATCTAGCACTGGCACCACAGTAATGATGAGATGTCACACCTCACGGTGGGAAAGCTCCTCACTCCCTCGTCCGGATCGTCCCCAAACCGAGAGGCTATGAAGTCAGCCCTGGCACCTTGGCATATGTGAGCCTTCGCCATTGCCCGAGATCCTTCCTCCTCCTGCTTCTCTGTGGGTTTCTCCTCGCTGCCCGCCTCAACCTCCTTCTCTTCCAAGGAAATGTGGCCCTCCTCATCTCCTCCTAGTCCAGCTGGTCTCCCCTCTGCAGCGGCATGTTGTGGAGAACGCAGCAGACCGCAATAATGCAGGACGCCCTCTGAGGGCTGTATTGGAGGGTACCCCCTCCACCCTCCCCAACTGGTCCAGGCACCGGAACCGCATCTTCAGCAGTCTGATCGCCTGCTTGACCACGCACGTCAAAACATGAGATTCATTATAGCCATATGAGTCTCTGCAGGTTCATCAGCCACCTCATGAGTGGGTAGCCTTTGTTCCCGAGGAGCTATCTCTCCAGCCGCTGCTCTCTCTCTCAAAAATGTCCCAAGATGTAACTGTCATGGATGTGCCCTGGGAATCGGGCACATGCACCTGCATTTTGTGCATTGTGTGGTCACAAAAGAGTCATGGGGGGAAATGGTGTGTGAAAATCAGAAATTGCGATCTCGCCGGCTGAATCACGTTTTCCGATTCTCTCCAGATTTTGTGCTGGCGGGGATGTTCTCACTGATGGCTAACGTGGCCTCAAAATCACCTCCATCAGTTCTGTCTCAACTGGAATCTTGTATCTAATTCTGGGTGCCAAGCAAATTGCTCTTGGATAATCAAAGCAAAGTACTGCAGAAGCTGGAGATCTGAAATAAAAACAGAAAGTGCTGGGTCTCTTGTTGCTCTGGAACTGGCTCAGAACCTTCTGGAATTTCAACAGAACATCAGGTCGAGTAGATTTATCCTACCTTTTGTGGATAGGACTTACCAGAGCCCCAGCTGCACTGTAATAGTCTGGCTAAGGGAGAAGTTAGCTCTGGTGTACAGGTGTTTGATGCACCAAATCACTTTTTAATGTCACATGAAGTGAATTAAATTCGATGGATACCAACGTTTATGATGACATGGCCCTGGCAAGAGGCCAGATCAGATAATACACTTGGCACTTTTGGCTGAATACATTTTCGAGCAATTCAGTCTTGTCTCTTGTGTTCATTCGCTGAACTCTACCATGATTGCGACTGGAGATGTTAACAGGGTTAGTTGTCTACCTGTGCACCACCATTCTTGACTGGGTGTGATAGGGCCACAGTCTGATCTATTGGAGATGGGACCATTTGGCTCTGCCTGCAGACTTCCCCTTTTGCTGGTTAGCGCTGATAGTAGCTTCACTTGGCTCACACGTTGTTCTGTGATACGTCTGATACTACATCTCATGTGGCTTTCTGCATTGAAAGAGAGTTGGTTTACTAGTTTGTTGGTGGCCAAGGACTGAAAGAGATGCCTGGCTCAGAGGTTGCTGATTGTCATGGTATGCAGTTCTGCAGCTCGTGGAGTCCCATAGTGCTTCATGGATGCCCTGCTGTCTATTTTGTCTGTCTCATTTAGCATAGCTGTAATGTCACACTGCATGACGATGTGTGGCCTGTAGTGATCTGTACATCTGTACATACATCTGCACATACACCAGGGATTGCAGCACAGATGTAACAGCCACAGCGCCACTAGAGGGCAGCATCAGAGACAGGTATAAAGGGTCGAGCTCAAGGCAGGATCCACCTCTTTCAGAAGCACAGAGCTAGGGAGCAGCAGCAGACAGAGACAGCTCAGCCTAGGCAGTTTACCTTAGTCTCACTGGTGATACCTCTTGACTGTTTTACACCTACTTGAGCTCTGGAAGCAGAACGAACCCTTTGAATAAAGAGCTTGTGTTAACTGTAAGTCTACAGTCTTCATTCAGACTTAGAGAATAACATATGGTACCAGGGGTGATTTCAGTAAGCTAGCTAGACACCAGCAAGAGAAGAGGACTTAAACCAGACATTCGACCACGGAAGGCCTTGCACCATTCGGACCCTTCAGATACCAATCGGCACGGTGGGCCCAATCCAACCTCCACGCCTGCTCAAGACCACTGGTAATATGCATTCCAATTGGAAACTTTTTATACAACAGTTCAAAATATATCTAGAAGCTAAGGATCTAACATGAGCATCTGATGCCAAGAAGATAGCCTTGCTCTTATCCATGGCTGGGCCGCAGGCATTAGAAATATACAATTCCTTTACCTACCTGGCAGGGGAGGACAAGGGCAAGCTGGAAATAATCATCAAAAAAATTCAAACCCACTGTCAATCTGAAGTCAATGAGATATTTGAAAGATTCAAGTTCACCAGGCGCTTGCAAAAACCGGGAGAATCGTTCAGCAGTTTTGTAACTGATTTAAAATTACTAGCTCAATCCTGCAACTTTGAAAACCTCCGTAACTCCTTCATCAGAGACCAGATAGTCAATGGTATATCTGATGAGGGACTTAGAAAATCCTTATTAAAACGAAAAGAGCTAACCCTAGAAACAGCCATGCAAAGATGCTCTACTTGTGAAAAAAGTAAAGAATAATATGAAGAGTTTACTTACCGGGACCAAGGCCTTCACCACGAGGTCGAGCCCTTCGAAATGGTGGCCCAGGCTTCCAGGAGGCACTCCTCGAACGGCAGTCCCGCTCGCGCGAACCTGGACGCAGGCCACACGCATGTGCAGTTCTCCCGAAGATTTGACACAAGATTTGACACAGAAGAAAGACCTACTGCGCATTGTTGCTCGTTCTACTGTTAGTGTGATTAACACGCCTCCATTTAAAGGACATGTGCTTAACACTGGTTTGGCTCTGTATCTGTATCTATGCTCAGGAGTCGCCAGGTGCCGTAAGAGACACCGTCACAAGTTATCAAGGTCAAGTTCAAAGCAATAAATCTAAACACCAATCAGTAAGTCCAAACAATTAGTGTTTATTATAACAAATATAATAAATACTCATGCACACGCTAAAAGACTAATACTTATTCCTACTATTAAACGACTAATTACTTATCTAGAAAGGAACAGGCAAGGTCAGGGGGGGTAAGGCCTTCTCCCGTTCTTGGTCTGCAACTTCTGGTTATTAAAGTCGGCAAGAGTATAAGCAATGCCTGGGTCATGTAGCGATCGTTGTTTTGGCACTTACTGATAGATGGCTGATGCTCAACGGCCGGTGATGAAAGACAGGATCTGGAGGCTGGGGTTGGAGTCTGGAGTCAGGATGCAACAGCCTAGGCCGGAGTCAGGAAGCAACAGACCGAATCATGTGCTTGACCTTCTTTTTATCGGTCCCAGGAGGTTCAGTCCCCCTTGGGGTGGTTCCCTCATCGATTGGGTCTTTCCCAATCGATACGTTTTGAACTCCCCTATCCTGGGGTCGTTTCTCGATGGTTGGGGCGGTCCCTAGGGCTCATTGTCCTGGTTTCTCTGGCGCCATTCTGGCTGGGTAGCTATAGAAAAGTATCGATTGATACTTAAAAATGTTTCTATTGTATCTGGGACTGGGCCGGTATCATCTCATTAGTATGCAGATCGCTTTCCTATTTGCACCTTTGGCTGGGTTTCTGCAACTGCCTTGAAACCGGTTTTGTACGTGAAAAATGCTAAATGCTTCTGCAAGCTGTGTGTCCTTACTATGGCTGTTTTTCCCTGTATTCCTTGCGGTTCTCCATTTTGTACACTGGTGTCCATTTTAGAGGGCTACATTCCCTCCTTGATCCTCACGAGAAATTGTGAAGGATCACCTATGTATGGTTCTTCTATGTTACTTCGATTTCCTTTGGGTTCCTTTTCGGGTTCCCTGACCTTAGCAAGTTCCTGGGCGTCTACTCTGTCCTTAACTATGGCAAGAACATTTTAACTCACATTTTCTACTTGGCGCTATGTCAAAGGGGACATGCATTACCACTATTCGGGAACCTCTACCTGTCACAATTCCTACTCTCATCTTACTTTAAACATTTCATCACATTCTAAAGTCTTATCCATTGACACCACATTACATGTCGCTTTCTGACTCGGCAGTCGAGTTCAGAACCATATAATACATCAGTGTCTCATTTTTATTTACATATGGCTATCAATACATTTCCTATGCATCAAGGGGTTGGGGGGATTGGTGAAAACCGAAAATAGGGGATTGAACTCCATAAATGGTTGAGGGGCAGGAACGGGAGGCTCTCCTTTTCCATTTCCTCAACCTGAGCGTCTGTACTATGATGCAGAGAATTGCAATCACCAACAGTGATTCAATCACATACGACATCGAGTACCAGGTCATGAATTTCGTGCACCAGGTCTGAACCTCACTGAGCAGCGCTGAGCACGGAGAAGTCGGTGTGTGGGAAACATTAATGGCGGGGGTCGTGGGGGAAACATGATTTGCTTCTACATGCAATAATACAATAACATTTAAAATATATAGGTAGGCTTCCATCATGGTCTTCTTTGTTCTCTTCCTTCTCATGGCCGATCCTTGCCGTGAACACTCCTTCGACTTTTCGAAAGCTATGGGATCAAGCACAGTATCTGTCAATACACAGTTTAATATCTGTACTGTTAGTGTATCTGTCCTCTCATTCCAATTGACCCTTAAATGAATGGCCAAGTCACACCCTGTGACTCCCCTCATTTTTTCTCAAATGCGAATTTAGGAGCAGATATACACCTAACAACTTTTCTACTGCGAGCCGTCTCGCAGGCTTTGCGATTTACCATCCAAATGTTCCTGGATGTAAATAGCATGTGGGATGGCTGCCGAAGGGCTACCTAAAGAAAAATGAAACCAAATTTGAAACGAAGAGGTCGAATGAGTTGCGTATGGGCCTCTACGGTTAAGATTTGTATGGGATCCCCGGGTAAGGCGTGCTGTGCCGTACCCGAGCTTGGCTGACCAAAGGGGTTCTCAGACAGGGCGGGTCCTCAATGCCGTTTCTCCACTGCCTGAGCAACCTGAAATGAACGGGTATGAATGTATTCATCGTGGGATTGCAGCCTCTATTCACAGAATAGAGGGGCACCTGAAAAACAAGGGAGGAGCCAAGATGCTCTAACATCTGAAAACAGGGGACAAGTTGTGAACCGTGTCGGTTCACCAGAGGATACTTAACTGAAGTTCTCAGAGGTATCTGCGGACAAACTAACGTGCGTGCGAGGCGGTCACAAGCTTTTCAGCTGAAAAGAAGATGGCCAACTTCCAATCAAACCTTTAACAAACAACAAAGTGATCTGATCTCCAATCAAACCCTTAATATTATCAAAAAACAAACAAACACAAACAAACAAAACATACGTGCAGGTTCCATCAGAAAGGATATCGCTTCCCTCAAGCGGTTCCTCTTTTACATCATCTGGACACCTCACTTCTCCTCTCTCTCTGTGAACAGGGTCACAAAGGGGTTGCCGTATCGGGAGTCAGACATCATGTCTTTCTCTTTTCCTGGATCCCACACTCTTGTATGGATCAGGCATGCGATCTGTGCGTTATGTGACCGGGGGTCACTCTCATCATTGCGGACAAGTCTCCATGAATTGTCCCTGTGCCAAAGTGTGGTATCCAAGTTTGAAGGGGCATTGTCGGTGTCGTCGGGGTCGGGTGGTGGGTCTGGATATTTAACGTAGGTAACCTCCATGGGGTCACTGGAGTTGGGGTCGTAGTCGCTGAAGTGGGGGCTGTAGGGTGGGGTGCTGTGGCTGTCCTCATTGTCAGAGTCAGTGTCGCTGTCTCTGCTGTGGCAGCTTGTGGGCATTTCAGGGCGTGGTCTGAAGTCAGTGGGCGGAGTCGTGGGCGAGTCCGATGAGGAACTGGTCTGTGAGGGGGATGGTGGGAATGTGTCTCTAGTGGACGGGGCGAGATGTTCTGCTGCGTCTAGCAGGACATGGTGTGTGTGGTTAGATTGTGTTCCATATGCCTTCAGTTGGTTAATATGAAACCACGCAGTCTTACCGTTGGGGTATTTTATTCTGTAAACGGAGGGGCTAATTTTGTCCGAAATTGAATACGGGCCGGAAAATTTAGGTGCCAAAAAGCTGCTGGGGTTATAAACAGATAACATAACCTATTGTCCAACCTGAAATTCTGTGGGGTGTACGTTCTTATTAAAGCAAGCTGTACTTTGTTTTCGTCTTTTTCCCAATTTTACTGCGGCTGCTAACTGTGCAGACCTCACAGTCTCAACTAGGTCTTTGACTGCCTTCTCATGTGTGAGGGCCGTCACTTCAGGGCTAGTCATGTCCAGTCCTAAAAGGAATTCTGTACCTTTCATAGGGCGTCCGGTCATGAGTGTGTGTGGGGTGAAACCTGTGGATGATGAAACCGTGTTGCGGATGAACATGAGTGCGAATGGGAGTACTGAATCCCATGTTGAATTGTTCTCCTGAACCATTTTTCTAAGGGTCGATTTTAGGGTCCGATTCATGCGTTCGACTATCCCGCTTGACTGGGGGTGATACGCAATGTGGAAATTTTGTTTAATGCCAAATATTGTCAGGACGTTCTGCATGACCCGTCCTGTGAAGTGAGATCCCTGATCTGACTCTATACTTCTCGGGAGACCCCATCTCGTGAAGATGTGGTGGGTCAGGATCTTTGCAGCTGTCTTAACTGTATTGGTTCGTGAGGGGAATGCCTCTACCCATTTGGTAAAGGTGTCTATAACGACCAGAACATATTTATAGCCATTCCTACAAGGGGGCAATGGTCCTATAAAATCGATCTGGAGGTTAGTCCAGGGGCCATTAACTGGTCGAGTATGTCTAAGTTGTGCCTTTTTCGAGTACCTCTCCGGGTTATTTTGTGCACAAATTAGGCAATTCTCGATGTGATGGGTTACATCGTTTCTTAAATTTGGCCACCAATAGAGTTGCCTGAGGTGCCTTGTGGTCGGGTCGATCCCTTGGTGTCCATGACTGTCATGGAACAAGGCAATCATCTGATTCCTATCCTGTTCCGGAACCACATAAAGTTTATCCTTAATGATCACACCCTCATGTGTGGTCAAAGCGTGTCTGAACTTATCGTATTGGTGCACAAAATTTCATTTAGAAATCTCCCTGAGATCTCTATCCTGTTTCTGTGCCTCAACTAAATCTTTAATTTCCGTCTGTGAGACCTGAACTGCACTCACAGGGGGCGCTAGCTGGTGCGCTAGCTGGGGGTGTCCAAAAGTGACCTCACCTGGAACCTGCTTTTGCCAATGCGTCGGCTTTTACATTTCCAGGGGGGGATGACCTATGGTGACTTCTAACTTTGATTATGCCATACGTCCTATCCTTTGCCTTGTCTAAGATCTGGCGGAGTAATGGGGCTGATGGAAGGGGCTTCCCGTCTGCGGAGACAAAACCTCGTGTCCTCCACAGGGGTAGAAAATCGGTCAGGCTGTTACAGACGTACAAACTGTCCGAATATATGTCTGCCGGGCTGGGGAACGAATCTGGGTGGTCCACTATGTATGCGATGGCCGCGAGCTCTGCTGCCTGCGCGCCTAAGTGTCCTGGTAATTTTAAAGAGATTTCTTCTAATGCGCGACCCTGCGCATCCTCAACATAGATTCCGCATCCAGTGATGCGTTCTCCATCTAAAACTGTGGATGAACCGTCCACATATATTTTCAGTGGGACACACGTGTCTGTGTGCTGGGGGCTCTGGCTTGAATTCCCTATCTTTCTGGGGGGTGTCTTTGCTATGAAGGGTCCTGTGTTGTGTAGGGGTGCTACAATTTCGCATTCATGGGGCTGTCCTGGATATTGGAGGTTGTCGGCTAAAAATGTGTGTGTCCTGGTCCGTTTAACTGTAATGTCCCGTCCTTGTAAAAGTAACGTCCATCTAGCTGCCCTAATCTGGCTAACTGAACCGTCCTTCAGTCGACCGTCTAGGAGTAACTGTGTGGGGGTGTGCTCGGTCAAAATGGTGATGGGATTGAGTCCGGTAATGTACGCGAAGTACTGAACTGCCCAAAAAACTGCTAGGAGGTGCCTCTCGCAGGATGAAAATCCTTGCTCTACGGGGTCTAAAAGTCTGGAGGCATAAGCCACCGGTCTTAGCTGCTCGTGCTGTTCCTGGAGTAGCACGGCCGAGAGGGTCAGATCTGTGCTCGCTACCTCTATTGCATAGGGGGAGAGTTGGTCTGGGACTTGTAGCGCGGGTGCTGCGCTAAGGGCTTTCTTTAAATCTTCCACAGCCTCTGTATGCTGCGGAAGCCATTCCCATGGGGCTCCTTTCTTAAGGAGGTCTGAGAGTGGGGCTGCCTTTGTCGCGAAGCCATCGATATGGTTCCGACAATAACCAACCAGTCCTAAGAACGACCGGAGGGCTGAAACATTCTGGGGAAGGGGCAATTTGACAATCGAATCAATCCTTTTGAATTTGATCTCGCGTTTGCCGTGCGTGATGACTGTACCCAAATACATCACTTTGTTCTCTAATATCTGGGCCTTTCTGGGGTTAACTTTGCATCCGATCGAGGTTAAAAGTTCCAGGAGCTCGGCCAGAAGCGTAATGTGCTCTGCCTTTGTGTCTGTCTGCAGTAATAGGTCGTCCACATACTGTACCAGACATTCGGGGCGGGAAAATTTTACTAAACCATTTGCCAGTTGTCGGTGGAAAATGGAGGGGGAATTGTGGAATCCTTGTGGGAGTCATGTCCACGTATACTGCTGTCCTTTGAATGTGAAGGCAAATTTGTACTGGCACGCCTTTGCCAATGGGATTGACCAGAAGCCATTGCTAATGTCCAATACCGTGAAATATTTGGAGTGGAGTCCCTGTTTGAGCATGGTCTCGGGACTTGTTGCTACCGTGGGGGCTACTGCTGGGGTTACTTTGTTGAGCTCCCGATAATCAATGGTCAGACGCCATGATCCGTCGGGCTTTCTCACTGGCCAAATAGGAGCATTATTGGTCGAGGCTACTGTCCTAAGTACACCTTGCTCCAATAAGCTATCTATTACTTTTCATATTTCTCCCTCTGCTTCTAGGGGAAATCGGTACTGTTTCTGTGGTCGGGGGTCAGATCCGGTAACTTGAACTTGTCCTGTCATTCTGCCGCAGTCGTGCCGGTGACTGGCAAATGCTGTCCTGTGTTTATTCAAAACTGTCCTAACCTGTTTGTCCGTGCTAAGCGTGGTCGGGTCGAAACAATAGTCGCCTACTGCGCTAATCCTATTCGCATACTTTCCTACTGTGAGAGTAGCGGGTGCTCTGTCTGATTTTGCCATTCGCCAGACACACTGGTTTACTGGATCGAACGACAGGCTATGGGCATTCATGAAATCTATACCCAGTATGTGTTCTGCTGTACGGGGTAGATTAACTAATACAACGGGGTGTCTGGTAGAATTGCTACGGGGGCTGTAATGTGTCCCTGCTGTGAGTGTCCTGTAAAACCGCTGAGTGTAATGGTGGATGTGGTCGGCCACGTGTCTGCCTGTGCCTTGGTGGTGGAATTAATTATGGTGCGGGACCCTCCTGTGTCCCAAAGTAACTCTATGGGCTTCCCTCGAACCTTTGCTGTGACTACTGGTCTCCCGGATTGGTCCCAGAGGGTGTCACAGACCCAAGTGGGGGAGCCCGAACACCGTCAGTCCGTTCCGTCCACATTGGTCTGTCCTGACTGTATTCCTATATTGTGAATAGGCTTCGCTCTATTTCTGTTCAGAGTGCCTGTCTGCTGGCCTCTCTGTGATCTTTGGGGTGCATTGCATTCCTTAGCAAAATGTCCTAACTGACCACAGTTGTAGCATCCCTGCAACTTCTGTGGAGGGCTGTTCTTCCCTTTGTTTACCCATGCGGGGTTTTGGTGCGCTCTCACTGCCTGAATGTCCGCTGCAGCCTGAGCTTCATCTGGGGTCTTTATTTTAATTTTGCCCTGAACCGATTGTTCCCAAGCACGGGACAATCTTTTCAGAACCCATTTCTCGTTATGGGCCTCCTCTGAGGGGTCGTAACTATTGCAAGCACTTTGTCCTGCATCTGTGGCATGGGAGATTATGGTGCGCGTCCATTTAACCATGTTGTCACGGTTCAAATGCGCTCGGTTTAATTCGCCAAAAACTGCAGTGAAATGGATCCACAGCCTTCCTGCAAATGCTGTGGGATGCTCTGTTCTCTTTTGTCTGCATTTATTTAGTCCTTCAACTGGGTCTCCTCTGTTATACCCTATTGCATCTAAAATGGAGGTGTGCATTTCCTCTAGTGTGCCTCCTCCAACGTTCTGTGGGTCGGGGAGGGCTGCTACTCCGGATGCGTCTAAGCTCAGAACCGTGAGCTTAACCTGCTCTCTATCGTCCAGGCCGTACATGGTAGCCTGCTGTTTAACATTTGCGAAAAATTGGTGGGGGTCTGCGGTGGGGAGAAACGGAGTGATTTTCTCACATGCGTCCCTGAGTTGCGTTACAGTTAAGGGGGTGGTGTAGGTGATATCGGGTGCGCCGTCTGTGGTTGCCTTTCTTTGGGTGGTGACTGGGTTCATAGGTAAGGGTGCTATCTGATCTGTGGGGGGTTGGGGTGCTTTCCTCTTCTGCTGCGCTGCTGGCGCACATGTTCCTTGAACATAGCGCTGCACTGTCTCACACTGTTCCTGCCAGTCTGGGACATTCTCCTCATCTAACTGCGTTCCAAAGGTGCTTTGGAACACATTCTGCACTGAAAGCAGCGATTGCAGCTCTGCAATCTGCTTCCTGCATTTTGCATGGTCCACTGTGCTCTGTCTTTGCTCAGTAGTGGCAGCATGGAGTGCTCTTAAAGCTGCCTTTAGGTCAGAACATTGCCTCTGCAATGTCTCTACCTGCTTTTCCGATTCCTCTCTTATCAGGACTGCACGTTGCACATCTTGATAGGCTTTTTCGTATTGGGTCTGGGAACTGCTCAGATGGGCTAGACACGACTGATGTGCCCTCTTGGCATCATCCACCTCTCTACCCTTCTCTGCCAGCTTCCCTCTTAGATCTAAGTTTTCCTTCTCGATGTCCCTGACATCCACTTTACTCATTCTATTCCTCTCTTCTAACTCTGCTTGGAGCGTCCGAACGACCTCCTCAGTGCCTCGCAACTGTGCCAAACAGGACACGATTGCCATCGGCTTGCGTGCTTTACTCGGATTTTTCTTATGAATTTGAGAGAGGTTCTCCCACCAAGTATGTCCTATAGTCCCGGGACCTGTCTCCTCATTCATACAGAACTCATTCCAAAGTGGCCATCCCTTTCCTTTCAGATATTTGCAGAGTTCCAGCTCCCACACGGGACACTGGCCTACTCTGCTACTGCTGGTCGCTGCGACCAAGAACTGCTCTGGGTTCATGAGGCGTTCCATTGCCTGCATGGCCATTTTCTCTTTCTTACTTAAATTTGGAACAGGGGGTGTTGAGGTAATGTTTTAAAAGACGGGTAAGGCTTTCGCTATGTTCCGCTTACAAAACTCCCGACAGTTCGTCGCAACAAAAAGCTCTCAGGTTAACCTTACAACCCTGTTAGTACGCATGCACAAAACACACTTTCGAATTATCGTTATTGGTTTGAACACCTTGACCACTTGTGATTTTTCCTTTTCTCCAATCAGATTTCTGATTCAAATTTCTGTCTCAACTGGAATCTTGTATCTAATTCTGGGTGCCAAGCAAATTGCTCTTGGATAATCAAAGCAAAGTACTGCAGAAGCTGGAGATCTGAAATAAAAACAGAAAGTGCTGGAAAAACACAGCAGATCTGATCATACTAATGTAGAGAGTAACAGAGTTAGCTTTTCGAGTCCAACATAGCTCTTCTTTGAAACTGCTCTTGGGTCTCTTGTTGCTCTGGAACTGGCTCAGAACCTTCTGGAATTTCAACAGAGCATCAGGTCGAGTAGATTTATCCTACCTTTTGTGGATAGGACTTACCAGAGCCCCAGCTGCACTGTAATAGTCTGGCTAAGGGAGAAGTTAGCTCTGGTGTACAGGCGTTTGATGCACCAAATCACTTTTTAATGTCACATGAAGTGAATTAAATTCGATGGATACCAACGTTTATGATGACATGGCCCTGGCAAGAGGCCAGATCAGATAATACACTTGGCACTTTTGGCTGAATACATTTTCGAGCAATTCAGTCTTGTCTCTTGTGTTCATTCGCTGAACTCTACCATGATTGAGACTGGAGATGTTAACAGGGTTAGTTGTCTACCTGTGCACCACCATTCTTGACTGGGTGTGATAGGGCCACAGTCTGATCTATTGGAGATGGGACCATTTGGCTCTGCCTGCAGACTTCCCCTTTTGCTGGTTAGCGCTGATAGTAGCTTCACTTGGCTCACACGTTGTTCTGTGATACGTCTGATACTACATCTCATGTGGCTTTCTGCATTGAAAGAGAGTTGGTTTACTAGTTTGTTGGTGGCCAAGGACTGAAAGAGATGCCTGGCTCAGAGGTTGCTGATTGTCATGGTATGCAGTTCTGCAGCTCGTGGAGTCCCATAGTGCTTCATGGATGCCCTGCTGTCTATTTTGTCTGTCTCATTTAGCATAGCTGTAATGTCACACTGCATGACGATGTGTGGCCTGTAGTGATCTGTACATCTGTACATACATCTGCACATACACCAGGGATTGCAGCACAGATGTAACAGCCACATCACCACTAGAGGGCAGTATCAGGGACGGGTATAAAGGGTCCAAGGGAGGTTCCGCCTCTTTGAGAAGCACAGAGCTAGTGAGCAGCAGCAGACAGAGACAGCTTAGCATAGGCAGTTCACCTTAGCTTCACTGGTGATACCTCTTGACTGTTTTACATCTAGTTGAGCTCTGGAAGCAGAACGAACCCTTTGAATAAAGTGTTTGTGTTAACTGTAAGTCTACAGTCTTCATTCAGACTTAGAGAATAACATATGGTCTTGTGGTAGAGGTAAGACTTTGGTCCAATGCATTTTGCTGCAGGTTCATGTCCAGAGTAAAAAGAATAAACTGTAGAATTTGTCCAATCATTCCTACTAATTACAAGTGGAAATTAATTTCTTACAGGTAAGGTGATGATAGATACATTGGATTGTGGCATTCACATCTGCACCTGTTTATGAAGCAGTTACTGGCTGACTATGTACAAGCAAAAGTCTAACTGTAATCATCCCAATGTTGGGTTAGAAGAAACAGCTTCTAAAGCAGGGATCTCGATTTCACCTATTTGTGAAAAGGCTTCTATTTTCCTCTTGTGAAGCATATCAACTAGATAGCTACACAGAGAATTCCCTTTGAGCACAGAGAGCTGAGAACTGGCGCTGTAAAGAGATGGCAAGTTTTGTCCAGAAACCAAATAGTCTAGAGGCAACTTGATGCATTGCCTGTGATACATCCAATATGGTGAGTGTGACATGTGTGCCGGTGATGCACTGTCCACCATATCGGTAAAGGCTGCAGTGTAGGCACCATGGCCATCGTCCGAAAATGGTGTTGTGTCCATTCCATATACAAATAGAGTTTTTGCGGAGACACACTGTTGTTTGCTCTGTTTACACAGCTCCCCGTCATTGAGCTGCACTGTTTCTCCTGAGCACCATGTGCTAAAATCCACAAAAAATCTGTGGGCAGCTGTCACCGTGAAGAACAGCGAGTGACATTCATTGGCCACTTACTGTAAAATCAGAGTTGTTATATTCCAATTACTTTTCAGCCCAAATATTCTGCCAATCCTTTAAATTACATGACACAATATGATGCAATTCTGCTGCTAAAATGGCAGTTCTTCACCACCTTGAGCCAGCTGATGATTTTCTTCCCCCATTGGGTGAGTTTATTTTACTTTTGTTGGCTAGTGTTTTGGAAACAGGCCATATAACTTACCCTAACTCTGAAACACTTGACAGCTTTGCATTAATACATTGCAGATGAGAGTTTATATGTATATATATATATATATATATATACGAAACATGTTCCAACAGGAATGTTGAAAAATTATCACACGCCACTCAACAGTTTTGAGAACTTTAAATGACGCTTGCTATCTGAGCAAGATAGAATTAATGGAATGGGACTGTTCACATTCTCGTGATCCTGATGGTATCAAAAGTGGACAAATGACAATAGCTGAGAGTAAATTCTCAATCTCTGCTTTGGGTTGAGAGCAGAGCATCGCAGGCAAACATTATTCCCTGTATACTGGCATTGTTTGAAAACTGGAGGTTTCGCCTGAAGAACTGAGTAAAATAATGATTTTGTACAATGAATTGATTAATTTTTTTTACTGGAGGAAATGGAATGTCTTAATGACTGTTCTGTGCTCTGTTAGATTGTCTTTTTCTTTTCTCCAAATGTAACTAGCTTTTCAACTTGTTCCCACTGGTTCCTTCACACACGGTGCCAAGGATTATTCTGCAAATCCATATCTGCATCTGGCAAAACAATTTTGGAAATTCTGAGCAATTTCAACATGGATTCAGGTGGGAAAGGTTTGATTTGTTTTCTTGTAGAGCTTGTTGGTGATTTTACTATAAAAAGCAAAGAAAATCTTTATCCATGCACTTTTAAGTCGAAACTTTCCAATCTTCTGGTCCTGCCAATGGCGACCTGCCATGGTGCCTTCCCCAGTGGCAGAAGGGTGGGGCACACAAAATCCTATTGACATCGGTGGGAACGGAAGAACCCTCTGCCGGCCAATGGTGGGCCGCTTCTGCTTACGTAAAATATGCTGCAGTAGGGTGGGGGGAGTCCGCGCCCCCCGCCCCCAATCCCCGCCCATAGAGTCATTATACAGATCGAGCAGAAGAATTCTCATCATATGATTAATTAACTAAGTGTGATCATAAATAAATAACCTTTATTGTCACAAGTAAGCTTACATTAACAGTGCAATGAAGTTACTGTGAAAAGCCCCTGGTCGCCAAATTCCAGCGCCTGTTAGGATGCACAGAGGGAGAATACAGAATTCTCAGATAGTTGGTATAAGGTGCTAATGCGGGAAAATGGTGTTTCATAGAATTTACAGTGCAGAAGGAGGCCATTCGGCCCATCGAGTCTGCACCGGCTCTTGTAAAGAGCACCCTACCCAAGGTCACCCTATCCCCATAACCCAGTAACTCCACCCAACACTAAGGGCAATTTTGGACACTGAGGGCAATTTATCATGGCCAATCCACCTAACCTGCACATCTTGGGACTGTGGGAGGAAACCGGAGCACCCGGAGGAAACCCACGCACACACGGGGAGGATGTGCAGACTCCACGCAGACAGTGACCCAAGCCGGAATCGAACCTGGGACCCTGGAGCTGTGAAGCAATTGTGCTATCCACAATGCTACCGTGCTGCCCACGGCAGCCCACGGTTGAGATAACAGATCAAATATAATCTAGTAGAATGGTGAAGCAGGATGGAAGGGCCTGTTTCCCGCTCCTGTTTTCTATGTTAGGGCGAATAAGGGAGAAGAAAACCAATTACTGCAAATAGATAACTTTTGCAGATGGATTTAAATTGAATAACCTGTAATGAAACAGACACAGCAGCACCAAAGGAACAGGAGGCAGACATTCTGTCCCTTGAAATTGTTCCACCATTCAATTAGATCATGGCTGATCTTTGTTCTCCATCTCCCAACCTGATCCCTTAATAGCCTCACCCAATGTAAGTCTGTCAATCTCAGCCTTGAAAAGTTTAATCAACACAAAATCCACAGCCTTGAGAGAGAATTCCACATTTAACTGCTATTTCTATGAAAATGTGCTTCCTGACCTCACTCCTAATGACATTTGTGCCACTTCATCTGGACTCACCACTCAGATGGAATAGTTTTTCTGTATCGACCGTACCAAAACTTCAATAATTCCATCTACAAGTTTGCTGACAATGCAACCGTAGTAGGTCAGATCTCGAACAACGATGAGTCAGAATACAGGAGGGTGATAGCGAACTTAGTGGCGTGGTGTAACGACAACAATCTCTCCCTCAATGTCAGCAAAACTAAAGAGCTGGTCATTGACTTCAAGAAGCAAAGCACTGTACACACCCCTGTCTGCATCAATGGGGTTGAGGTGGAGATGTTTTTGTTTTGTTTTTTTATAAATTTCGAGTACCCAATTCATTTTTTCCAATTAAGGGGCAATTTAGTGTGGCCAATCCACCTACCCTGCATTTATCCAGAATCTGCTTCCATTTCTGTTCTTCAACTTCCCGTGGGCTGTTGGGAGGTCTGTAATACACCCCCGTCATAGTGACTGCCCCCTTCCTGTTTCTGAGCTTTACCCACAGTGCCTCGTTGCTTGATTCTTCCATGGGTGTCCTCCCTCGGTACAACTGTAATGCATTCTCTAACCGTATTGCAACTCCCCCAATCTTTTACCTTCCTCCCAGTCTCGCCTAAAACACCTATATCCTGGAATATTTAGCTGTCAGTCCTGTCCCTTTTTTAACCAAGTCTCCGTTACAGCACAAATGGAACTTCTCATGGAACGTCAGCTGCAAACGCACTTCAGCCTGGTGTCCGATTTTAGCGGGACGGTACACTGTGGACAGGAGCAGCTGGGGAATTGTCCTGTCGAGCGTGCTCCACCTAGACAATTCATGCCAGGTGATGCAGTCAATGTGCTCAACTTTGGAGGTGGGACCAAGTGACATCCTAGCACTTTCATTTAGCAGACTGGGCCTGTGTCACACTGGATCCCTGTGCAGCATTGGGAATTGAAGAGGCACCCTGATCATCTCTGCGGTAGGAACCCTGTGATGTGTGATCCCATTTGGAGGAACCGGTGCAACCCAAGGCTGCCGTGGCACGGGTGCAGTAACCATCCTATGGGGGACTTGACTCCTATGGGGGAGATGCAGGAGGCAGAGAATTCCGACTCTGCAATGGAGGTTCCGTCACCGGATTTTTTCCGATCGGGAGGCTCCCGACGACCAACTGCTGAGGGTGCCGGCGCCGTGATGTTTGACAAGGAAGCGTCAGTTGCCAGTTTGCTATACCTGTCCCTGCTCCAATGATGCCCGACAGGCTGCCACAGGCTAAGAGGTGCAGACCTCCTCCTCCTCCTCTGTCGGACGAGTTTTCAGACTTTCGTAGGCGAGAAATGTTGCAACCCACATGGGACCCATGAGCCTGAGCCAATTAGATTCCACGAGAGGAAATTAGAGTATATAAACCTGGCCTGATTGAGAGCTGGTGTGGTAATCCCATCCGAGACTTGTGTACATTGTCTTTTCATACCTCTATAAATAAGCCTTTTGTTCCCAACGCTTCCCATGTGATTCCTTCTGTGAACTCGATGGTAGGTTTTTCTAAAGTCTTCATAGTCTTAAATAAGTTTACTGAAAAACTATGTACATATATACAGTGAAGAGTTCAAGCTAGAAACTGTCTCCATACTTGCTCGTGCACATGGCTATGTCCACCGGTAGACGGACCCGCTCAGTGTGGATCATACGCTGTTTTGCATCACTTTCCTCGCAGTACACAGTGTCACATTGACCCTATATGTGATAGACCTTTATACTGCATCTGGAAGTCTTTTATTCCAGATTTATGTCATTAAATGAATTAAATTCCCCAGTTGCTGTGGTGGGATTTGGACTCATGTCTCTGGATCATTATTCCATGCCTCTGGATTATTAGCCCAGTAACATAACCACAATGCAACCATTCCCCATAAACCACTGCACCACAAGACAGCTGTAGAAAATGATGGGTTAAAGAAATATGTGCTTCCACAGTGCCGGGGGGGGGGGGGGGGGGGGGCAGATAGAGCATAGGGTGTCCTTATATGCCGATGACTTGCTGTTATACGTGTCAGAACCGAGTGTGTCGATAGGGGGAATATTGGAGCTGCTTCGAGTGTTTGGGTCTTTCTCGGGGTACAAACTAAATCTAGACAGGTGTGTATTTTGTGGTGTCTCGGCCAGGGGTGGGGGCAGGGGTGGGGGAGCTGCCATTCCATAGGGCAGGGACTCACTTTAGGTATCTGGAGGTGCAGGTTGCCCGGGAGTTGGGGGGGGGGGGGGGGGTTCCGCAGGTACAATATTCCTAGTTTGGTGGGGAGAGTGAAAGCAATCTGGCAAGGTGGGATGGTCTCCCTCTGTCACTGGTGGGTCGGGGACGGGCGGTTAAAATGATCGTGTTGCCGCAATTTCTGTTTATTTTTCAATGCTTGCCGATTTTACTGCCAAAGGCTTTTTTCAGAGAGATTGGGGGAAGGATTACTTTGTTCATAAGGGGGGGGGGGGGGGGGGGGGGGGGGGAGGTGGCCAGAGTGAGAAAGGTGCTGCTCCAGAGGGGAAGGCAGGCAGGGGGTTTGGGGCTTCCGATCCTGATGTATTACTACTGGGCGGCTGATGTGCCATCAATGAACACAAGATGAGTAGTGAACGTAACTGAGGCTTTAATAAGCTAAACAGAAAGCCTCCTGGCCTCTGATCCCGAACTGGGGCAGAGGCAGAGACCAGCCACCTTTATACCGAGCCCGAGGGGAGGCGGAGCCATCAGGCAGTGGTTTACCACAATACATGTAATACAGTAGCAGTTTACCACAATACACATATTATATACCACAGTGGTTTACCACATTCACCCGTGTTAAAAAAAAAAGTCCAGCGGGGGTGAAGTGGACTTAAAGGTAAAGTCTGTCGGGGGCCTTAACCTTCCGCCGTGATTGCCTCAGTTCCGGCTGTGGTGTAGGCAGCGATGTCGAGACCTGCACGTCCGGGAGCGTGTTGTACTCTTCCTCACCCAGTAGTTGAATCGGTGGGGGGGGGGGGGCAGTGTATGAGCGGAGGTGGTGGTGATGGTCACTGGTGGGCCTGCGGGTGCCAGACCTTGAAGTAGCTAGGTAGTGGTTGAGGGAGACGGTGTAGGGTCGCGGGTGGTGGAGATGGTCGCTGGGGAACCTGCAGTTGCCAAATATCAGAGGGAGACTGTGTCCTGTCGCCTGTCATGATGTGCCACGTAGGCATAATATGGATTGGCATGGAGGAGCAGGACCTTCTTGACGAGGGGATCTGATTTATGGCTCCTCGCATGTTTCCGCAGGAGGACGGGCCCTGGAACTGTCAGCCAGGATGGGAGCGAGACCCCAGAGGTGGACTTCCTGGGGAAGGCAAACATACGCTCGTGAGGGGTCTCGTGGGTGGCAGTGCACAGGAGTGACTGGATGGAATGCAGCGCATTGGGGAGGACCTCCTGCCAGCGGGAGACTGGGAGACTTCTAGACTATAGGGCCAGGAGGATGGCCTTCCAGACCGTCGCATTCTCACTCTCCACTTGTCGATTTCCCCGGGGGTTGTAGCTGGGCGCCATGCTTGAGGCGATGCCCTTGCTAAGCAGGAACTGACGCAACTCGTCGCTTATGAAGGAGGAACCCCGATCGCTATGGATGGAGGTGGGGAACCAGAACAAGGTGATGAGACTGTGCAGGGCCTTGATGACGGTGGCAGAGGTCATGTCAGGGCATGGGATGGCAAAGGGGAATCTTGAGTATTCCTCAACAATGTTGAGGAAGTACACGTTATGGTCAGTGGAGGGGAGGGGCCCTTTGAACTCGATGCTGAGGCGCTCAAAGGGGCTAGAGGCCTTTACTAGGTGTGCTCTAGCTGGCCGATAGAAGTGTGGTTTGCGCTCCGCGCAGACCTGGTCACGGTCCTGACCTCCTCGATGGAGTAAGGCAGGTTGTGAGCCTTGATAAAGTGAAAAAAAACGGGTGACCCCCGAGTGACAGAGGTCATTGTGGAGGGCCAGAAGTCGGTCTACTTGTGCGCTGGCACACGTACCGCGGGATAGGGAATCTGGGGGGGGGGGGGGCATTGAGCTTCCCCGATTGGTACAAGATCTCATAATTATAGGTGGAGAGTTCAATCCTCCACCTCAGGATCTTGTCGTTCTTGATTTTGCCCCGCTGTGTATTGTTAAACATGAAGGCAACCGACCATTGGTCAGTGAGGAGAGTGAATCGCCTGCCGGCCAGGTAATGCCTCCAATGTTGCACAGCCTCTACAATGGCTTGGGCTTCCGTTTTGACAGAGGAGTGTCGAATTTTGGAGGCATGGAGGGTACGGGAGAAGAAAGCTACGGGCCTGCCGCCTGGTTGAGGATAGCGGCCAGAGCAAAGTCCAACGCATCGCTCTCCACCTGGAACGGAATCTACTCGTCCACAGCGTGCATCGCAGCTTTGACAATATCTGCCTTGATGCGGTTGAAGGCCAGGCAGGCCTCAGCCGTCAGGTGAAAATTGGTGGATTTAATAAGTGGACGGGCCATGTCCGCATAATTAGGGACCCACTGGGCATAGTAAGAGAAGAACCCCAGGCATCTCTTCAGGGTCTTGGGGCAGTGGGGAAGGGGGAGTTCCAGGAGGGGGCGCATGCGGTTGGGGTCGGGCCCGAAGACTCCATTTTCCACCACGTAGCCAAGGATGGCTAGGCGGGTTGTGCGGAAAACATATTTTTCCTTATTGTAGGTGAGGTTCAGGAGTTCAGCGGTGTGGAGGAAGTGCCGGAGGTTTTCGTCATGGTCCTGCTGGTCATGGCCGCAGATGGTGACATTATCTAAGTAAGGGAATATGGCCCGCAGCTCGTACTGGTCAACCATTCGGTCCATCTCTCGTTGGAAGTCCTAGGCCCCATTGATTACGTCGAAGGGGACCCTGAGGAAGTGGTAGATGCGGCCATCTGCCTTGAAGGCAGTGTATTGGCGGTCCTCCAGGCGGATAGGGAGCTGGTGGTACGCGGACTTCAAGTCAACTGTGGAGAAGACGTGATACTGCGCAGTCTGGTTGACCATGTCAGATATGCGGGGGAGGGGGTACGCATTGAGCTGCATGTACCGGTTGATGGTCTGATTGTAGTCGATGACCATGGTGCTTCTCCCCAGTCTTGACGACCACCATATTGGCTCTCCAGGGGCTGTTACTAGCCTCAACCATCCCCCCTCATAGGAGTCGCTGGACCTCCGACCTGATAAAGGCCCTGTCCCGGGCACTGTACCGTCTGCTCCTAGTAGCGACGGGCTTCCAGTCCAGGGTGAGGTTAGCGAAGAGCGAGGGTGGGGCGACCTTAAGGGTCGCAAGGCTACAGACGGTGAGGGGGGGGCAGGAGTCCACCGAACTTTAAAGTAAGGCTTTGGAGGTGGCACTGGAAGTCGAGCCCCAGTAATAGGGCAGCGTAGAGATGGGGAAGGACGCAGAGCTTAAAGTTAGTGTACTCTACGCCTTGTCCGGTAAGGGTCGCGACACAGTACCCCTGGATTTCTACTGAATGTGATCCGGAAGCCAGGGAGATTTTCTGGGTCACGGGTAAAA